>NC_140165.1:226705286-226987786 GCF_963971535.1 Notolepis coatsorum
CCGTGCTTACATCTACGCACAGGTCAGACCAGGCGTACCTGGCGCCCAGTGGTAGAATATATTATTACAACAAGGAAATGAGCTTCTGTGCATAATAACACTGGCATGTTCTGTACGAACCGTAGTTCATTATAGTTCATTGTAAAATAGCAACAGTAGTGTAATTATGGTCAAAACCCTATAAATAGCATTTGGAATAATAGATCTTTCTCTCAGAATGAATGCAGCATGGTTTATATAGCGTTATCGGAATATACGGGGTGTAGGCTACTGACTGACTGCGCTCCGCGTAGCTTGATTGATTGATTGATTGAAAAGTTTATTAACAGATTGCAGAATGGGTACAGTACAGTACAGCTCAGTACATACAATTGTTAATTGGGGATGCAGACCAACTTTCGTCTTGTTTACATCAGGGTCCCCCATTTTCAATTCATCATAAATCATAAAGCTCAACTCGTTATTATTTTGCGCAGACCGCAGAAACACGGGAACGTTTTGATTATATTTAAAAGGCTTTACGTTAAACGAAACAAGTGGAATTTCGAAGCTGTAAGCAGAATACAAGTCATATGAATATAGTGTTCTTCCCCCTTTTTACTGTATAAGAAAGAATAGAAAACGCATTGCAATGACACTATAGTGGACAGACTATGTATATGATGGGATTCAAGTTCGCGTTTTTGTTGATCATAGGCATGCTGTCAGAGTATGATATCTTCAAACATTCTAGAACATTTGTCGTCACAGATCATGTCCTAATAGAACGGCTATGGCATGGATCGTGATATTGTGTGGACTGTTATTATTACTGTCTGTACCGGTACCACCCATTGTGACAACAGCCTTGTGAGTCCCGCACACAAACATGATGGAATTCAAGTTCATGTATTGAAAGGCAGGCTACATCATACATGCAGTGAGATTCATTGTTCTTGTATATGCTCTCTATTATTGTTTATATAGGCTACCCAATACTGACATCAAAATAGATTGTAGTATGCCTCTAGAAATCATATGCAGCAGGTAGAAAATTGACGGGAGATCCATCGCGATTTGGAATAAAATTGAGGAGAACTTTAATCCCTGGGTATTAATCAAACAACACGGGAACATATTCCAGCGCGGTCTTTATTAGCCGACAACAAAATAGATGCCTCTAAAAATCATATAGCCAATCGAACACAACTAATAAAGGCATTCATATTACAGCACGGTTATAATGACACACAACCAACGCCAAACAGTGGTCAACGAACGGTCTTTATTAGTATTTTGAGCTGTCCAGGCAGAATTGCAGCAATGGTCTTAGGGAGCCGTTGATATCTGACATCACCGTTTACAAGTCCGCCTTTTATTTATCCCATAATACGCGATAGTGTCTTCTTGGTTCGACAGCAGTGAACAATCTTCGTGGAGTTTCTCAGAGTCCCGCTCGGGTCAGTCCATTATTTCACATCCCATGGGGGGTGTTTCCTCATTTTCATGACCATATATGGATAATCATGCACGAGCATTGACGGTAGAACAAAGTGGTATTCATCAACACGGAGGAGCATAGAGCCTGCGTACGCACCGTGTGATGAATCCCGACTTCCCTGTGCGTACACTAGTTCTACATTCCGTGCTTACGTGTGGAAATAGGACATGTTCTACGCACACATTGATGAATGAGGGCCCTGGTCACCGCCTGCTCAGCCAGAGTTGATTCTTTTTCAGCATGGGAAGTACGGACATTGACCAATAGCTCTAGTTTCTTGTTGTTGGATTCCCTTGCATTGTATGAATTTACATTTACATTTAGCCATTTAGCTGATGCTTTTATCCAAAGCGACTTACAAGTTCTGTATGACAGGTCAGCAGGAAGCCTACAACTCAACAAACTTAAACAAAGTAACAATGTTCGTCAAACAGTGTTGAACTTGAGTGCTACAGTCTTGAGTGCATAGTAGTAGTATAGTAGTTAGTAATATAGACATATTAGAATAGTACTGTAGGTAGTAATATAGGCAAGGAAGATTATTTAGTAGAAAAGTGCTAGTAAATGATAGTAAAAGACAAAGGTACAAAGGTTATCTTTTATTTAATTTCAGATATTGATTGAAGGGCGGCTGGGTGGCGCAGCGGACATTGCGCTCATCACCAACGCAAGAGACACCGGGTTCGACTCCGGCTGTCGGCGTTGTCTCCGGCTTGGGCTGGCCGTCATACTAATTCAATTAGCAGAGTTAGCGGGTGGAAGTCGATGGGTGGTAATCTGGACGTTGTGGACAGCGACTCCTACAGGTCAGTTGGGGGACGCCTGCACAGCAGAGACAGGAAAATGGCGGGGGTAGTGTGAGCCTCCCACACGTTACACCTCGCCAAATGAGAGTCCGCGCCGGCAGGTGAAAAGATGTGACAGGCTGCCTCCACATGTATCGGAGGGGACATGTGATGCAAGGCTTCTATCCTTTCTACAACCGACCAGTGGGGGGCATATACGAGCAACGTTCAAGACAGGGGAGGGGAGAATTGGCACAGCTAAATTGGGATGGGAGAAAAATAGAAAAAGAGGAGAAAAAGTGGATCAAAAAAAGATATTGATTGAAGAAGTGTGTTTTTAGTGGACAGCGGGAAATTGCTAGGGTTTCGGCTGTCCTGACTGTGGTGGGAAGTGCGTTCCACCCTTATGAGTCATCTGAGTCATGACCAAGTTATATAAGTGTGGTTGAGTCATGACATAATTATATGACATCATTCTATTGTCAGGGCCGGTGGACATTATGTGCATTGAGGTGTCAAGAGACGTTGGCCACCTGACCCACACTGATATTTCCACTCTATCGTCAGACCCCACAGTTACTGACTCCAGCACCTCCCTGTGTGTTCCCAAGCTCCCAGTGCTTTCACACCTGCTGAAAAGGGAGTTAGTTTGTTTGCAGAGGGCAAGCTATTGTTAGTCATACTGTAGCTGTCGTGTTTTTCATGGTCTTCCACATCCCACGCCTCCTCAAGGTGTCTCTTGTGTGTGTCCTTTGACAGTTCCTTGTCTCTTCTTTGCAGCTCCATTGTGTCCTTGTTTTTAAAAGCTAATTTCCTTAACAAAAGCTAATTTCCTTAGTAAAAGCAAATTTCCTTAGTAAAAGCTAATTTCCTTATTAAAAGCTAATTTCCTTAGTAAAAGCTAATTTCCTTAGCAGAAGCTAATTTCCTCAGGAATTAGCATGAGGCCAACTACTGGTTCCAGGCACAATGTGGGGTTCTCCTCCTGACTCTTTCTAGTTCCAGCTGGCTTCCTCTTTCCTAGCTTCTCTCCCCCTGGCCCTCTCTAATCTGCTCTCTCCTATCTCACTCCTTTCCTCCCACCTTGACGGAATCCTTCCCTCCCCTCCTACCTACCTCCCTCCATCCCCTCTCTTCTCCTGCCGTGATCTTTACCTGCCAGGCTTTCCTAAGTTTGACACATTTAAACACGGTTGTGACTCTCTTTCTCTCTCTTTCTCTCTCTGCCACTGTTGGTATATCTGTGGAAGATTAATAAAAGATGATGGGTGCCCTGATACCAGAGCAAACTATCACTCTCTCACTCTCTCACTCTCTCCCACACACACACACACACACACACACACACACACACACACACACACACACACACACACACACACACACACATCCCCTCCATCACACGTTCACTTACTTACTTACCTTCTCTCTATACAAATCCACAAACACACACATGCCCCAACAGCCCTACAGACATACGCGCACACACACACATGCACACAGACACACACAGACACACAGACACACAGACACACACACACACACACACACACACACACACACACACACACACACACACACTGTGTGACTGCTAGCACCTAGGGCTGCATTTTAAATTCCGTTGTAACATTGTGACAATGACAATAAAGATCATTCACACACACACACACACACACATACACACACACACACACACACACACACACACACCAGTGGCAGCTGCTGACCAAATTTTTTTGTGAAGCACAAATGATTATATTATATTAAATTAAAATTTTAAAACATCCCCCACTGTGTGTGTCAGTGGTCAGTGGACACAGATGAAAACATATTAACATTAGGTGACGGCACACCTGACCAGACAGATGAAAACATATTAGGTGACGCGTGACGGCACACCTAACCAGACACAGATCAAAACATATTAGGTGACAGCGCACCTGACCAGATCAAAACATATTAGGTGACAGCGCACCTGACCAGATCAAAACATATTAGGTGTAGGGATGGGTACCTTTCACATTTGAACCGATACGGTACCGGTACCTGTGAATCGATACCGGTACCCAACGGTAAATTTTTTTCGGTACTTTAGTCTCTAAAAATGTAATCTACCTACCTCAGTCGTGAAAAAAAATCCAAACTTCAAATAACTACACTTTCGACTGTTTTCGGCTTGCCATTGCCCCGACTGCTTTGTTGTTGAATCAAGTCAAATCCTAGGTAAGCGTATATTGTGTGTGTGAACGTTGACATGAAAAGAAAAAAGTTAAAAAAAAAGTTAAAAAAGAAAAAAAAAATCCCGGTATCTCACGTGAATCGATACTCGGTAGTACCGACGTGTTTCGGTAAGTACCTTTAAAAGTACCGAATTCACCTGACCAGATCAAAACATATTAGGTGACAGCGCACCTGACCAGATCAAAACATATTAGGTGAAGGTGACAAGGAAAAGGAAAGATGAAATTACCTACCTGGGTTCCATCCTAGAGGCAAATCTTTCCTGTGACAAAATGGGATCCAATGTAATAAAACTAAGTCAACCAACGAACTAGATTCCTGTACTGGATCTCCTCTCTGGTAAACAAGAATACCTTGAAGACTCTAACAGCAGCACTCATTCAAGGGTACTACGACTATGCTTGCACCTCATGGTACCAAAGCACCTCAAAGACACTAAAAACAAGATTACAAACATCACAAAACAAACTGGTCAGACTACTGCTTGACCTTACTCCTAAAACCCACCTCACCCCTGCCCATTTTGACAACCTAGGATGGCTTAGAGTAGACGACAGAGTACAGCAACTTGCAATGGGCCTGGTCTACAAGATACACTACACCACTAAGATACCCATGTGCATGTCGAAATACTTCCCAAAGGTCAGTGAATACCACGACTACAACACCAGAGGGAGTCCCACAAATCATGTTCAACCCAGATAAAATCATTTAAAAAGTAAAAAAATAAAAGATTATAACTTTTTTTTTAGAAAAAAAAATCATCATAACTTAGAAATGAGATTGCATAGGTCTATGAATCGAGATCGCAATTTTGTTTCGATTAATTGCCCAGCCCTACTGTGTACAGTAAGTTAGCTTGGTGATCATCATTGTGATGTAATATAAGCTAAGCTAAAGGTAGCTAACAAATTGGCTAGCTACTGTTAGCATACAAGCTTTTACAAACACTGTAATTACTTTTTCATCCTCAACTTTTTTCTGATCCAGATGCATAATTTATACTTCGGTCCTTCGGTCCTTTGGTGCAAAGTTTCATTTAGCCTACAGTGCTACTGCCTACACCAGGGGTTCCCAAACTTTTCAGGCCGGGACCCAGAAAATAAGGCGTCAGAGAGCCGCGGCCCAATGCACATCGTCAGGCTTTTTTTTATTTTTATTTTTGCCAGGCAACCGATTTTTTAAGCCAAATATCACTTCAATCCTATTAAGTTAGTTCAAGTTAGTTATTCATTTATATGTGCTATTTATGAGAGGGCTAACTTGTTGCAAAATAATAATGATAATAATAATAGCCTCATTAAAATACTATTGTTGCTTCGGTTGTTTTCAGCGTTTTATGTGCATAATCTGTTATTTAGTTTGAAATGTTCGTTAAAATAAGTAGATTTTTCGTTTTTGTTTATTTATTAAGTTAATATAAAACCATATAGTCACATTTTAGAATACAATAAAATATAATTTTAGAATACAACTAGAAACACTGTCCTGGCCTGCTTCTAAGTTCAGTGGCCTGACAAAAAAAATAAAAAAAAATGTTTTATTTTATTTTATTTTATTTTAATCATCTCGCGGCCCTCCCGTGGCTGCTCGCGGCCCACCTTTGGGTTGCGACCCCGACTTTGGGAACCACTGGCCTACACAGTAATGTTACTGACTGTACAGGGCTCTCCAAGCCCTCTCAAAGCAGGAAATAGGAAATGGTGTTCTCTGATTGGTGTAAAAAAAAAAGTGTCAGAACTGTCAATCATTCAAGCCCCATTCAAATGAATGAGTGAGTCTAAGCCTCACGGGCAGTGGTGCAGTCGTGGTCACACCCGGTTACACGCCGTGTTACCAGATCACTGAGGCAGAAGTACGCGCGATCGCGCACGGATGTGTACTCGCGTGTACGCGCACACAAAAATGCGCTGTATCCATTCGTTGTGACTAAGTACACGCCACCCGGCCACCGTTTTACATAACAAAAAGCGCAGGTAGACTAAGTGTCTGGGTGTTGGCTATCTGAATGCATCTACCCCTTCATTCTGTGTGACACAGGCAGTGGAGGTGAATACTAATGTGGCTCGGAATTCGTGATGGGGGTCTACCTGCTTATGATATTGAATCAAGCGTCTGTGCTGCGCGCCAGCTTTCCACGCGCACATTCACACAAATAGAGAGCAAGAAGAGCTTGTATGATAGAAAGATTGCACTTGCGTATATGCGCTTGTGTGTGTGCGTGTGTGTGTGCGTGCGTGTGTGTGTATAAATCAGTTCTGTGCGCATGCACGTACCCGCGCGCTCGCGTGCACGTGGCGTGGCGTGTTACCAGTTCCCATATTACGACTGCACCACTGCTCACGGGTGTGCACTTAGACCAGTTACTGTCCAATCAAAGGTGCTATTTCGCTGCCATTCACTTACATTGGCTAGTGAGGCACTTGAGGAATGTGCCTCACTACTAGCCAATGTAAGTGATTGGGAGCTGTGTATCACTGGCATTTTTTTTTCACAGAGGCTTTTTTTTTTTTTTTTTTTTTTTCACAGTTTTTCTTTATTTTCCCTTTTCAACATGAAACAAGACAAGACAATACAATACAATAACAATACTAATAAACAAGACATCACAGGACAATAACAGTAATAATAATAATAATAATAATAATAATAATAATAATAATAATAATAATAATAATAATAATAATAATAATAATAATAATAATAACGACAATGACAAGACCATCAGTTAAATCAGAATAATGAAAAATAAAATAGTCATGTATAAATTAAATATATAAATTAATAAGAATATATATATATATATATATATATATATATATATATACATATACATACACACATACATATACATATATACATGCATATACCCACATGTATGTACCATAAGGCGAGATTACTTGAGCACCCGTCATCTCCAGTATCGACAACCAAGGTCCCTACCCCGTGAGGACCCCAAATCCGGCGCCCCAGCGAGCCAGAGCATCATGCCTCTTTAACACTCCGACTCACCAAGACCTCGAATCAGGGGCCCCCACCAGTCCGAGACCGCGTCTTGTTTGCTTTTCTCATATTTTTATATTCAGAGTTAATGATATTGTTTACACTGTTCATTTTTTCTCATACGTATTTTTAAATAAACAATAATAAATAATAACAACAATGACAACAACAACATCATTGTTATACAACAGACAGGCCTCTTACGCGTCTGTTGTACAACTTCTTCCACTAGGGAAACCCACCTCCAAAAAATACACAACCGGGGATAGACATCCCAAGACCCCCGGCCCCCACCCCTCCCCCAACCAAACAGCAAAACCACCAATCGACACGGCCAGCGACAGCATGCGGATATATTCACATACCGCCACTAGCCGTATCAATCAACAGCCCCTCTGCTCAATCGAGAAAACAGCGGAGACCAAAGGTCCCGGAACATCCACCCCCGGCCGCGCTCCTCCAAGGTCAATCTCTCCAATGGAAGAAGCTGGGATATCTGATCTTGAAACATCTCAAAGGTGGGCGAAGAGTCATTTTTCCAAAACAGGAGAATACATTTCTTGGCAAAGTATGTTATAACAATCAGCAGTCTATATTTTTTTGGATCCATCTGGATCTCTGGTAATTCATTAAGTAAATAGGCACATGGGGACAAGTCAAATTCCGTTTCTAATACAGATTTTGTAAATAAATGAATACAATTCCAGAATCGTTTTAGTTTATCACAGTGCCAAAACATGTGTAGAAATGTTCCTTCGTTAGTTTGACATCTAGGACAGTTTATTTAATTATCTCTAGACATTTTATGCATTTTTATTGGAGTTAAATACAATTTATGGATACATTTAAAATTTGCTTCTTTGATTTTGTTACTTGTAAATGGAAAGTGTATTCTATCACAAATATTTAGCCATGTATTTTCTGCAAATTTCATGGTTAGTTAGGTCTGTCTCCCAGATCCTCAACAAAGGCAAAAAAGATGAGTGACATTCTTTGGAGAAGATGTCATAAAATTCACTAATTTTACCTTTAATTGTGGTCGATGACATTAGTATTTCTTCTATTTCATGTAATTCTAGTCTTAGTTTATTTTCTCTTCTCAGTATGTGTATAATGTTTCTCATTTGTAAATATTTAAAGAAATCAGTATTTGGGATGGCATATTCTGTTCTTAAATCCATAAATGATTTTAACTGCATATTTGTATGAACCAGGTCTTTGAATTGACTTATCCCCAACTGAGCCCATTTGAGTATATTAATTGATCTTAGATGTTTATCTAGATCAGGATTGTGATAGATAGGAGAGTATATGGAGGTACAATTGGTGATACCCAGTTTTTTTGAGCAGTCCTTCCAAGCACATAGTGTGTTAAAAACAGTGAAGCAATTACCTATGTTTCTTATCTTTTTAAATTGTTTTATAAATATGAGAGAGTCCAATGGTAACGGGTCAACAAATTTAGCTTCTAACTGAAACCACTGTGAGTCCCGTCTTCCCAACGACCATGACAGTACATTTCTTAATTGGGCTGACCAAAAATAATGTTGGAGGTTGGGGAGACCGAGACCTCCCATGGATTCTGGTTTCATAAGTGTCAATAACTTTATCCTAGGCATTTTGTTGCACCAAATAAATTTTGAGATGGGTCTATTCATAGATTTGAAAAATTCTGTAGATAAGTAACATGGTAACATTTGAAAAAGGAAATTTAGTCTTGGAAGGACGTTCATTCTTATTACATTTATTCTTCCCAGCAGAGATAATGGGAGCGTGGACCATTTACACAAATCAGTTTTTATCTTTTCTATAAGAGGACAATAGTTTTCCCTGTACAAGTTCTCTAGTTGCGGTGTAATGTTTATTCCCAAATATTTAAACCCTTCTGGAGACCAATTAAAAGGATATGTTTTATACATCGTTTCGGTTGGGGTCATATGCAGGAGACAAGCATTTGATTTATTAAAGTTTAACTTATATCCAGAGTATTTTCCAAATTGTTCTATTTCGTTATATAAGTGTGATAAGGACTGTTCTGGTGGGCTGCTGGGAAACAAGATGGCTGCCTGAACTAAGAGCTCTACACTGTCTCAGTGATTAAATTTGCAATTCTTACCTCCACTCAAGGACAATTTCAATAATTTTGTTTCAACTTAAATTAAGTAAAGGCTTTTGATAAAACGTGGTGATTTGCAAGATGGCAACAACAAGGAAAGGCCAGCGAAACAAACCAGATGTCGACGACCAAACAATTGAAACAGACAATGACCCCACTCTGGTCGAAATTATGTCAGAGTTAAAATCTCAACGCATTGCAATATTGGGCCGATTAGACGGTATCGATACTCGTCTGGAAAAGGTGACAAACCAAGTATCGGCGATTAAAGAAGGACTGACTAAAACAAACAAAGCAGTCGACAAACACAAGCAGCGCCTGGATGAGGCGGAAGAGAGGATTTCTGCACTAGAGGACAACCTGCAAACAACCCAGCGAGAGTTACACCGAGCCGAAAAGACATTGAGAACAATGGAGATGAAAACGGATGAGTTGGAAAACAGAGGGAGGAGGAAAAATCTGGTTTTGCTGGGGCTTCCAGAGAAATCGGAGGGTGACCAAACTCTACCTGAGTACATTCAGCACAAACTACCCAACTGGCTCAAGCTTTCATTGGAAAAAACACTCGACCTGGAACAAGTGTTTCGCCCAGCGCGACCACAATCACAACCACACGCTGGGAAATATCCCAGACCAGTCCTAATCCGCTTTTTACGAATCGGGGACAAAGAGCTGATCCTACAAGCAGCAAAGAAATCTACAATCACAGAGGGGGAAGCCAAACTCACCATTCGCCAGGACCTGCCCACAGAGGTACGTCGAAGACGCAGAGAATTCGACCGGATGACCAAGATATTCATCGAAAAGGGCATGTTTCGAGGATTTGCATACCCTCACCGGCTTCGAATCCTCCATAAAAACAAATTTGTCCTGTTTGACGATCCAAAAGAGGCAGAATCATTCGCCGACGAGCTGGACTGAGGTTTGCCTCGTAAACCGTTACCCATGGTGGAGGTAAGAAGATGACATTTACGTTTTTTTGTTTGTTTGTTTGCACCCCCTCATTATGTAAGGGATAATGTATAGCTACGAGGTCATTGTCGCAAAATAATTGACCGACACGTAGTTTAAAATACCGAGCCGCTTCGGCGAGGTGTTTTAAACGTCAGTGAAGGTCAATTATTTTGCGACAATGACCGAGTAAAGCTATACATTATCCCGCTTATTACATGGCTAACTTACTAACAATATACCTAATTCATTTGACAAATCGCAGTTGTTCTGTGGCTCTGTCAGCCCAAATAAAGTGATTATTATTATCGCGGGCAGCCTCTGTTCTGGCTCCGCTGTAATACACACACTCCGCTGTCAGTGCAGTCGCGGCAGGTGTGTCTGATTTGCTGCACTATACATTATCCCGCTTATTACATGGCTAACTTACTAACAATATACCTAATTCATTTTACATCGACTCGCAACACTGCTTCTGGCTGCGTTCTGGCTCCGCTCGTCGCTCCGCCCCCTGTCATCGCCGGCAGCAGAACACCGGCAGTGTCTAATTGCACTGAAACAGTGTGTGTCAGTGGGCTTGATTGCGAACAGCTGCGCACAGCGGTCATTATTGAAAAAACAGCGGTCATTATTGAAAAATAATGACCGCTGTCGGGGGGCTATTGACCAATCACAAGCAAGCATTTCGGGGAATGTGAAAACGCCATGTAATAAGACTGTTATAATACGGACAAATCACTTGACTTTGAAACCCCAGAGGAAGGGGTATTGATTTGCCAATACAGTCACGATCGGCTGTTCTTTCTTTTCTCCTCAACGTGTATATTTACTGTCTGGCAGCGGTACTTCCTGCAACAACGTGTGACGTCATACGGACGATACCATGACTAAAGGAAGGGAGGGGGGTACAAGGAATGGCACGAATTTAACATGCATCTGTTTTGCACTGATATTTTTCTCTCAAACATTAGAAGGTCACAATGACTGAATGGTCAAAAGTATGTGGAGAGGAGAACTCTCAGCAGTATAATAAAAAGAAAAAAAAAGTCTGCCTAATAAGAAACACCCCTCACCATTCAGTAATATCAGGTGACCAACTCATATTTAACAACATGGGGGGAAGTGAAGAGGGGAGGGGGTGTAAAGAGAAATACAAATAAATAAAAGGAAGTTATTACACTGAAGACAAGAGCTCCAGGGGCCAATATAAGAAAGATTTAATTCTTTTTCAGTTATTTAGTTTTTTCCATTATTGTTTCTCTATGGCCTACTAGGAGTAAGGGGGTAAATGTCGTGGTTCAGAAAACCATGGCTGGGGTGGGTTGATGTATTTCATGTATGTTTTTTATTCTATGTATGTGTATTCTATGTATGTTTTGTGTTCTATGTTTTTGTTTTTTGGTCATGTTTATTAATAAAAGCAATGGCAATATTTTCGAGGCAAATGTATACAGTCATAGATACTCCTCAAAGATTGCACCAACTACCATGTCAGATATAATTATAAATTCGTGGAACATTAAAGGCTTGGGAAATCCTATTAAAAGGAAAAACATTTTATCCCTTCTAAAAGAAAACAAAGTAGATGTGGCTTTTTTACAAGAAACATATTTGTCAGACACTGAACACGCAAAGTTAAAAAGAGAATGGGTAGGTCAGGTCTATTTCTCATCATATAAAAGTCATAGCAGGGGAACGGCTATTTTGATTAACAAAACAATACCATTTACAGTAGAAAAAACAATTACAGACCCAAACGGACGGTTTGTCTTGGTGTCAGGCTGCATTTGGGGAACATCCATTACTTTTTTGAACATTTATGCCCCCAATGCCGATGAACCCACATTTATGTCTGACATGGTGTTGCTGTTCAATGAAAACTGTAAAGGTTTTGGAGTGATGGCGGGAGATTTTACATGACAGCATTGGATAAGTCTAGTCAAACTAACCATAGCTCCAAATCCTCAAAAGTTCTTCAAGGGTTATGTGCAGAAAGTGGCCTAATTGATGTCTGGCGTGAATTACATCCAGCCATTAAAGACTACAGCTTCTTCTCAAATGTACATAACTCATATAGTAGAATAGACTATGCCTTTATTTACTCAAAATATATATACATGATAAAGGAATGTGAAATTAGCCCAATCATTTTATCAGATCATGCCAGAATATGCATGACTATTCAGTTTAATAGGAACAACTCGTTCACCAAACAATGGAAATTTGATAATTCATTACTCCAAGATGAAGAATTTAAAGTAAAAACGCGAACATGGATTACAAACTACATAAAGGAAAATAATGACCCCCTCATTGACCCTAACATTATCTGGGAGGCTGCAAAAGCCACTTTAAGAGGACTAATAATTTCATATGGTTCATTTAAAAGCGAGTAAAAAGAGCACAAGCACAAGAACTTGAGAGAGAAGTAATAAGATGTGAAGCACTTCATAAGACAGCGTCTACAGAGGACAATTGGAGACAATTAATTGTGGCCAGGGCCAAATTAAACCTTAATATTTCAAACAAAATTACAACAAAAATGAATTACGTTAGACAAAAGCATTACGAATTTGGCAATAAACCAAGTAAATTACTGGCCCATCAATTAAAGAAAGAACAAACTGAAAGAACTATTAAAGCAATTAATCTCAATGATAATATAACATATCAACCTAAAGAGATTAATCAAGCTTTCTTTGAATTCTACAATACACTTTACAAATCTCAAAGTTCTCATTCACAAGAACAACTGGACCAGTACTTACAAAATAAGAAATTGTCAAAATTGTCTGAATTAGACCAGCAATACCTTAACTCATCATTTACAAAAGAAGAGGTTCTGGCCACAATTAAGTTAATGCCCATAAATAAAAGCCCAGGACCAGATGGTTTTTCTGCTGAATTTTATAAAGAATTTTGGACTGAACTTCATCCCATTTTTATGGCAATGATGTATAATTTCTGTCACAATAGAATACTCCCTCAATCAATGAACCTAGCACATATCACAGTATTGCACAAAAGTGGCAAAGATCCTTTAAATTGTTCATCATATAGACCTATTAGTCTTTTAGATCACGATTACAAGATTATAACCAAATTATTAGCAAAAAGACTAGAAGATATTTTGCCTAAATTGATTAATCCAGACCAATCAGGTTTCATAAAAGGGAGATATTCTGCTGACAATATAAGGATACTTTTAAATGTAATAAACCATTTGGACACCAGTCGGAGCCCTTCTCTGCTCCTATCACTGGACGCAGAGAAGGCCTTCGATAGGGTTGAATGGAACTTTCTTTTTTCTATACTTGACAAGCTTAATATGGGACCAAACTTTATCGCTTGGATTAAAGCAATCTATAAAAATCCTAAAGCAGCTGTCATTACCAATGGAGCTTCCTCTGATTTTTTTACACTAACGAGAGGGACAAGACAAGGATGCCCACTGTCGAGTTCACTCTTCGCGATGGTGATTGAATTGCTGGCGTCATGTGTACGAGACAATATTCACATTAAAGGACTGAAAATGAATAAGGAGGAACATAAAATATCCTTATACGCAGATGACATTATTTTATACATAAAAGAGGAAAACATTTCTAATAAAAAAAGTTTTTTTGTATACTAGTGAAGCACTGCCTCACTAGTAGTCATGCAATAACCTACACTGACACCAGTGGAGGCTGGTGACCAAATTCTTAGGTGAAGCACAAATTATTATATTATATTATATATTAAATTATATTTTTAAAACATCCCCCACTGTGTGTCAGTGGTCAGTGGACACAGATGAAAACATAATATTAATATACACTATATATTAATATTAATACCAACACCAATCAATCCATTAATTAATATTAATATCAATATACATACTAATATACTATCAATACTACTATTGAATATACATAAACTATTCATTTAATTTACACTATACATTTCATCAAACCAGCATGTCATGTCTCCTTTAACTGTGGGTGAAAGCGGTCTGAGAACTACAATGCCTGGCAATGTTTACTTCTGCATCTCACGCAACACACACAAGCCACCGGTCGTTTCAGACACAAACCCACACACAACGGACAAGATAGCAGTTCTCATTCATAAGAGCACACCAAAGTTCCACCACATGAATCTCACCGTGACAAATCAGCAGAGCCACAGAGGCACTAGATCAGCCGTGCATCAGCAAAGTACGCTAGCCTAGCCACAAGCTAGCGGCAACATTCATTCATTTACACTAACACAGTGCACATGCAAATATTATCTGCAGGCTGCATTAGCAGCCAGCAGCCAACGTGATACATTACATTGTGTTTATATGTGACATAGCTAAGTTAACAACGTTTCAATCCCTTAATCAAGTCTACTACAAGTATTGTTCTCTAAACAGTTAGCTAACGTTAGCATCCCGGCTAAGCAGGCTTTCGTTTTACAAACACTACAACTTACCTTTTTTTTTTATCCAGGTGCATAAGTCCACTTCTTCATGTTGCTCAGTTGCTGGTTTATACTTCGGTCCTAATGTTGGCGCAAAGTTTAATTTAGCCTACTGTGTGTACTGTAAACTACTAGCTTGCTAAGCTAGTAGCTAGCTACAAGTTAGCTTGCCTTCACAGTCCAAGATGGCACGTTCACGTCAACTACAACTACACTAGTCTTCAACTGAGATAAAAAGAAAATATATATCATCCAAGTAAACGATGCAGTGCACAACAGTAAGTGAACAAGTGAATAAAGATCTTAAAATATGAATGATTATATTAGGCAAATTAATGTTCTTCAGGCAAATTGCAATGAGATGATGGAACACAACTTTGACTAGAACACTGAAGCCAGTCCAGCTGCAGTTCCGCAGGTATTTTTGCCAGGCACACTCTGATTGGATTTCAAAGGCTGCCAATCATTCATCCCCTGTGTATTATTGGATTGTCAAGGCTGATCATTCAATCCTCCATTCAATGGCAAGAGTCTAACTGCACAGACCGTGCTTAGATGAAGTTAATAGCCTATTTTGATTGGCTATTATTTATTATTTATTTAACATTGGGTCAACCTGTGAAGTTATTCTGCACGAATATTACTGCAGTCATTACTGCAATGCAGGCCTGCTCAGAGCTGTCAATTTTGGCCATTTTTGAAAAAATAAAAATTCACTGGCATTTTATTTACAGAGGAAAACTTTTCTAATAAAAAAAATAATAGTAATAATAATTAAAAAAAAATATATATATGTAAATTAATAATAATTATGAATTATGAGTGAATTTGTGTTTCACGTGTTGTCATAGAGAAACCTCCACTGACTGACACACACCCTCCATCACACATTCACTTACTTACCTTTTTTCTATACAAATCCACACACACACACACACACACACACACACACACATACCCCAACAGCCCTACACACACACACACACACACACGCACATACAAACACACATATGCCCCAACAGCCCTACACACATACACACAAGCACACACACACATACATGCCCCAACAGCCCTACACACATACACGCGCAAGCACACACACACACACACACACACACACACACACACACACACACACACACACACACACACACACACAGCCCGGTTAGAGGAGCACTATAGCGGTGTGGAGGTGTTGCTTAGCGGTTCCCATCACGTCCTCAGCAGCCACTGGATCCCATTCCTATCCTGTATCCCATCCAGGCCCCGGTGCTGCTCTCCTCTGCCTCCTGAATCCTAATGGGATGCCTCTGCTGGGGAAACAGGTTGCGTCTTTTTATCTGCTAAAACCCAAACGGCCAGTACAGGTGCACATACAGAGAGAGAGAGAGAGAGAGAGAGAGAGAGAGAGAGAGGGGTGGGATGGTAGGGGAGGTGTGGCAGATCTAATGTCATATTCTATATTATTAGATTAGATTAGATTCGTTTAGATTCGATAAAAATGTATTGTCATCATACATCACAAGTACGATACAATGAATGGAATGCCGAAAGTCTACCATCCAACCAGAGTGTAAATGTAACAGTAAAGTGCAATAGTAATATACAATGTACAGGTGATTAAACTGGATATAAAATATATAAAGAGTACTACTGAATAATAGTGCTAATCAGAAGTATGTACAGAGTTGTAGTATTACTAGGTACAGTGATACAGGTATAAAGACACTACGGTAGTACTGTAAGTCATACTGGCCAGCACCATAACTAATAGGTAAGGGATATGTACAGATATATATATATATATATATATATATATATATATATATATATATATATATATATATATATGTAGATATACCGTGGTAAGAATAAATAATGTATACAGTAGAGCATTAATGGACATGCTAGCATACAGAGTTATATGGGTAATATGCAGTTGTATAAATCGGTAAATAGAAGGATTATGCGCGTGATTTTTTTTTTCTTAGCCACAGTTTGCGAAGACGCTCTCTGATTGGCTAGCCCGCGTACAGCGAAGACCCTCTCTGATTGGTGTAGCTCCAAAGGGCTCTTCCGCCTTGTACATATATATTATCTGCTTCGAAGTGGTTATGCTTTGGCCCTATTTCGAAGTGGGTTATGCTTAGAGTTTATCTTTAGAGCAGGGCGATGGACCACCAGCCCTGATTCCAAACTCTAAGCATAACCCACTTCGAAAGAGGGCCAAAGCATAACCACTTCAAAGCAGAGAATATATATGTACAAGGCGAACATTTCTATCCCAGAGCCCTTCGGAGCTAAACCAATCAGAGAGGGTCTTCGCTGTACGCGGGCTAGCCAATCAGAGAGCGTCTTCGCAAACTGCGGCAACGAAAAAAAATCACGCAGATTATGCAGGTATATTTATTAACACTTTCTTCGCCAGGCTTATGTACATCATTATACCATCCTCTGCCAGCTCTATTTGTCTATGGAGAAGTTCCCCTTCTTTGCAGATTTTTGAAATATTGATCTCAATGACGTGTTACGGCGTCATTGGCAGAATTAGCATGGCGGGGAATGTAGAGTTTAGGCGTCCTTGGCAGAGAAAGTGTTAACACTATCAGTGCCGGCCTTGTTTACCTTTTTACCCCCTTGAATGCCATCATCCACTTCAATGTTAGCGTTAAAAACGCATAATCTATGTTTTAAATTATGTGTCTAATCTGCCCGTCGCTTATCAATGACTTGTTTGGAGTCAACATTGTCGAAACGGATTGTTTTTTAATCGGTTCATATCCTTTTTATAGCATTTCGAAAAGCTATCGTTCTCTCGAAGATTTTTGGAAAATTGAACGATTCCCCCATAAACAGCATTTATTGGAATATTCTCGAATACACTAGACACGTTGTCATTTGTCGGCCTATTTATGAATCGTTTTCAAATAAACGCTAGATTGGGCGGCTAGGTGGTGCAGTGGGCAAGGCACTCACCACCAATGCTGGAGACGCTGGGTTCGAGCCCAGCTCTCCACATTGTTTTCAGTTTGGCTGGTCATCCGTACTAATACAATTGGCAGTATTAGGGGGAGGGAAAACTGAGGGGTGGAGATCAGGTCCCCCCCCCCCCCCCCCCTATTTATTTTTTTCCCCACAGAAATACGCAATTTTTGAGTAATTAGAGACGAATACTGAAGAACTAGATTCGAGTTTTTTTTTTTTTATCCACTTTTTCTCCCATTTTTCTATATTTTCTCCCATCCCAATTTCGTATCATCCAATTCAACCCTCCCCTGTCACGAACGCTGTTTCTTGCCTCCCACAAGCCGGCTGCAATGTGGACTAAGTCATACATAGCACAAGTCCCCTCCGGTACTTGAGGTAACAGCAGTCGCATCTTTTCACCTGCGCAGCTCGATCTCTCAGTGTCGAGGAGTAACGCGTGGGAGGCTCACGCTGCCCCCGACACTTCCTGATTCTACTGCGCAGGCGCACCAACCGACTTGTAGGAGTCGCTTGTTCACAACGTTCGATCCCCACCCTTCAGTTTTCCCTCCCCGGAATACGGCCAATGTGTATTACTGCGGACGACCAGCTAAACTGAAAACAATGTGGAGAGCTGGATTCGAACACGTGAATCCTAGCGTCTCCACATTGGTGGCGAGTGCCTTGCCCACTACACCACCTAGCCGCCCTCAGATTCGAGTTTTTTAAAGTGAGGTCCAGGTCCACGAGAGGGATCTGGGCAGTCCCCATAGAAAATTCTAAGTTAACACTTTCAGCGCCACGCCTGGTTTTCCGTTTTACCGCTTGAATGCCACCATCGGCGCCAATGTTAACGTTAATATCGCCTAATCTATGTTTTAAATTATGGCTATGTGTCTAATCTGCCCATCGCATTATCAAAGACTATTTTCCAGTCAGTGCTGTGAAGGCAGATTGTTTTTTTATCGCGTCGTTGCCGTTTCAGAGCAGTTAGAAAAGCCCCCGTTTTGATATAAAAAACAGCTAATTCTGGAGCATTCTATGAAAATCGTCTTTTCGTGGAATATTCCACAACGTTGATATTCGTCGGCCTTTTTATGAATCGTTTTCAAATAAACGCTAGATGATCAATATTATACGTGCACGCACGCACATTACGGCCGCGCAATGATACTCGCTCCGTTGATTTCCTCACAGACTTTTACAGTGAAACCGAAAGAAGACATTTCACAAAACAGCTTATAACTTCATCAAACTTACTCTGATTATCCTACCACTGATAACATAGAGTCCTTACCTGACATCAGATGGTATCCAACTGGTATATTCCAATTCCTGATCACCATTCGAAAAAATCGATACGTGTATGGATCCAACGCGATACAGTAGAACTCCATGATCCGCGGGGATCTGAGGCTCCAGAATGAACTCTAGTAACCCCGGCTGGATCAGTGAACTGGAAAATGTGGAGTACCGGATTTTTTCCCCCATTCATTTTCATTGAGTCCATTCCAAAATCACTTATGTCATCTGGGAGACGACAGGGGGCGCTTTTTTCCACAGTGATCGCCGGCGCCCCTCGGCTATACTCGGGTAGGCTCGGGTGATGCAATAATTTTTCAGATCGCAAAAAAAAAAAAATTTAATAATTCCGAGAAATCTCATGAGTATCCAAGAGGCCCCAACGAGAGTACAAATATACATATATACACATATACATACTGTATATACACATATACATACATACATACATACATACATACATACATACATACATACATACATACATATATATACATATTAGGGATGCTCAATATTGGCTTTTTTACCGATACCGATATTCCGATATTGTCCAACTCTTAATTTCCGATACCGATATCAACCGATACCGATATATGCAGGGTTTCCCACCCCAAAAAACGGAATAATTTCAGGTAACTAATCATTTCACTGGATATATATATAACAAATATTGTTATTGTTTTTTTCTTTTTTTAAACCGATACCGATATTTTCCGATATCACATTTTACTGCCGATATCGGCCGATAATATCGGTCGGCCGATAATATCGGACATCCCTAATACATATACATACATACACACATATACACCAATAACAAAATAAAAACACAGTTAAGAATCATATAAGCAAATAAACAAACAAACATTATGCACAGCCTATGTACAAAAGAAATAAACAGTTAATCTCTAGTCTTTACAGTTTTCTTCGATTGCATAAACACTCAAATCAAAAGTATTACACAATTATCAAAACCTTACACTCAAGGAGCAAAACATAGGCCCAGATTTGCACCCCTATAAGCACAAAGTCAGCCTCACACTTTTTGCAAAACAATACACACAGTGATTTGCAAAACACTAAACACACTTGCATTACATTACACATAGAATGTCAAACTACCACACATATGAGCATATGAGCACATATGCGGTAGCAGTGGAGCGCTGCTGACTGATTATTATGTTTCGCGTTTTTAACAACCAACTACCAGATTCACTCGTCACTGTACATCACCTCTGAAGTATAAACAAAGCCCATACAGTTATGAAATGCGCTGAACTAGAAAGCGTAACGTTATTATGTTTCGCGTTTTTAACAACCAACTACCAGATTCACTCGTCACTGTACATCACTTCAGCTCCAGCAGCAGCAGCGGCCGTGCTCCGTTGTAGGAAGCCCTTCAATGACAGCGCTCTCATATTTTGCGAATGCATAAACTATATCTTAAATTATGGCTATGTGTCTAATATGGCTGTCGCTTATCAATGACTTCGCGACAGCCATATTAAACACTCACTGTACATCAGTGTGGAACTGTACGCTGTAACGTTATATGTTATTTCGCCCGTGGAGGCTGCTGAAGCGCCAGCGGGGCGACGCGGTGGTTTGTCCCCGGCTTCCGTGCGCCGCCCGCGGCTTGATCCAGCTCCAGCAGCAGCAGCGGCCGTGCTCCGTTGTAGGAAGCCCTTCAATGACAGCGCTCTCATATTTTGCGAATGCATAAACTATATCTTAAATTATGGCTATGTGTCTAATATGGCTGTCGCTTATCAATGACTTCGCGACAGCCATATTAGACACATCGCCATAATTTAAGATATAGTTTATGCATTCACAAATATGAGAGCTCTGTCATTGAAGTGGGTGGTGGCAGCGTTACTAACAGTAGCGATTTTTATTGTTTTGTCATGACCAAACATAATCCCAACATAGATAGGAGGTGTACTGTATGTCAAATGTCGGTCATGTGGTGGAAGAGTTTAGTACAGTCACACAACAGAACACCAGTGTTTCTAGTAGATATGTTTATTAATATAAATAAACACCGCTGTCTGAACTGGTTCGACCAGCGCGTTGGTTCGACCAGCGCTTCTGCCGCGTCTCTCAGCGGAAAAGGGCGTGTACTAGGGCGGTCACGTGGCCGTGTGGCCAATCAGAGAAACGCTGAACAAAAAGCTGAACACAAGTTGGTTGCCTTTAATATTCACAGGACAGGCAGAGATGCAGTCCCTACTATCCAAAGTGTCTTTTCCCTCCTGGATGATAATAATAATAATAATAATAATGCATTTTATTTATAATGCGCCTTTCAAGAAGTCCACAAATCGGTGAATGAAAAAATTATATAGGATCAAATGAAAACTACTACTTGCTAAAAATCGATGTTTAAAAGTACTAAAAACCAAAGAAAAATACCAAACACTAACAAACATTCAGCACAGACAATGGGGATGCTGCCATCAAAAAAAATTAAATAAAAAAAATAAAAAATGTAAATTTTTTTTTTTTATTTATTTCTTTTCTAGATCCGGGGCTAGGAGAACAACATCCGGGGCTAAAGCCCCGGAAGCCCAGGGCTAACGACGCCACTGGTGGACAGCGACTCCTACAGGTCGGTTGGTGCGCCTGCACAGTAGAATCAAGAGGCGATGGGGGCGGCGCCCCTCCAAAGCGCAGACCCCTGACGCTGAAAGATCGCGCCGCGCAGGTGAAAAGATGCGACGGCTGCTACCTCGAGTATCGGAGGGGACTCGTGCTATGTATGGCTTCATCCACATTGCAGCCGGCTTGTGGGAGGCAAGAAACAGCGTTCGAGACAGGGGAGGGTTGAATTGGATGATACGAAATTGGGATGGGAGAAAAATAGAAAATGGGAGAAAAAGTGAAAAAAAAAAAAAAATGCTAGATTATCGATAGTATATGTGTACTTATGAACGCTATAGAGGCGGGCTGAAAAATCTATTCTCTCATTTCCTCAAGATCACACACACACACATACACACACACGGCACAAGCTGATATCTCAGTGAATACAGCTCTGATTATCCTAAAACTGGTAACATAGACTCCTTACCTTAGATCAGATGTTCTCCAAAAAGATTATTCCAATTCCTGATCGCCATTCCAAATATCGATCGCGTTTATTGATTGATTATTGGCTGCTGTAAATATATATTCCACGCTGCTTTCCATCTCGCGATCACTTCCATGTTCATCAGACGGCTCGCCAGCACAGTGGAGCCAGTTGGCTCCACCTCTACAGATCCAGCAGTATAATCGAATGACCTGCAGTTACACAGGGATAGACGATAGGGGGCGGTATTTTCCCATCTGAGCTCCTAGAGGGTCTGGTGTACCAATGGGAGACTCGGTTGATGAAATATGAATTCAGATCGCTAATAAAAAAATCAAACGACAATACACGTCGTCGGCACTCAATGGGGGGCATGATAAGATGACAATACACGTCGTTGGCATTCAAAGTGTTAACGGGGACAGTGTTATAGCGCGTGGGAGGACAGAATTCCACAGAAAGATTGCCTCACAAACAACAAATAAACACAATGCAGAGACTTCACAGAACGGCAGATGGGGCCTGATAACAATCAACGAGAAGGCTGTAAACACGATATCTAACACAACTTAATGTCCAACAATCCAATCCCTTTAACACGTTGAATGCCACTCACGGCTTTTCTCGGGTTTACCCCCCGACCGTTGAATGCCCATCACGTTTATTTTTAAATTTTTCTTTATTAGCGATCTGAAATCATATTGCATCAAGCGAGCCTACCGTTGGAGATCCAGGCACCGCCGGCGCTCAGATGTGAAAAAAGGGCTCCCTATCGTCTCCCAGATGGTAAATCACCCTCTGGGATTGGACTCAATGAAAGTGAATGGGAGAAAGGATTTCTGACTCCACATTTTACTTCTCACTGATGTAACCAGAGTTCATTCTGGAGCCTTGGTGCCGCGGCGAATATGTGTTTTACTGTATACACGATGGATCAATCAAATGAGCGATTTTTTCGAATGGCGATCGGAAATTGGAATAAACCATTTGGATACCATCTGACCTCAGGTAAGGAATCTATGTTATCAGTCTTAGGATAATCAGACTCGTTTTCACGGATATATAAGCGTTTCCCCTATATGTGATATAGCTGTTTTGACTGTAAAAGCCATCAGGAAATAAGAGCAGCGATTATCAGCGCGCGGCACGAGCGATCATCTAGCGTTTATTTGAAAACGATTCATAAATAGGCCGACAAATGACAACGTTCTGGAATATTCCAGTAAAAGACGATTATCATAGAATGGGTTGTTTTTTCCGCGAAAACGAGTGATTTTCAAAATGCTATCAAACGGAAATGAAGCGATAAAAAAACAATCTGCCTTGACAATGTTGACTGGAAAATGAGTCTTTGATAAGCGACGGGCAGATTAGACACATAGCCATAATTTAAAACATAGATTAGGCAATATTAAGTTAACATTGGAGTGGGTTTGGGCATTCAAGGGGGTAAAAAGGAAAACACGGCTGGCTCCCAAAGTGTTAATGGCTTGATGTTAATAGAGTAGTATACCCTAGGCTCTGTCACCCATACTGTATAAACTTTGAACTCTGTAGCCTATACTCAATTTATACATACCTACTGCTTTTACTGCCTACAACTGCCCTATACTGCAATCATATATAAATGAATTATATATAACTCTGTATGATAACATTTAGTGCTGCATATAACATATATATATGTATTATATAAATATTAAGGCTGTCAATCGATTAAAATATTTAATCTGATTAATCGCATGATTGTCCATAGTTACTCACGATTAATAGCAAATTAATCGCATACTTTTTATCTGTTCTAAATCAACCTTAAATGGATATTTTTAATGTTTTAATTCTCTTATCAACATGAGAGGCAACAAATGTTTTCTTTATGCAGCCATTTAACACAAAAGGATGACCCTCATGCATTGCAAATTTGCATCAAATTCAAAACAGAGTGATGCACAAAATAACTTAAAAGAAAATAATAATTTAAAACAATGAATAAAGTGTGCGTGAGATAATAGGGAAAAGAAAACGTTAGGAACTTTCACCCACACAAGGGCTGAGGAATCACACCCCGCCCCCCCCCCCCCCCTCTCACACACACTCTCCCAGCTCTCTCTCTCTCTCTCTCTCTCTCTCTCTCTCTCTCTCTCTCTCTCTCTCTCTCTCTCACACACTTTGAGTCAGAAACAAACATAGTATCAATGAGAGTATCAATACACCTGAGTCAAATTATTAAAAACAAATGTAAACCGTTAATTATGCGTTAAAAAAATGTGTGGCGTTAAAAGAATTGTGCTTGACAGCCTTAATGCATCCGGACAAAAATGTACTGGAGTTGTCGTCTCATTATTTTATTAGTTTATTTGCCTAAACCAAGGTTCTTGTACAGAATGAACGATGAATGAAGTGCTATCTCTCCTAGCTTCCCGCTAGCGGCCTATCTCCTTGTGACTCCCTTCCCCTTCCCCCTCCCCATCAGGAGGAGGAGGAGGCCTGGTGGTGTCGGTCCGTCTCGCTCGCTTCCGCCTCGCTAGAGCATCTACCAGTCTACTGATTTGTTATTCTCTTTCATTACGTAGGCAACGTCTGGCATAGTACAGATACAGCCAGGATTAGTCATGGAACAACTGTTTGGCGGCCGTTTTGATGCCGTTTGGCATGGTTAATGGTAACAATGACCAGCGGGGGCGCTCTCATACAGCTGGTGACAACGTGCCGAGGTGCCTGCTCTCTGTGCCTGCTCCGCCCTCGACATGTATTGAAGAAACACTGAAGACTGTCACTATCAATTGGTTCTGGATTATTCTAAATTGTGTGTTGTGGGGAACACTGAAGACCGTCACTGTCAATTGGTTCTGGACCCAGCTAGGGAGGAGGGAACCACACTGCCTCTGTGTTTCGTTGGACTGTTTCTGATATCTCTCTCTCTCTCTCTCCGTTTTCCACCTTGAGCGAAAGCTGGGAGTATCTGCAGAGCCGCTACAACGTCACATGCCAATTCCCCACCACTATCTGCTGGGAGTATCTGCAGAGCCGCTACAACGTCACATGCCAATTCCCCACCACTATCTGCTTGGAGTATCTGCAGAGCCGCTACAACGTCACATGCCAATTCCCCACCACTATCACCAGGAGGATTCTGCAGAGCGGCAGATGACTCTGCCGAAGGCAGTCTCCCTATTTGTTTGATTATTGTACTTATCCTTCTTCTGACTCTGTAAATAAATACGCCCTAGCTTTTGGCTAACTCTGAACTTCCTGTCTGTGCCGTTGCGTTTGAGGTCGGTTACAAACCATAACATTACGACCCGACCATGACGACCTCAGCCGACACAGACAGGGTCAGGGCAGCGTTGGCGGTCCAGATCGAGTTGGTCAACGACCACACCCAACAGTTGGGTGCGGCTGCGGCTGCTTTACAGGACCTCCAGGCCGAGGTCCAGCTTATTCTGGAGGCCATTGACACTCTGGCCACCCAGCAGACTACCCAGGGGTATTAGCAGGCTGTTGTTCTGCACCAGCTACAGGCTCTCAGTACAGCATTAAACACTCTGCTTTTAACCCCACCTACTACAGGAGCCTCGGCCGGAGCATCACCCGCAGCCGTGGCAGAATCCGCGCCTCCCGATCCCGCACCTCGGGAGCCCCGTCTCTCCGAACCACGGTTGTTCAATGGTAACTTCGAGGATTGTGCCACATTCATCATGCAATGTGAGTTGGTTTTTCATCATCAACCCAGCCGATTCACTTCAAGGGGAGCCAGAGTGGCTTACATGACTAACCTGCTCACGGGCCGAGCAGCACAGTGGGTCACTGCTTCCTGGGCTATGAGAGCCGATTTTTGGTTTTCCTACCCAGACTTCGTGGCTGAGCTCCGCAGGGTTTTCCACCACCCAGCTCGTGGCCAGGACCCAGGAGCTCGGTTGGGCACCTTCCGGCAGGACAGTGGCAGTGTCCGAGACTATGCGCTGGAGTTCAGACTGGCCGCAACGGAGAGCGGTTGGAACGATCAAGCGCTTCGTCTCACCTTCCTGAGGGGGCTCAACGACGCAGTAAGGGACCAGCTCGCGACCCAAGAGGAGCCCGAGTCTCTCGAGGGCCTGATCAGCCTCGCTATCCGCATCGACGGACGCCTCCGGGAGAGAGGGCGTGAGCGAGCACGACTAGGACCCCCAGACGTACCCCCCGAGTACCACGACCTCGAGGAGGTTTTCAGTAAGTCCCGGGCTCAGGCCCTTCCACCTCACCGGCCTTACGACTGTGCCATCGACCTCCGCTCAGGGGCTCCCCTTCCCGGCAGCCACCTCTACAGTGCTGACCGTCCTGCCCCCTCCGTGACTGGTGGGTTTTTTCCCTCCCGAGCTGTGACCGAGGAGGAACCCATGCAGCTGGGACGCACCCGCCTTAGCCCGGCCGTACGGGAGTCCAGGCTCAGGTCCGGCCTTTGCCTCTACTGCGGCCGGGATGGACACCGTGTCTCCAATTGCCCTACCCGGCCAAGAAGACCAGGCTCGCCGGGACCCCGGGAGATCCTGGTGAGCCGTTTTTCCTGTTCCCCCACCCGTGCACCACCTAACCGTCTGACGAGCGTCACCCTAGCCTGGGCGGACCAGCGGGCGACGGTGGGTGCACTCATTGACTCTGGTGCTGATGGGAGTTTCCTGGACGTTGAGTTTGCCACCCGGGCCAACATTCTGCTTGAGGACCTCGAGAGGCCCTTGGAGGTCTTCGCGCTGGATCATCGCCGCCTGGCTGACATCACTCAATGCACCTGTCCAGTCCTTCTCACCATTGCTGGTAACCACGTTGAGAGACTCCAGTTTTTCATCACCAGCTCTCCTCTTGTCCCTGTAGTCCTGGGCAGGCCTTGGCTCGCGCTGCATGAGCCCCACATCGCCTGGTCCTCCGGCACCATCAGGGGGTGGAGCCCCTCCTGTTATGCCCAGTGTCTTCAGGCGGCGTCCAGTCCTTCGCCCCGGGGTTCCCCTTGTGTCCCTGTCTCTAGCCCCCTCTCCGGGCCTCTGTCTCAGTCTCCGGCCTCCCTCGCCGGTTCCCTGTCCCTTTCTCCGGCCCCCCTCACCGGGTCCCCGTCTCCAGCCTCCCTCACCGGTCCTCTGTCCCCGTCTCCGGTCCCCCTCTCCGGGCCTCTGTTTCTGTCCCCCTCTCCAGTGCCCCTGATCGCCGGCTTCCTTCGGTCCCATCCGGGCAGGCCGGGGCCGAGTGGGTCGCCGGGTGGCTCCCGTGGAGGGGGGGGGGGTACTGTGAGGATTGGTTCTTTCCCCGCCACACGCTTCTTGGGGTGCTGTGATGATTGGTCCATTGCCTAACGCACACTTCTAGGTTAAGTATCAATTACCATCACGCACCTGATGTGTGTGCTAATCAGCGCCCCAGAGGGCATTATATACCGGGACCTTCCTTCTATCGTTGTCGGGTCGTTCTGGAATACAACTGCATTTGCCTGTTTTTTCCCCATTGCTGTTCCTGGTCTACTTTCTCTCCAGGACCTTTCTGTGGAGAACTGCTGTTGAGAACCTTGTTCCCCGTTTGGAGCTGCGCCTCGTTTTGCCCGCTTTACGCTTGGGTGAGTGGAACCAAACCCCTCTGGATTATTCTGATTGTGTGTATTGAAGAAACACTGAAGACTGTCACTATCAATTGGTTCTGGATTATTCTAAATTGTGTGTTGTGGGGAACACTGAAGACCGTCACTGTCAATTGGTTCTGGACCCAGCTAGGGAGGAGGGAACCACACTGCCTCTGTGTTTCGTTGGACTGTTTCTGATATCTCTCTCTCTCTCTCCGTTTTCCACCTTGAGCGAAAGCTGGGAGTATCTGCAGAGCCGCTACAACGTCACATGCCAATTCCCCACCACTATCTGCTGGGAGTATCTGCAGAGCCGCTACAACGTCACATGCCAATTCCCCACCACTATCTGCTGGGAGTATCTGCAGAGCCGCTACAACGTCACATGCCAATTCCCCACCACTATCACCAGGAGGATTCTGCAGAGCGGCAGATGACTCTGCCGAAGGCAGTCTCCCTATTTGTTTGATTATTGTACTTATCCTTCTTCTGACTCTGTAAATAAATACGCCCTAGCTTTTGGCTAACTCTGAACTTCCTGTCTGTGCCGTTGCGTTTGAGGTCGGTTACAAACCATAACATGTTGTGTCTGTCCACTATGTTTGTTAATTTGTCATCCCCCCCCCCCCCCCCCTATGTAAAGCGACCTTGGGTCCTCTGAAAGGCGCTATATAAAACGAAGTTATTATTATTATTATTATTATTATTATTATTATACTTGGTCATTTACTGTACATTGGGGGGGGGGTTGTGTTAGGACATTTACAGGGGCCAGTTTAGAATTGCAGTCTCCCGTAGGTGTTTTTTGAGAGTGTTTTTGAAAGTGGGAAGTATTTTGACATGTACATGGGTACCTTGGTCGTGTAGTGTATCTTGTAGACCAGGCCCATTGCAAGTTGCGTCTACTCTAAGCCATCCTAGGTTGTCAAAGTGGGCAGGGGTGAGGTGGGTTCTAGGAGTAAGGTCAAGCAGTAGTCTGACCAGATTGTTTTGAGATGTTTGTAATTTTGTTTTTAGCGCCTTTGAGGTGCTTTGGTACCATGAGGTGCATGCATAGTCGTAGTACCCTTGAATGAGTGATCCTGCCAGAGTCTTCAGGGTATTCTTGTTTACCAGAGACGAGATCCGGTACAAGAATCTAGTTCGTTGATTGACTTTTTTTATTACATTGGATGCCATTTTGTCACAGGAAAGATTTGCCTCTAGGATGGAACCCAGGTAGGTAATATCTTCTTTCCTTGTGACCATATTGTCACCCACTGTAACTGAGAAGCCGTCGGTCTTGCTGAGTTTGTTATTTGAACCGAAGAGAATGGACTCTGTTTTGCCCATGTGTAATGATAGTTTGTTATCAGCGAGCCATATGCAGATTTTGCCTAGTTCTGAGCTGAGGGTTTTTTCAACCTGTAACTTGTTCTTCTAAAGTGTGAGGGACCAACTCATCAAAATATGTGCTAATAAACGATAAGTACTGTCCTCATGCCAATATGTGGGTGGTATTCCAACATGCCTATTTCACCTGGCACCCTAGAAACACCACTGTGCAATTTTTAATCAACACAGTTCTATTTAGCTATTAATGGATTTGATCAAGGCAGGAGTTTAGTCAGTTTCAGTCAAGGTCATTCGTACTTCTCATCACAGTTAGGACAGTCGAAACCCGATCAATCTTTCGCCGTCGACTAAAAACACACTTCAATCAATATCTGAAATAAATATTAAATAAAAAGCCGGTCCTTGCAAGGGTTCCGGTGGGTCCCTATAGCAAAATCAGGAATAGTTGACCTTCACCATAAGAATGACTATTCTGACACAGGTTCCCCTCAACTACAGTATAGACTGTTAATAGATGACGGGACCTAAGATGGGTTTACACACTGTACCAGGAGAACTGTAGACCAGGAGTTGTGTTACAAGAGAAGTGATTCAAAACTAAAACTTTGTTTGTAATGACAGCTTCAAGGATGCTTTCTGTATGATCACCCGCAGTATTCAGGTGTGATTTTGGCCCATCAGTATCCTTCTGACTCCCTGATCAGAAATGTTGCGAGGAGCACCAGTGCATGGCCGGTTGATGATGGAGTGATGTTGCTTCCACTTATGGATAATGCCCCCAATGGTGCTTACTGGAAGATTCTGAAGTTGTGAAATACGTCTTTAGCCAATTCTATTTTCATGATTTGCAACAATCTGTTTGTGAAGGTCTTGAGAGGCTAGCCCTTTGCTTTTACCCATCAGTTGATGTTTCTTGTGTGGCACCTTGGTAACAAACAAAAAAACATTTTATAGCCCATTAATATATTCTAACCCAGTTGACATTATTAGCACAGATAGGAGGTAGAGTTGCCTCCTAATTCGTTTTGGTTTTCAGCTAGTTCCTTGCCTTTCCTTGCTGTGGTGTACTGCTTTTTCTTAGTGTGTCCAATACTTTTTTCCTGTTTCATTCCACTTGATTACACATAACTTTATTTACATATGGACTTTAATGTTTAGATTTCTTGAGTTAATACAAACGTCTGGTGCAAATTTCGCTTGAATACGCTAATTGGAAATACATTTACTGAACAATACTTATTTCCCCCATTGTACACTATAAGAAGTGCCTCTACTTTATTCACCTGCACTGCAGAGTATCACGTTAACAATCAAATGGCTAGCAAGCTCACCTGTGACATACTGTACAGTGCAAAATACAATCTTAGTCAACTTTTATGAAAACAATACACAAGTTGGAACAGTTTGAACGTTTTATTAGTTTATTTACTGTCTTTCGAGTTTCAATGCATAATCCAGACAGTTGCATTCCAGATGAAAAACATAACGTTACTGAAATTAATAAGGAATGCAATGTTCGCTAGCTTACCAACGTATTTCATTCCCTGTAGCTGAGTACTGAGGCGGAAGTGACAATCTTTCAAAGTAAAAGAAAACTGCTTTTTGCGCGACGGATAAATGCAATTTCACAGAGAGAATATGTCTGGTGGCCATATAATACTGTATTATAGCTTACTTGAATGAACAATCTCCCTCCCCACTTTACCAGCGTATTTTAAATTCACAATAAAGTCTCTCAGTCTCGCGCCGTCCCAACGTTGACAGTGGCTCGTGTTATCGACACAAAGGCACAGTGATGAATGAGGAAGTCAATACTCAATAGACTGCCGCCGGTCGACTTTGCGCCTCCTGGCGGCATAAAACAGAACAGCAGCCTGGGTTCCTAATTAATTAAAACGACGTGATATAACCGTGCGCGCGTCGCGGCAAAGTGTCCATGAAAACTAAAGGCTTCATCTGTACCTGTTTGTGTATCTCTCTCTCTCTCTCTCTCTCTCTCTCTCTCTCTCTCTCTCTCTCTCTCTCTCTCTCTCTCTCTTCTCTTTCTAGCTCCAGCCCTACCCCCATCACTCCCAAGTCATGGGCAGACTGTGCCGTCTCCAAGAATGCCGACCTTGAGCAACTCTCTCGGAAAGCTTATGTCTAACTCTGTGTCGTTATCTGCATTGCCATGGCGACCACTATCGTTGTTTTGACTCCCTGTCCCTGGCAACTGCTTTTGACCCATATACCTCTCCTCCTCACAGGCCCTGCTACTACAGAAATGGAGTGAAATGTCTCTCTAATACAAATGTAGTCTGAAAGACTAAACACAATTAAAATGTGTTTACCTACGTACGTTATAACCATATGAAATCCAGTGAAATCCTTCAGTTGTATGAAATACTTGCCAGTAGTGTGGTTGAAAAGCTATTCGCTTACTTACTGAGTCCCGTGGTCACAGTTCTGGCCGGGTTCGGAGCGAACCGGGAAGCTTTAGACAGGCAGCAAACGGCAGAAGGGTCCGTGTACGTTTTGATAGTTTGTTTTTCGTTTCAAAAGGAAAAACGAAAAAACAAAAAAAAACTGAAATACGAGGTGTTTCCTATTTCCGTTTGAAACCAAAATCGAAAAAACGGGGAAAAACTGAAATACGGACCTGTTTTTCGTATTTTGGTATCAGAATCAAATGAAAAAAAGGAGTCAATAATGGGCCGTGTACGTTTTGATAGTTCGTTTTTCGTTTTTGATGTGAAGAATGGAGAACGGAACCACGTGACAAGTACATTTTTCAATGTAAAAGCCATGCACGATCTAACGTTAACGAATATGTATAACGTTATGAATAAATATGTAAATACATGCATACAGATCTATACCAGGGTAACGTTATGATACATACATTTTTTGTTTTGTGCATTTCATTTAGACATGATATTGTATGTGAAGTAATAGCCTAATAATATGGAAATAGCCTGTGTCTGTGGTCTGTCCCAAGCAGTGTTGTCTAAACACACGTTATACAGATATCCTAGTTCAGTGCAGTGGTCGGCAATAGGCGGCTCGCAGACCGAAATAGGTCCGCCAGCAATAATATCTGCCGATCAGATTATTTTGAGAATATGATTTGTGATGAAGACTCGCTTTATTGTATCGGAATCGGGAGACTTAGGTAAAGTTAGAAAGATATTCACAGATTCGAATTTCCGCGTCAATAATTCTTAAGCGAAATGTTTTTAAAACACAAAGGACACCTCTTTCCTATCGTAGTAAGGTAGACAATGAGCTACAACCTTACTTTCACCTAAACGAGGCGAGCCGGCCTCGGAGCTGTACATTTAATAATAATAATAATTGATCTATATGTGCAGTCGGCCTTGACAAGGCAAGTGCGCAGCCAGGGACCGTCTAAAAAGTGCAACACCGAAAAGAGGCACGGCAAAAAGATTCAATAACTTCACGTCATACAGTGTATAGTGTCACCAAAATCACTGCACACATCATCAATGGTATCCTATTGGTTATACTACAACACTTAGATTTGAAAAAAATGCTTTTTCATAATTCTGGGGATTTTGTATTGGAAAAAAACATTAAATATCTTCACTCTTATAGAGTGTAGTGTCACCAAACTCACTGCACACACATCAATGTTATCCTACTGGTTATCCTCGTAGAAGGGGTGGGGGAGGGATTCTCCAGGATAGTGTAGTGGATAGTGTAATGATATGCAGTAGGTACCATATAGTGCATGTCTCGATAACACAGATAGCAGCCAGCTTCCTTCTCATCCCCCTCTCTGTCATCACCTCTAGTCTGACCAGCTCGACTCCCACCACAGAGCTCAGCTTGTTCAGTTTGTTGAACGAATGAATGAATGAATGAAAACTTTATTTAACAGATTGCAGAATGGGTACAATACAGTACGGCTCAATACACACAATTGTTAAGGGGATGCAGACCAGAGAAAGACGTTTGTCTTGTTTACATCATGTGTCCCTTGAGTTGATGTAGCGCCCCCAGCATAGAAGAGGACGCTGGCCACTACAGACTAGAATGACTGCAGCAGTCTATTGGACACATTGAAGGACCGGCCCACAGCAAAAAGACCAGTGTTGAATTAACTCCCAGAGTTGATTTCAACACTTTTTCAGGGTTTATATAGCTCCAATTAACACTTGTAAAATAGTTAAACATTTAACACTATGCCAGTTCCTTCTTTAACTCCAAAACAGAGTTAAAGTAACACTAAGGGGATTAGATAAATAACACTGCTCCAAGTTACATTTTTACTATTTGGGAGTGTTAATTGTACTCCCTAAAGTGTCAAGTTATCAACTCTGATTTTTTTTAATTAATTTTATATACGTATATAAGAATGAATTCCATAAACAAAATCATTTTCAAAAATAACCATCTGTGTGCAAGCCAGTGCCGGTTCTAGACCCTTTTTAGGGGGGCTGAATGTAATATTAGCCCCCCTAAGATAAAAAATATTATTATTATTATAATCTTTTTTGTAATTACATTTTTTTATGTTTTATTCTTGTTTTATTATTATTATTATTATTATTACAGACATAGATTGCCGGTAGTAGCCTGTTGACCTCATTGGTCAACTATAAAAAAAAATTAAATAAATATTCAAAGATGTTGGTAATGTCATGTCAAGTCCCAGTCCGACATTCAACACAAGACGTGGAAGCAGATGTAGCTAGCAACCTACTGTAACTAGTTTAGTAATAGTGCATTTGCCAGTGCTGATGGGGAACAAGACAAGTATGTTGAAACATTAGCTAGCACTATATAAAATTACTGACTATTCTGACAGGGAACGTTGTAAAATTGGTCATTAGTTCCATGGTGTTGGTGTGAGGTGCGTTGCTCATGGGACGGGGTTGCACACCGGGCAACCAAGCTTTTGTGAGCAGAATCGCGTGCATGCAAGAAAGCGCTGCACTCGACTCGTCGCGTGTACCTGGCTACCTTGGGGGGCAGTGGGGCGGCGTGGCTCAGGGTTAGAGCGGGTCGTCCAATGATCGAAGGGTTGGTGGTTCGAATCCCGCTCAAGTCCATGTCCATCCCACTGCCGTTGTGTCCTTGGGCAAGACACTTAACCTACTTGCCTCGTATGAATGTGTATGCATGTGAATGAATGTTGGTGGTGGTCGGAGGGGCCGTAGCCGATGATTATTCGCCACGCTTCCGTGAGTCTGCCTTAGGGCAGCTCTGGCTGCAATTGTAGCTTACCACCACCGGTGGGTACTACGACTATGCTTGCACCTCATGGTACCAAAGCACCTCAAAGGCACTAAAAAACAAATTACAAACATCTCAAAACAAGCTAGTCAGACTACTGCTTGACCTGACTCCTAGAACCCACCTCACCCCTGCCCACTTTGACAACCTAGGATGGCTTAGAGTAGACTACAGAGTACAGCAACTTGCAATGGGCCTGGTCTACAAGATACACTACGCGACCAAGGTACCCATGTACATGTCAAAATACTTCCCAAAGGTCAGTGAATACCACGATCACAACACCAGAGGGAGCTCCACAAATCATGTAAAACCCAGATTCGGCTCAAACAAGGGACTAAACACGTTTCGCAATTATGCCACATCAATGTGGAACGCCCTACCTAAAGCTGTAAAGGAATGTGAATCACTACCCACTTTCAAAAACACTCTCAAAAAACACCTACGTGAGACTGCAATTCGAAACTGGCCCCTACAAATGTCCTAACCTAGTTGTACAGTAAATGACCAAGTAAGGCTTTGTCAGTATTCCAATGTACAGTGTAAAATGTGTGTGTGTCCCCTACCCAACCCCACCCCCCCCCCACCTCCAATGTACAGCCCTCACCCACCCAACCCCACCCCACCCCACCCACCCAACCTCCTCCAATGTACAGTTTCTACGCCAAATGTATATACACTCTTTTTCTGGACATTTTTGTATCACAAACAGTACTGTATTTGCAAATCTGATATGTCATAAATGTATAGATGTAGCAGTACTGTCTATCTGTATGTCATGTATGTCATATATGTTATGATGAATTGAAAATGGGGGACCCTGATGTAAACAAGACGAAAGTCTTTCTCTGGTCTGCATCCCCTTAACAATTGTATGTATTGAGCTGTACTGTACTGTACCCATTCTGCAATCTGTTAATAAACTTTTCAATCAATCAATCAATCAATCAATCTTTTTGCAGTGCCTCTTTTCGGTGTTGCACTTTTTAGACGGTCCCTGGCTGCGCACTTGCCTCGTCAAGGCCGACTGCACATATAGATCAATTTATTATTATTTATTAAATGTACAGCTCCGAGGCCGGCTTGCCTCGTTTAGGTGAAAGTAAGGTTGTAGCTCATTGTCTACCTTACTACGATAGGAAAGAGGTGTCCTTTGTGTTTTAAAAACATTTCGCTTAAGAATTATTGACGCGGAAATTCGAATCTGTGAATATCTTTCTAACTTTACCTAAGTCTCCCGATTCCGATACAATAAAGCGAGTCTTCATCACAAATCATATTCTCAAAATAATCTGACCGGCAGATATTATTGCTGGCGGACCTATTTCGGCCTGCGAGCCGCCTATTGCCGACCACTGCACTGAACTAGGATATCTGTATAACGTGCGTTTAGACAACACTGCTTGGGACAGACCACACAGGCTATTTCCATATTATTAGGCTATTACTTCACATACAATATCATGTCTAAATGAAATGCACAAAACAAAAAATGTATGTATATAACGTTACCCTGGTAATGGTATAGATCTGTATGCATGTGTATTTATTCATAACGTTATACATATTCGTTAACGTTAGATCGTGAATGGCTTTTACATTGAAAAATGTACTTGTCACGTGGTTCCGTTCTCCATTCTTCACATCAAAAACGAAAAACGAACTATCAAAAGTACACAGCCCATTATTTACTCCTTTTTTTCATTTGATTCTGACACCAAAATACGAAAAACAGCTCCGTATTTCAGTTTTTCCCCGTTTTTTCGATTTTGGTTTCAAACGGAAATAGGAAAACACCTTGTATTTCAGTTTTTTTTCCGTTTTTTGTTTTTCCGTTTGAAACGAAAAACGAACTATCAAAACGTACACGGACCCAGAAGCAGGGTTAGGGAACCAAAGGTTTGAATCCACACCACAACATGCAGTCAAACTGGTTACCTGGATAAAAACAAAACCACAGTCCTCCAGCATCTTGAAACAGCTGATGCCATGTTAACTGTGAACATCTAGATACAAAATAGTGCCAAGTGATAGAAGAATCTGAAACGCTGACCATAGTTTTGTTTTTGGAAACAGGTAACCCTGCCACCACACTGTGGTGTGGATTCAGACGCTTTTGTTCCGTGACCCCGTTTGCTTTCTGGTTCGCTCTGAACCCGGCCAGAACTCCACAGGACTTGGTAAGTGAGCTAATAGCTTTGCATCGACTACAACTTGCTGTTTCTGTGTCTCTGAAACAAAGCGGGGATCGCAACTTACTTTTGATGCTCCAAGGGGTTTTAATTGTAGCAGATACATACAACGTTTCGACCCTTCCGGTCTTTTTCAAGTATGAACACAACAGAAAATTGCATCTTTTTTATACAGGAAATTAAATGAATAAATTAGCTATCAGCCCCACCTGGTGATCAGGGACGGTACCAAGACTTGCATGATTTTCTTATACATTTTAGACATGATTTAGTAACAATTTATCTTTTACATTTGACATTTTTTAGAAAAAGATTTTTTTGAGAAATATATATATATTAAACACAGGATTAGACATGATTTATTGCATCTATAGATAGGCAATAGGTGTGTAAAGTACTTTATTTGGACCCGGTCCAGGTCCTAACCACTGAAAACAAAAGGAAAAAGGAAAAAACAAACAAAGTAACCCAGAATGAAGACTATCTATTGACTGTCTCCCTCTATTGGTTTATTTACAAATAAGGCCTAATGTCAAAGTCCTCATTGAGTCCTGTTGGTGCCATGAGGTAATGCATCCACCATACTTCTCTCAGTAGGATATTATCTATATCTCCCCCTCGTCTTGGAAGATGCACTCTCTCTATTCCAAGGTATCTTACTGATGAGACATTGTGGTGTGCCTTTTTGAAATGTAAAGCTACTGGGCTTTTTTTCACCCCCATTCCGTATTGTACTCCTGTGTTCAGCAATACGTGTTTTTAAAGCACATGTTGTCTTACCGACATATGCTTTACCACATGGGCACTTGAGCATATAGATTACATTGGTAGTTTTACATGTTATTTTGACTCTTATTTTGATCTCTTTCCCAGTTGATGGGTGATAGAAAAAAGTGCACTTTTCTGTAAAGTGACACTGAGCACACAAACCACAACGTCGGTTTCCATCTGGCAGGTCATCTAAAAAGTGTGTGTTTTTTTAGGAGTCAGGTCTGATTCGACCACAATGTCTCTGATGTTATGTGCTATCCTGTATATTAGTCTAGGGGGGATCTGAAAATATTTATCTAATGTTGGATCAGAACTGAGAAGATGCCAATGTTTTTTTATAGTTTGCTTAAAAAGGTTTCCTAGAGGTGAGTATTGTGTAACACTGTATAGGTTGTGCAGAGGTAGTTTTTTGTTCTGCGTCTCGCCACCAAGGACGTGGATAGCAGCAGGTCTGTCAGAGGAGTGTTGAAGTCATGTGGTATCTGACTCTTCATCGTTTTGCAACGCAGGAGAGAAAGCTGCAGGACGCTGGTAGCCAGGAAGTTCCCCAGATGTGGGTTACTCTCGCCACAAGCTCGTCTTCAGTAAAGAGCTCAGGGACATGTATTTTATGTGACAAATAATAAACAAACTTGAAACTTGAAAGCGACTATTTACTGTAAGTATTATGTATTATGGGCTGAGAGGCTAGTTAATCTCTCAAGGTTGGGACGCTGGAAGTCAGTCAGAGTTGGGGGTGCAGAGAGAAGTCTTATAATAACAATAACAAATAACAGAAAAACGAGATTTTCTTTTTTGATCAATTTTTTTTATTATTACTTAACATGAAAACAAGACAACACAATACAATAACCATAATAACAATGCACAGAACTTCACAGGGAGATAACAGAACAATAATAATAAAAGAAATAACAATTTATAAAACAGAGTACAACATTTAAATTTTAAAGGGGTACTATCTTACAATTGGCCTTTCCCAGTATTCAGTACCGTTTCCCGGCCGTGTGGCTCTATATCAATAAGACTTATGTCTCTAATTCTCATATTGGCACACTCTTCCAATTCCCCTCACATCCCTCACCCTCACCAAACTGAGTCATCTCAAAACGTGCATATCAGTGATGTCAGAGATTTCCAGCTGCATAACAATGTGGCAATTGTCACCAGGCCACACAGTGGTTGGAGCCCAGCCTCAAAACGGCTTAAGATCCTGAGGTAGAAAAACGCTGCCCCTGAGTACCCGACCAGAAATACAAAACAATGAACCTTTTCGAAAAACAAAAACCTACAGTGTTCCATAGACTCACAGGAACCGTGCAAAAGTGCCCAAACAGTGAAGAAATAGCAAAATAGCAAAATAGCTCCCCCCCAATAAAATTCCCCCCGTTAAAGTTAAGAAGGACAAGACAAAAGACAAGACAGACAAGACATTTCCTCCTCCCCCTCCCACGAGACCGCCGGACTCCCCCGAACAAGCACCTCAACCCCGCTCAGCCGTACACGGCGGTCCTGACCTTCTCAGCTGTTGCAAACCACAGGTCAATACCAGCCTGCCCCACCCCAATCACCCGCGCCGTGGATATCTCAAGATAAATCACATCCAACAGTGTTAGGGACCAGTTAATCACTGTGAGCTTCTCAGGCTCCTTCCATCTCAATGCTATTAGCTTCTTCGCTGCTGTGACGCCCGCTAGGACAACCCTTTTTAGTTGTACGGACGCGGGTAGTGTCGTTATATCGTTCAGGAGTAGCGTAACAGCTGTGAATGGGATAGTTAAGCCACACAAATCTGAAAGTTTGTCCGTTATTGACCTCCAGAAGCGGGCCACTGGTGGGCAATCCCAATACATATGCATATAAGTGCCAGCGGCCCTTTGAGAGCACAAAGTGCACCGAGAGTCGGTTACCAGTCCCATAGCAAATAGCTTCCTAGGTGTAAGATAGGTCCTATGAATATAATTAAAATTAATTTGCTGGTGATTGGGGTTGCGGGAAGACAATGCCACATTTGCCCAAACATCATCCCAGTCAAACTCGGGGTCCAACTCCGGGATATCCACACGCCAGATTGTATCCAATGACAAATTTGTATACGTGGATTGAATTAAGAGTGTATAAAAGTCTGAGACAAACCCTCTGGAGGTCGTCCTGTCCACTATGAGCCTGAGGAAGGGGTGTGGTTGCAAAGCTTGAGCCCACGGCACGCCATGGGCCCTCAGCGCTGACCTTAGTTGAAGGTAAAGAAAGAAGGACTCGCCGGGAAGATCATAAAATTCTCTTAAGTCCTGAAACGCCCGAAGGCCGTTCTTATCATAAATATCCTCCAGAGTATGAACTCCCCTCCTTTGCCATTGAGGAATACTAACCGGCTTGTGCCCAACAAGTAGTTGCTGATTATTAAAAATTGGAGAGTCCAGGTGCCATGGGCATTTAACCCCACACGACTTCTGTACATTACGCCACGTTTGGATCACGTGAGTTATGATCGGTCCATACCTCAGTCGGCATTTCGAAATAGGGACAGTGGAGTACACTACATCCTGCAATCTTAGCGGTGAAACCGCCGCCGCTTCTAAGGAGCGCCAAGATACAGCCTCTACAGGGTCTAGCCAGCACATCAGAGGTCTCAGTGAAAAGGACCAGAAATAAAGCTTAAAATCAGGGATTGCGAGGCCCCCATCTTGTTTCCTACGTTGAGTAGTAGCTCTTTTGATTCTCGGGCGTTTGTTATTCCAGATAAACTTAGATACCATCGATTGTACCTTGCGCCAGTGGTCTATTGGAGGGGGCAGGGGGAGCATTGAGCTAACAAAATGTATCCTAGGCAGGACGTTCATTTTGATTATGGAAGCCCGGGCTTGTAAGGAGTTAGGAAGGGACGACCACCTGTCTAGATCCTGGCGTATTTTATCATAAGTACCCGTGAAGTTGTACTTAGTAGTTTGACTCAGCGTGGGGAATATCTCTATGCCCAAGTATTTAAAATGTTCCACTATGGGGATATCAGCTGGTAGTCGCACAGCCTTGGCCAGCTCATTAAGAGGTAGGCAGGCTGATTTGTTCCAGTTAATCTTAAAGCCTGACAATTTACCAAAGTCGTCGATTATTCCCAGTAATTTTGTGGCCGACCGGGAGGGGTCGTCCATAAAAATCAGTAGGTCATCCGCATAGAGAGCAATTTTGTGTGGAGTATTATTGACCATTATGGGGACGATGTCCTCCGATTGCCTAATAAATTGGGCCAATGGTTCGAGGGAAAGCGCGAATAGTCCTGGGCTCAGAGGACAACCCTGTCTAGAAGATCTGGAGACTGGAAAAAGTGTGGAACAGGTTTTGCCTGTCAGTATCATTGCCGACGGCGAGGCATACAGGACTTTAATCATATGAATAAAACTATTTCCAAGACCCATAACCTCAAGTACCTTCCACAGGTATGACCACTCTAGTCTGTCAAACGCCTTCATGGCATCCAAAGACAGAACTGTGGACGGAGCTGTATTGTCTTTACTGTTATCGACTACATGCAACAGCCTCCTAAGATTATCTGCAGCCAGGCGCCCCGGGATAAAACCAGTCTGATCGCAGTGTACCAATACCATCATAAATCTCTGCAGGCGGCGGGCCAGCACCTTGGCAAACACTTTTAGATCGGCCCGAGAAGAGTCAAGGGCCTATAGCTACCACAATCATTGGGATCTTTATCCTTTTTGAGAAGTAAAGAAATCAACGCCATGTTGACATCTCTTGAGAACTCCCCTTGTTCGATAGCGTAATTGATCATATCGAGCATCAATGGACCCAGTTGGTCCCAGAAAGCTAAATATACCTCGGGTGGAATACCATCCCAGCCTGGTGCCTTACCCCTCTGCATTTCAGCAATCGTCTCCCTTAGTTCCATAAGTGATCGGTTTCCCCAGTTCCTTAGCCTCTTCCTCAGAAATGTGGGGTATCTCAAGCCCGCCAATGAACGATTCAAATTTAGAGTTATCGAAATTAACCTCTGAGCTATATAACTGTGAGTAAAACTCTTTAAAAGTGTCGTTGATCTTTTTCGAATCAGTAGTGACTGTTCCCTGTCGCGTCTTGATCGAAGGGATATCCGAGAAATGATCATTCGAGTGTATTTTCATTGCCAATAGATGGCTAGGCCTGGAACCGTGAAAGTAGTAATTTTGCCTTGTCCTATGTATCAAGAACTCAGACTGTTGTTTAAGTATGGAGTTTATTTCTTTCTTGACTATCTTACGTTGTGTGTTTAGTCGTTCACTATAGTTAGTTTGCAAAGATGCGTATAGGTCCGCATATAATGTTTCCAGTCCTTCTAGCTTTTTTGACCGGGATTTACGCAAATTGGAGGCGAAAAGTGTGACATGACCCCTGATAAATCCTTTCAATGCGTTCCACAGGACCCTAGGGTCTTCGACCGTGCCAACGTTGATCTGCAAGAATTCAGCTAGTTTACTCCTGAACTCAGAACAGAAATCATCGTTCTTTAATAAGGTTGAGTTAAAACGCCACCTGGGAGCTCTCGTGGAGAGCCTGCCAAAGGTTGCCTTAAGGAAAATCCCCTTGTGGTCCGAGAGAGCCAGGGGAACCAATGAGACGTCGAAACTATCAAACATATTAGGGGACACGAATGCATAGTCTATTCTAGAGAAGGTTTTGTGTCTGGCTGACAGGTGAGAGTAATCCTTGAGGGTGGGATTGGATATGCGCCATAGGTCTGCGAGCCCCGTGTCCTGGGCCCACATCCTGAGGGCCTTAGAGGACCGTTTTTGGTCGCTTGTTTCAGAGGACCCGGACCTATCCATCTCCGCATCCCAGCACGCATTAACACAATGAGAGCGTATCCAGTAAGTTCCAACATATTCTTCGTGATTGTATTATAGAACGCTGAATCAAATGTGTTAGGGGCATACAATGCTATTATTGCCATCTTCCTATGAGAGAACTCAACCTTTGCTATAGTAATCCTTCCTTCCGTGTCCGACCACACATCCAGGACTTTGATATCAAGGTTACGTCTTGTAACTATGACGACTCCTTTTGTCTTATCATCGGCTGAGGATGAGGAGATAACGTGATATTGTTGATTTGCTAGCCTTGACACATCACCCACCAATAAATGCGTCTCACTAAGGAGAGCAATGTCAATATTCCTTCTCTTCAATAACCAAAGGACACTGGCACGCTTGTGTGGGGCGTTAAGACCCCCTGCGTTCCAAATTAAAATATTCAATTTAGCCATGGTCGAATTTGTCTAAATGCGTGGAGAACATACCAGTGCAGCCAGGCTGAGGACAGAGGCGCTGATCCAGGCGGGCCCAGACGGTCGATCCCAAGAGTTCAGAGGAGGAACAATTACACACATATAGGACAACAGTACAGAAAAATACCACCCCATTAAGTAGGTTGCTCCAACCCCGATTGAGCATACCATCTAACAAAAACACTAAGTACCCAACTCGCTCCGTATAAGAGCTGTGCACGAAATAGAACAATTAAGGCATAATAACAAATACAACAGTCTTCTAGACTTTTAATTCCTGGTATAACCTCTCAACAGTAGTCATATGTTTGCATTCAGGCTGTGCTTGTTAGGTCTCAAAAAATGCAATAATATAGAGATAATAAATGCACATATACATATATATATACACACACACCCACACACTCACCCACGCTGGAAATGTAGTACCAAAATAGGGTAGCTCCACACAACGTATGTATCCACCGACAACTATATCCTGAGTGGTAGAACAGGATAAATGAAATAGTGAATGAGCACTTACACATACATACTCCCACCTATACAACCATACATACATATACACGCACATACCTATAAGAGTATTAATATGGCAAGTGAAATTATATTGGCCCCTTCAGCCCATATTTGACTAAACAATGTGTGCCCTCTCCCTCCTATTAAAATAATAATATTAATAATAAAGAAAAAATAATTGCACGCATATATGCGCAACCACCACCCCCTATAATATATATATATATGAATGTGTGCGTGCACCCGTAAACACACACACATACACACACATACCGCAGCATGTAGTAAAGAAAAAAGGTAGATTCACACAATGCATGCATCCCCCAACATTTATCTATGTAAGGCAAGGTTAAATGGAATATTGAGCACACACACACACATCCCCACACAACCATGCACTCATATATATATATATATATATATACATACACACACACACATATATGTAAGAGGGTATTAATATGGTAGGTGAAATTATATTTGGACATTCAGCGCCCTCTACCTCCTTTTAGCCTCCATCACCACTGAATAGTAGAGATGCCAAGAGCATTGGTCGCACAGATACGCCGTCATCAGTCTGACGTCATCAGTCTGTCCCAGAGATATCATATACACACAGTTCGCTCCGGTCCCGAGTTAGCAGCTAGCAGTGGCTACTGCAAATTAATGTCTATATCAAGTCCATAGCACAATCCCAATATACACAAACACATTCATTGTAACAACCTCTGTTAACTGTTGTCACAATAATAACGTTTAGCTTGACTGACTTCGGCCGGCAGTGGGGATAGCTGTGAAATTGCTATAGCTGGCTAACGAGGCTAGCCGATACCTTCACCTTGTTCGTTCGAGTCCCTCGTTTTCAGATGTCTGGTTATATAATCCTCCGCCTCGGATGGGTCGTCGAACGATTTCTGCTCCCCTTTAGGAGATGTGATTTTCAACGTCGCTGGGAACAACAGACCAAACCTGATATTCGGGCAGCTGTGTAGCATCTCTCTAGCCACCTTGAAGGCCGCGCGTTGTTTTCTTACTGCCATCGTGTAATCTGGGAAGATGTAGATCTGTTTCTTGTTGTGGTGGATGGGTCGTTGAGTCGATGCCTTCCTCAGGATGTCCACCTTCTCCTGGAAGTAGTGGAACTTGATCACAATCTGTCGCGGGGGATCCCCATCCTTTGGCTTGGGTTGCATACTCCTGTGTGCCCGGTCAATCGTCGGAGTGTAGTCTAGGTTGAGTGAATCCTGGAGCAGCTTCGCCACCGTTTCTTTCATACGTGCACCTCCAAAACGCTCATCTACTCCAATTATCCGACAATTGTCTCTGCGTTGTCTGGACTCAAGATCATTTGCTTTGGCCGTTAGTTGTTTGATATCAGATTTCATCGATTTCACCTCCGTTTCTAGCTCGACGACTCTATCGGAGTAGTGATTAGCTCCCTCTTCCAACGCTTGTACGGCTGTAGCCTGTAGCTTGATATCTTGGTTAGCCTGATCTATAGCCTCATGTTGCTCCGAACGCACGGTAGCTATTTCTCTTCGTAGCTCGTCGGAGAGGTCTCCCAGCTTAGCGTACAGTTCCGTGGTTATTATAGCCACCGTGCTTTCTATCTTTGACATCACCCGTTGTTCCGAGTCTTTGATGGCTTGCATGATGGAGGTGAAATCCATATCTGGCGCAGCCATTTTGGGTGTTCCGGTTCCAACAGTGCCCGAGGCTTTCGGGGTTGATTTAGGCCTGCTCTTGCCAGCCTGCTCTTGCTTGCTAGCCATCTGAGGGTCGATTGTCGTTCAAGTGCAACAGAATATTTGCGAAAATACTGTTTTTCTTATGTTGTTGAGTGGTTATACTCCATTTGAACAAGTTATAGTATTAGTCTAAAGGCTGAAATTTAACGAAATAATTGTTTTTGTGCAGAGCTCAAAACGGACGCGTGTTACATGTTGCTGCTCACCACGCCCCTCTCCAGAAAAACGAGATTTAATGATTCCGGGCTAATAGGCTACACAATTGAAAGTGCACGTTACTAAATGTTTAGCGTTATACACCAATGCAAGCACAATTAATTCCATGAATTTAGAATGAACAAATCAAATGCATACAAAAAGTTTCCGACAACAAGCACGAACAAACAATCACAAAATCATAGTCACCACAGAAAGTCTGTGGATTTACAAAATACTGTAGCTGTGAGCATAGGCGCCGATTTATGTTTCTGCCGGTGGGTGCTCAAAACAGTTGAATGCCCCACGCCCAAGATAAACCTTGTGCAATATAGCCGTAGCCTACATGACTTGTTGCTATACGGATTTGGATGGAGTCAAATGCACACATTTCAGCGCTATAGGAAATGAACAGCGACCAACACACGTGCACACACAAACACACACACACAGCATACCATTAACTCTTTGGCGGCCAAACACGTAATATTACATGTTTCACTGCCAGCGCTTGAGCGCCAAAAACATAATAATACATTTTTCGATCCTTTGATCTTTTTCCTTTGATCCCCGTTCTAAACGGTGTCCCTGGCTCATTTGCCTACGCTGGAATTGCAATGCCGATAGAATCTCACCAGGTGGCAGTATCGCCTACCTTTTAAACTCTGATAGTCCAGTTCAGACATTGTCTCTACTGATCTCTTTCTGTCAAGACTCGCTCTCGCTTAGGTGCACGTAAAGGCCACAGTTATATCCCATGGATATACACTGTATACAGTGCCGTCTGGGAGAAATGCGAGGCCCTGTGCGAGATTTAAACGTGAGGCCTTCCCCTAAAGGCAAAACAATTTTTTTTTTTTTTGTTTTAATTTTTTTGCATACAGTCAACGTATTCTTAAATAATAGTGCTGCCCGACGCTGGGCTTATGATACAGTCAACGTATTCTTAAATAATAGCGCTGCCCGAGGCTTAGTGGCAATGCACCTGTACAGTCGTACACCTGGCAGTAACAGGGAAAATGCATAAAACACCCCTGGAACCTGATAAACAAGCTTAAAGCCAGGTACATTTTTCAAGCACGACATGCAGATTTGCAGTTTTGCCTTATTTGAATCGAACTCTATAAGCTTAGTACACACGTCACAAACTGCACGATGCAACACACAGAGTGAGAGAGAGAGAGAGACAGAGAGAGCGCGCGAGAGAGAGAGAGAGAGAGAGAGAGAGCATGAGAGAGTGAGAGAGAGAGAGAGAGAGAGAGAGAGCAAGAGAGAGAGAGCGAGAGAGAGAGAGCGCGAGAGAGAGAGAGAGAGATCCACGGCGGGAACAGAATATATTGCATTAAAAACTCACCCTAACGCAGAATCAGGTCCAAGAGGAAGGAGACGACCGTGGAGATGACAAAGTTCACCAGTCCCATGATATTTTCCCCCCCGTTGGGATGAACTTGGGAGTCTGTTCCTAGTTTATCTGCCACACGTTAGCACTCGATAGCGTAGCTAACGCTAGCTAGCTAGGTTAGCTAACGCTAGTTAGCTGTCCCTGCCTTTAGCTAAGCTACTAGCCGACATGGCTAGCCTGACTGAACGTTCTAACACGCAACAACTTTCATCTTCAGTCCATCTGTCGAACGTCCTCTTCGTCTTGGCATAACCTAATCACTATACTTGGTATTGATAAGCTTATGGCACGCTGCGTTATTTCTTCTGCTCTGATGCTGCACATTTGGTTTTCAAAAGTAGGATGCTCTTGGCCAAGACATCCACTCTCTCCCGTGGATAGCGCCGAATAGACCCCGTACCTGTACCCCCTCCCCTCGTGGATAATACCGGTCTTCTTCACATCTCTCTACCGACTACCAGACCGACGCCAACCAGCTCCCCCTAGTGTTAGTCCTCCCACGATGCTTTGCACAAAAGTAAACAGGTCATTGAATGAAACCAATAGTATATCTGCAGAGCCGCAGAGCCCGGAACACTATTCTACAAACGTGTCTAATGTGAAATATATAAGCATGTAAGCAAAACTAGATTCTAGGTCTGTGATGGAAAGTGATTGGTAACATTCTATTTTTATTTATTTTTTTGCGAGGCCCCCCTTCTCGCGAGGCCCTGTGCAACCGCACTGCTTGCACGCCCCTAGTGGCGGCCCTGACTGTATATATCAGGGGTGGGCAATTATTTTTCCCGGGGGGCCGAATGAGCAACTGAAAATATGTTGGGGGGCCGGGCCAAAATTCCAAACTCAATTATGCATAATATACATTTTATTTCTATATAAAAAGCAGTAAATGGCATTGTTTTGACCCCTGGTAAGAGTGTATGTTATTATTTGGCAATTAAAAGGTGAGGTTAGCTTTCAAAAATATCATTTATTCAAATAGAATTTATTTCCAAAATGATAAACAAAATGTGAAACATTAATAACAAAGGGCATTTTGAGTTTCATATACTATTGAAACAAGGATTTTCTTAGCTTTCTAAAGACATCACATCATCTTATAGCAAAAATAAACAAGACATGTCACTGAACTGTGTAAATAAAAGTGTCCCCGTTTTGTAGCCTTTTTTACTTTACATGCCTATATTAAACATTTAAGAAAAAAAAATATCAAGTGTCCCATTTCACTTGTTATATTTCCACATTTTAGTGTTCTTCAGTTCTTTTTTGTTTCATTCAGTGTGAGAAATCCAGTCTCTGTTGAGCTTTAACAAGTCCATCAAAGTCAGGTTGCATGTCTGAGGTGGAGATGCGAAGCACAGCTGCCAGATGTTCATCAGTGAGAGAGGATCTGTACCTGGACTTGGTAAACGAGAATGAGAATGTCTGTTCACATAATTAGGTGGATCCAAAGAGAACCAACATCTTCTGAGCATGTCTCCTAAGCGTATATTGTGCGTGTGAACGTTGACATGAAAAGAAAAAAGTAAAAAAAAAAAAAAATTTATTTTTATTTTTTTTATTATCATGTAATCTTTCGCGGGCCGGTCAGAATCATCCCGCGGGCCGGATGCGGCCCGCGGGCCGTACAATGCCCAGGTCTGGTATATATGGATATTTGAATGTCACATTTGAGTAAACAGTTACAACTCCTCGCCAACAGGTTAAGGAAGATAAAATATGAATACAAAACAAAGGTGAGGGTCTGGTCAGCTGGACAGGTGAGACATGTATATGTAGTTCAAGTTCAAGTTTCTTTATTAGTTGTCATACAGAAGTACAGAATACTTTTATACAAAATGCTTCTTTCTGTTACGCTCCAGAGACTGTGCTAGGCAAAAAAGATAAGTATAAAATAAGTATAGCAAGTAAAAAATAGAAGTCGCGTACGTAGACACAAGTGTTCAGTATGTACATATGTACAATGTTCAATGCAGACTAGAAGTAACTGAGTTACCATACAATATACTATACAATATACTAATATACAATATACTATTTAGTGCAAAGCAGAAATGGGATGAGGTACAATTTAGGTACAATTTACAGTAAGGTGTACTGAGGTATGGGTTGTAGTGCAAATTCTTTGCCAATAAATATAAAGTGTGTTTAGGTGTTCTAAAGTGTGTAGAGTGGGTGCTGCAGTGAGTTGTTTGTTTAAAGTGAGTGTGTGCGTGTGGATGTGTGTGCTGTCAGTGCATTTGATGGTTGTTGCATAGTATTATTGTTCATTGAGCAACCTGATGGCCTGGGGATAGAAGCTTCTTTTGAGTCTTTCTGTATGTATACTCTATCAATAATAATAAACACACTGCGCCAGAGTCCGTAATATGACTGAAGATCAGGGCTTGACATTGGCACCTGCCCACCCGCCAGATGCGGGTAGAATTCCCCTGTGGCGTGTACCTCTGTCATTCTACCCACCACAGTGGCTAGTGGTCTGTCTGTGTGTGTGTATGTGTGTGTGTTTATGTGTGTGTGTTTAGCGTCTTTTTCTCCCTGGCCATGTGCATTCAAAAAAAAAAAAAAAAATCTCTGCCTTTGATTGGCTATATCACGTTCATTATGCAAAGACCAGCCCTGATCTGCCTCTGATTGGCTGTATGACGGAATAAACAAAAAAGCCATGTGAAACCTGAAACCTCTCTTCAAAGTTATTTTCACACTGAGTCGCGTCGTCGCCAATACACATAATCAAGCTGGCGGGCTCGTTGAACACAGCTGCCTACAACCATCCTTACAGTACTGGCAAGTATTTTCATATCTTAACCAGCGTTGCAACTTGCAAGATGCTTATAATGAAACGTTCCAACGGCGACATTGTTCATCAATTGATTCAACCTAGAACCTACGCGCACGCTCTCCCCCCCCTCCCCTCTCTCTCTCCCTCTCTCTCTCTCTCTCTCTCTCTCTCTCTCTCTGTCTCTCTCTCTCTCCCTCTCTCTGTCTCTCTCTCTGTCTCTCTCCCTCTCTCTCTGTCTCTCTCCCTCTCTCTCTGTCTCTCTCTGTCTCTCTCCCTCTCTCTCTCTCTCTCTGATTGATTGATTGAATGAACACTTTATTAACAGATTGCAGAATGGGTACAGTACAGTACAGCTCAATACATACAATTGTTAAGGGGATGCAGACCAGAGAAATACTTTCGTCTTGTTTACATCAGGGTCCCCCATTTTCAATTCATCATAACATATATGACACACACGACATACAGATAGACAGTACTGCTACATCTATACATACCAGATTTGCAAATACAGTACTGTTTGTGATACAAAAAGTGTCCAGAAAAGAGTGTATATACATTTGACATAGAAACTGAGTCTGGAGCCCATTTTCACATGACCATTTTAATAATCACATTATTACCATTGTTGGGTTATGATCGGCGTGTGTTGGTGAAAATGCTGAGTGGCTAGTGACTTTGGAAAACCACTAGCCACAGTGGCTAGTGAGCCAAAAAGTTAATGTCAAGCCCTGCTCAAGATGTAGCGATATCATATGTAAAATGTTGTCCAAAACATATTTTCGGTTCAACTTTAGGTAGAAAAAGAGAAGGCTGACAAACGAACGAAAGCCACAGGCAACCAGTCTGGCCAGGGTTCAACAAGCACAATGTCAGCACTTTTATTTTTATTTATTTATAACATGCATAGTCCTTATGATAAGCATGGTATTGAGGCTCAAGATGTCTGGAATATGGATGAAACGGGGGTCACAGAAAAGATAATGGCTCCCAAAGGGCTGTGGCAGATTGGGGCCGTGACACCCGGCGAGAGAGTGACTGTCGCTGCTGGGGTCAATGTGCAGGGGAATTCTGTTCCCTCTTTCTTTACCTGCCCTCTCAAGAAATTCCATGCACGCTTTATCTACGACGGACCCACTGGATCTGTTGGCGAGGAGGAGTTTGTAGTTTTCCTATGGCCATTTGGCCCACCACACATCGCTTTTTCACCGCTTACCTGGCATTGTTGGCAAAAATATCATGTCAGGGTTTAGATGCACAGGCAACTGGCCCTACAGGTATGCAGTCTTCAGTGAAAACGACTTTGCTGCAGCCTTTGTAACTGACAGACCGGAACTAACCACTGCCTTATTGCCCACACCAGGCCCCTCTGTGCCCCCACCTCACCTCCCTGTGCCCACACCTGGCCTCTCTGTGCCCACCCCTGGCCCCTCTGTGCCCCCACCTGGCCTCGCTGTGCCCACACCTGGCATCCATGTGCCCCGACCTGGCCCCTCTGTGCCCACACCTGGCCCCTCTGTGCCCACACCGCTTGTATGCTTTCTACAACGCAGTTGGGCGATTTGCGATTCTGATTGGCCAGGTCATTTCTGGTCATGTGACATGTACGCCCAATCCTGGGACCGCAAGTGTCTACACTGGTTAAGCTTAGGCGCTCTTTCGAAGTTGGTTAAGGTTAGAGTTTGTCTTAGAGCATGGCGATAGAACGCCAGCTGCTTTGCAGGCTGTTCGACGCGGAAATGGGCAAAGACACAGCTCGTCACGCTATTGGGCGCACATGTCACATGACCAGAAACGTCAGTGGCCAATCAGAATCGCAAATCGCCCAACTGCGTTGTAGAAAGCATACACGCGCCCACACTTGGCCTCCCTGTGCCCACACCTGGCCTCCCTGTGCCCACACCTGGCCTATCTGTACCCACATGTGCCCACTCCTGGCGCCTCTGTGCTTACTCCTGCTGTGCCCACTCCTGGCCCCTCTGTACCCACACATGCCCCCTCTATGCCCACTCCTGGCCCCTCTGTGGTCTGTGCCCACACCAGGCCTCCCTGTACCCACACATGCCCCCTCTGAAAACGACTTTGCTGCAGCCTTTGTAACTGACAGACCGGAACTAACCACTGCCTTATTGCCCACACCAGGCCCCTCTGTGCCCCCACCTCACCTCCCTGTGCCCACACCTGGCCTCTCTGTGCCCACCCCTGGCCCCTCTGTGCCCCCACCTGGCCTCACTGTGCCCACACCTGGCCTCTCTGTGCCCACCCCTGGCCCCTCTGTGCCCCCACCTGGCCTCACTGTGCCCACACCTGGCCTCTCTGTGCCCACACCTGGCCTCCCTGTGCCCAAACCTGGCCCCTCTGTGCCCACACCTGGCCCCTCTGTGCCCACACCTGGCCTCCCTGTGCCAACACCTGGCCTCCCTGTGCCCACACCTGGCCTCCCTGTGCCCACACCTGGCCTCCCTGTGCCCACACCTGGCCCATCTGTACCCACACATGCCCCCTCTATGCCCACTCCTGGCCCCTCTGTGGTCTGTGCCCACACCAGGCCTCCCTGTACCCACACATGCCCCCTCTGTGCCCACTCCTGGCCCCACTGTGGTCTGTGCCCACACCAGGCCTCCCTGTACCCACACATGCCCCCTCTGTGCCCACAGGGCAGGCCCTTCCCAAAGGCTGGACAATGAAAGAGTGTTACCAAGGCATGGGCGAGGAGGGTAAGCGGCATCCTCACAGACACTCCAGTAAAACAGGCTATAATATAGTAAAAAGAGGAAGAGAAGAGAAAAGGCAGAAGACCAGCGCCCAAGGCCAAAACAAAGATCTTGAGTTCAAAGGAAAATAAAAATGAAACTAATCAGTCATCTGAGGATCGCCTTGTTTGCAGTGAGAATCTCGCCTCCTCTGTCCCTGGGGAGAAACGGGTGAAGTGGCGTCTTCTGTGAGGGACGGATGCACAAGTTGTGCCCTCAGGTGTATGAACATTATACCTGTCATGTCTGTGACAAACAGTAAAACCGCTTTGATAACAAGCACAAGATGTTCGTTACCTGCACATGCGTCCAACAAAATGTCCTGCCAAATTGTCAGTGAGTGAGGAGTGAGTAGGTGGGAGAGGGAGTGGTCCCAATTTGCCATGCATAGCCCCCGGCGACAGTCCTGCATGCCGTGAAGCATTCTCATATAGATTGAACCGGTCTTACACAAATTGCCATGCCTGTGTGTCGCCACTAGGGGCAGAGTGGCTAAGTGTGAATGAAAGACTGATTGAATGGATGACATTTCCGGTTATAGAAGAAGAAGAAGAAGAAGAAGAAGAAGAAGAAGAAGAAGAAGAAGAAGAAGAAGAAGAAGAAGAAGAAGAAGAAGAAGAAGAAGTCTTTATTTGTCATCAGTGTTAATTTTGGCAGCTATTTTCATTTTAGTTTTAGTCTTAGTCATGTGTCAAGTGCTCCTTTTTCGTTTTCATCATATTTAGTCATCTGCATTTATTTTTCGTTTAGTCAGTTTTAGTCAACTAAATGTCTGAGCATTTTAGTCTTGGTCAGTGTTAGTCTCGATTTTGTCTTTTTTTGTTTTTGTGTAGATTTAGTCGCAGGAAACTGATGATTTGTGTCTAGTTTTTGCTAATGAAAAAAAAGTTATTTATATTTGTATATTGTAAATAATGCAATTCTATTTATTAAGTATAGTCTAGCCAAAATCCTATCAGCTGATTCACAATAAGTTCAGTAGAAGGCTAGAAGCCCAATAGTAACCAAACATTCCTTGAAATGGTCAATAGATTCAGAAATAGTCAGACATGGAATGGAACATATTCTGATTTAAATTGCTATATATTTTCTTAACCAACAAAGCACCATTAGGATAGTGTAAATACACAGTACACACTGATTGCAATTCTCACTGGGACCTACTGTACAAATTTCACACACGTCACACACACATTCCCTTTTGTCCCTCGAGTCGTACCGTAGATCACTGACGTCACTTTAAACTTAAAATGGCGGCCCCCATCAGAGCATTCGGCTAATAACATTAGCTTAGCAAATCTGCCACCGCACTTCTATGTGCATAAAGTGTGGTAACAAAATATCACAGCCCCTAAGACTGGGAGCGTTCTAACTCTACTGAGCATGTACCCAACATTATATGAAAAAAAAGACATTACGATGTTTTTGTGCACTTCAAGCGCTAAAGGGATTCATAACAACTTATAGCAGGGTCAATCTCAGTGTTAGTACTCGTCTGTTTCTTTTCTTTTCATACCAACATTACCTTTTTAAGTGAACGTGGTCTTGTCCTTGTTGTATCCATGTGTAATGTTGAAAGTAGTGGGTGTACACAGATGAAAGAGAGCAAGTCTGTGTCTGGGATATAGGTCCCGACTCCCAGGCTATTAGCCTAGCCATCCTCTCAGCCTCCGTCGTCTTAAATGCTATGTTCTTTTGGTAGAACTGTTCGGCTGCCGCAGGAGTGTTGAGAGAGTAGCAGATTCCGTTCATGGTTATTGGTATAAGCTGTAATCACGAGAGACCTGGGACGCGGTTTTTAGCCTCACGTGTGTTATGTAGCTTGGCTTTTAGCCATAAACGCTGCAGAGCTTAACCCGGAAACGGAAATGGGAAATGCTGAAATAATAACGTGAATTATTCTAAAAGTTATAATTATTTTGTCTCATCTTGTTTTAGTCAACATAAATTAAGAGAGAATTCGTCATGGTTTTTGTAAACTACACTTCTGTGTCCTCAGTTGTGGTCAACGATATTTAATTAATTATTTAGTGACGTTAGTGTCACATGATCAACATTAACGTGACGTCACGTCTCGTTGTCGTCGCGGGAAAAAGCTTCGTTGACGAAGATCTTTCGTCATAATTTTCGTTGACAAAATTAACACAATGGCACCCAAGGACGTATTTCGATTCCACCCGTTGTGGACAGAGGCACGGATAAATCCGTGGCAAGTTGTTATTGCTTTTATACCATTTGAATAACCTATTCAAGGTCGTCGAGCGGCAATGCAGATCTACCCTACTCTATGAATTCGACAAAGTGCAATACCGGCCAGATCCTCTTAGGGGCGCTATCGCGATAATGCAGTGTTCCCTGTGGCCGAACGGTGGACATTTTTTTTTGACTTTTTTTTTTAGTTTCCAGTAGCAGGATTCTGGATGTGTAGCATAGTAGCTTGGATTACGTTTTGCATCGCAGATTTCACCATGCAATAAGGGGATTTATCATCAGCCAATGGACATATCGATCTACCAGATGGCGATCGATAACAGGGAAATGCTTGCGGTGATCCCACCGGACCACGGTAAGATCTTTTTCATGTAAAGTACATCCCGATCGGGCCTTGTTTTGATAGCCAACCAGACGTTTGGCCTATGTGGCTAATGAGGCTAACGCGGTTATTGGTAATCGATAATCAGAAACGACGTCCCCCGCCCCCCCCCTTTCATGCATACATGCGTGAGGATCGTACCGATCATATGCAGTTTGAGTTTTAACTGGAGCGAATCTATAACCGAAATGCCATTGGATTTAAAGGTCAACCTCCACGTTGTATTTTTGTTCAATAAACAATGTGGACTAGGCCAACAGTGACTTTCATGAAGAATTGGAAAAAAAAGTATTGAAATTGACCCAGTTTTAGCGTTTTTATCAAAACATTTTGTCTGCCCAACACAATCACCACGCACGTGCATATTTTAATCAATGGTTCATAACGTGCGCGTGTAATGTCGTCACAACAGGTGTTGGTCACCAGGGGGCTCTGTGAGTCACAGGCAGTAGCAAGGAGGCGGAGCATTATTTCCGGCGTTGGGTGCATGATGCGCATGCGCTGTGATCACACCAGGCAGCCAACGCCGGAAATAATGCCGTTTTGAGCAGTTTATAAAAAATATTTAAAATGTTTATTAGCAACGCAGAGCTTTCAAACCATCCCGTATCTCTGTCCGAAACCCTCGTGCAACTGTGAGTACATTTGAAATGTCTCTGTGATACTTGTATAACGAACGGTTCGGCCAGAACCAGTTCTTCATGGTAAATCTAGGTTGGTTTCCTATTAAGGAGCAAGTGACTGTGGATTCACTCGGTGCATCAGTCACGAAAGGGGCTATGATGAGCTTGGCAAGCCAGAGTAAAACACAGTTTTCATTCAATCCATAACAACATTAACCAGACTCTCGTTGTGTCTATTATGCTAACGCTAACGTTACCTCATTGTGTCTATTCTACAAGCTTTAACGTTACCTAGCCTCTCGTGTCTATCTGCTAACGTTAGCATTAGGCTAACTAACGTTACCACTCGTCCCTAACCCCAACAACAAGCGTAACTAATCAGCGATCTTTTTGTCAGACTAAACTCTCCGCTCGGTGGCAAATTGTGTTGATGTCGGTTTTGTTTCATCAATAAATGAGGCAGAATACACAGTGACTGTATCCTTTTTTATTGCACTTGTTTCGTGCTGCAAACATACATAAGACATCCTACGCGAGACATTAAAGATGGCGGCGTTCTGTTTTCGTTCAGACTCTCCAGACAGTGACGCGTCTCTCTTCTGACCAATCAGTGGTCTGCAGTTTTTCACGTGACATTTCTGGAGCTCTCATGCTGATCACCAGCAGCCCCGCCTCCCCACACGGAGACAAACTGAGTACTTTATTTGAGTGGAAAAGCAACATTAGATTCGGCTCATTAATATGCACCTGTGTCCTGTTGTGACGTCGGCGTTTGATAAGCTTTTTTGATTCGCGCGTGCATGTTATTCGTGCGTGGACCTTTTTAACTCTTTCAGAGTGGCATTTCCGGTGTCAAATGGAAAAAAATAAATAATGAAATTATATACCAATGATGTAAACTACCCATAATTGATCAGTAGGGTTTAAGCTGGAGGTTGGCCTTTAACGTTATTAGCTATTAGCCCTGTATCTCGCCTCCCAGGAAATATACTAGACCCAAATCCGGTATAACGCTATATTCACGCTATAAAATGAGAACCTATTGATGATTTTTTTTCCCTTTAAGCCATTTTGAAGGGACGGTTTATGGACTCAATTGACAATGAGAATGGACAGATAGCAATACTATAAAGTATAGATTTAGCTGTACAAACAGCCCCACCTTTGTTTACATTCCCCGGTCCTCTTGAGATTAATTAGACTCATCCCAATGGCCCCAAATGTGTTAACACTGTTTGTCATGCAGGACCACAAACATGTAAGATGGGCACACAAGAACATTGAAATGCCTCTCTGCGCTTGGCCCATCATGTCGTCCTTCCCCCCAAGGGCAGCCGGGAGCAGACATAGGCTGCGGCGTGGGCCAGGCCCGGGGACCAATCCAAATGCTCCTGTCCATCTTTGTCAGGGACATGACAGCGTTAGCGATCTGTTCTGCATGTTTTTCCATTAGGTTTATCTCTTTTTTTGGGGGGGGGGGGGGGACCCTTGCGATCACTGGGAAAACATGCAAACTCCACACAGAAAGGCCCTGGAGATACCGCACTACCCCACCTGGGTACCTGGCAACCCGGCAACTTGGTCCCCAAGCGGGAATCGAACCCAGGACCTTCTTGATGTGAGGCGATAGTGTTAACTACTACACCACCGTGCTTCACATAAAACATATTTTTTAAATAATTATTTTACCAAATGTTTTTACCTTTAGCAACTTTAGTATACATAACAGTTGAATTATAAACACTAGCCTATTCTCTTCATTTAGGCCTAAGTGCTCTGTTGTGTTCAATTCAGGTATCAAAAAAGCTTACAGTATCTTTCAAGCAGTTTATTTACAATATCTCCACCTCTGGGGCAGATTTTGACATTTTCTTTACCCCAAAACTCTAATGAGACAGGGGAGCCAGGGTTTGCATTGACATAGTGTCGACCCTAAGGGCCCTTTCTCACTCACTGCTCTGTGTCGAATCAGACCCGGCTCGCATCAGAAAAGGGTGTGTCTGTCTGAGTGAGAACGCTGTCCCCCGTCCCCGCCCCCCGCTGATTCGTCCCCGGGGGCGCTGAACCTGGACCGCTGAAATAGGTGGTCTCAGGTGCGCACTAGTGGGGGCGGTTAGGCCTGGCAATTTTGTTTGCCATTGCTATGTCTATACATTGTTCGAATGCATTTATTTGACCAGTGGTGCCCAACCAGTCGGCCGTGGTCGACCAGTAGATCAATGACATGCAATATAATTGCCACAAGCGATGGGATAATGTTAGCTTCTGAACAGGCTAGCTAACTAGCGTTAGCCGTTAGCCATTGCTGTATACTATACTTTCTTGTTCGAATGCATTTATTTCTATTAGACCAGTGGTGCCCAACCAGTCGGCCGTGGTCGACCAGTAGATCAATGACATGCAATATAATTGCCACAAGCGATGGGATAATGTTAGCTTCTGAACAGGCTAAGCTAACTAGCGTTAGCTTAGCGTTAGCCATTGCTGTCCACTTTACTTTCTTGTTCGAATGCATTTATTTCTATTAGACCAGTGGTGCCCAACCAGTCGGCCGTGGTCGACCAGTAGATCAATGACATTCAATATAATCGATGCGAGCAATGTTACTAGTAAAAGGCTAAGCTAACTAGCGTTAGCCGTTAGCTTAGCGTTATTGTTAACCCTGCAAAACGATCAAAAGCGGACTCTACAACAGAGTTCCATTCGTGAGAAAAGGGGGTGGGTTATATTGACAAGGCTTGACAACAGAGGTTCAAATATAACTTCATATTTATTAGTTATTTGTTTCTTTATATCAGAATCCAGTCTCCAGTCTCCGTGTTAACACTTACTGTGTTTACATTTCGAGCGTGACATCATCGACTACGGCAAGCTTACAAGCTCAAAACGCAAACCGTAAACAAAACCCAGAGCGCACCAAGACTGAAGTGTGTACACAAACTAGAGGGGGGAGAGGGGGGGGGGGGGAGTTCGGCACGGAACTCGGAATGAGGACGGCGCGGAGCTGATTCGACCCCGATGTTGAGTGAGAAAGGGCCCTAAGAGGGCAGAGGGAAAGTTCTCAAATATATCTGAACCATCCAGCCTGGACTGCTCTTTAAACGGCATGGTTGAAAATCTCAACAACACCTTATAATTTACAAAAATATTTAGCTGAACCACTGCTGCCTGGGGGCAGTGATTTCATCACCTCAAAAGCCCTGTTTTTCAAAAAACAACAGGGCTTTTGAGGTGATGAAATCACTGCGCCCAGGCAGCAGTGGTTCAGCCACAAATTGTTCAGAGTATATATCTGCTTAGAAATAAAAAAAAATCTCCACATGGTAAATAGTTACACAGGTCACAACATGTTTACAGGAAAGTTTTGGAGTTGTATTTGGAGTGTATTTGGTGACTGTTGGGAACTAGCCTACACTGGCACACCTACTAATTGCATGCCTAATGCATGCACAGAGAAGAAAAGCGTATGTATCTGCTTGTCTAACTCCAGGGTAGATGGCAAATAAGCTAATTTGTTATGATTTTATATGCTGTGTGATTTTATATGCTTCTTTAATTTTTTTGCTTAAAGGGGAACTATCTTATAAATGGCCTTTTTGAGTGTTTAGCATTGTTTCCTAGCTATGTGAACTTATATTAATATGATCTATGTCTCAAAATTCTCATATTGGCGCATTCTTCCAATTCTCCTCTCACAATATTCACCCTCACTGAACTGAGTCGTTTGAAAATGTGCCTATATGTGATGTCATATAGTCACTGCTGCATGTTAATGTTCAGGCGAACATGACGCGGCGCAGTGGTTTAGGAGCCCAGGCTCAAAACAGCTCGAAATCTTGAGGTAGAAAAATGCTGTTTTTGAGGACTTGATTAGAAATACAAAACAATGAATAAAAAAATATATATATATTACAGAGGTGTTCCATAGACTCACAGGAATTGTGTAAAAGTGCCCAAATAGTGAAAGAAATAGTAAAATAGTTCCCCTTTAATTCTGTATGTACACTCGACGTGACTGTAAATGAGGGAAACCCCAGTTGCCTTTTCAAGGTTTAAATAAAAGTTTGAAATGAGATTTAAAACATACAAAGAACTAAATAGAACAAGACCAAGGTATATTGCCAATGATCTTGTCTACTATGTGCCCCCAAGAACATTACGATAATCTGATAATCGATAATAATAAAATAAAATTGGGGATGCAGCCATTGCGAATTACGCACCAAAGCTATGGAACACCCTACCTATGGACATTAAGCTAAAACTTACCTCTTCACCTTTGCCTTTTAATACACTCTGCTACTACGACTCATTACATCCACACTATTATTATTGCACTGTAAATAAGAGCTATTTTATTGCACTGCTTTTATTCTGTCTGCACTTTATGCATTGCTTTTATTTAGTCAATTCTCTGCTCATTTTATGCCTGTCTATATTTATGCCAATTGTATGCCTATGTCTATTTTATGTCTACATTACTGTTGTGGTGCACTTTAGGCTGCAATTCTGTTTTTATTTTTTATTATTATTTTTATTATTTGTATTATTATTTAGCTTGCGCCACATGAATCAGACCACATGGGCATTTCAACATGTATTCCATGTGTGTACTATTGCAGTTTATGAAAATAGTTGATCTTGTGGGAAAATAGATTTGTGTCCTTGGTATTGGAGCAATGAACACATCTGAAAAAGCGTCTGAAAGAGCCAGCAGGTGGAGTGGATAGTCAATTAGATGGCACTTAAGGTTGTTTATTCATGCTGTGAACTAGTCTATCCTTAACACTTTCAATGCCAGCAGGGGCGCAGGATTTTGTGAGTGAGTGCCACCACCCACTTCAATGATAGCGTTAAACCGCCTAATCTATGTTTTAAATTATGTGTCTAATCTGCCCGTCGCTTATCAATGACTTGTTTGCAGTCAACATTGTCGAAACTGATTGTTTTTTTATTGGTTCATTTTTGTTTTATAGCATTTTGAAAAGCCCTCGTTTTCAAGGAAAATATAAATATTCCGTGATAATCGCCCTTTACTGGAATATTCTAGAATACACAAAAACCTTGTAATTTTTCGGCCTATTTATGAATCGTTTTCAAATAAACGCTAGATTATCGATAGTATGTGTACGTATGCACTCTATATTGGCGATCTGAAAAATCTATTCTCTTATTTCCTGATCGCTCGCACAGCCACACAGCCACACACACACATAGGGGAAAAGCTTATATCTCCGTGAAAGCAGGTCTGATTATCCTAAGACTGGTCAAATAGATTCCTTACCTGAGATCAGATGTTATCCAAAAAGATTATTCCAATTCCAAATATCGATTGCTTTTATTGATCCAACGCTACATACTGTACATATGTATTCCACGCTGTTCTGAGGGTCCACAATGAATCCGATCGGCTCGGGTTACATGCCTGAGAAGTAAAATGTGGATTCCGGATTTTTCTTTTCTCATCCATTTTCATTGAGTCCATTCCAAAAGGGTGCATTACCATCTGGGAGACGATAGGGGGTGGTTTTTTCACATCTGAGCTCCTACAGGGGCTGCATACCAACGGGAGACTCGGTTGATGAAATATGAAAATAAATAAATAAATAAATAAAAAAATAAAACGCTAATAAACGTTGTGGGCATTCAGGCATTGGGCTGATAAAACGTGATATGACGTCATGGGCACTGAAAGTGTTAATTGAGCAAGATTTTCTCGAAGAAAACAGGTCGTTTATCACAAAATGGGATCCTGTAGTAAGCCCCGTAGAGCAGCTGTATGGGGGATGAATGCACAGTAGGGGTGGACGGTATAAACGGTATGAATTTGCTCTACGGTATGGATTTTGACTATACCTTGTAACCGGTAGAGCAGCTCTAAAATAGCAATGACGTCGTGTAACCACAGCACGACTATTTCACTCGCATTTGCCCCTAAAAATAGATAGAATTAGTCATAGATAATAGATATGTGCAAACTGGAAAAAGTTATTTAGGAGGCTTCGCGCAGTGGGCGTGTCAACACGCAATTGTCATTTCATAATAAACACATATCACCGCGGCGCACAGCAAGTTTCAATTTCAGTTCCTGGCATTTTTAACCAGTGGAGAAAGGGAAGAGATTTCCCTATCGTTTTTTTTCTTATATGAATTATTCTACGTTAATAAAACATACCTGGTGATCAACTACAGTTTGCTGTGAACATTATGATATGTGTGTAGTGTTCTGATAACGAAGGCTGGGCAGCGGGAGCTGGATGCTGGATTTTGCGAGAAGCATGCAGCTGCAGAGCCGCAGAGCGGGGCCGCTGTGCCTGCACAGTGCAATACTCCAATTCAGCCATTGGCAATTCAGCCGTTGGGTGGGGGGCGCTGTTGAGCAGGCCTGTGACCGGACCTGAAAGCGCCCCTGCTCTGCGGCTCTGCAGTTGCATACTATTGGGATTCGTTGGGAGCAGCACGGAGTCTCGACTCGGGACTTATTTTATTTGGAATATAATGACTGTATACGCAAAAGTAGCCTAGTTTTAAGTTAAAATATTATAAATCTACATGCCTTGAGGATGTCATTCTTTATATAGCCTGCCTATCAGGCAAAAAAAATTATTCTAACGGAAACACTGATACCGTGATATATACCGTTACCGTCTATGCTTCAAATTATACCGTGATATAAATTTTAGACCATACCGTCCACCCCTAATGCACAGGTATACATATTTTGTCCAGTGTTGCTAAAGTCATTTCTCACATTTGAATGAGTCAGTCATCTTAATGACATCAGTGGTGTCACCCAGGTAAGAGAAGAGTGGGAACAAACTTCTTAATAAAACATATTGGGATAAAGGCTCAGTCACTCAGCCGATGCTGGAAACTATGGGGCATAAAGGTTTATTTTTCCACTGATTTATGAATTTTAGGTAAACCATAGAAACCGGGACAAAAAATATGATGCTTAGTGGTGAGCATTTTTTCCTCCCCCTTTGTGATCCATCCTTTCTGTTTTGTAATGTTGTCTGTCATTTAACTGTGACCTTATCCCTTCATCATATTGTTTAAAATAAATTGCCAGCAATGGAACCACGCTTATCATCTGAACAAATACTGATACTGTTTATTACATTGCTGCATCAATAACTTTTGGACTGACAAACACTATGCATATTTATCAATATTTTATGATGTCCCAAATACAGCCTTTATATAATACGGTATATCAATATTATTTTACATCATATATATATATATGAACAATGTTACTTACCCTTAGTTGCCAGAGTTGTACTCTTCCTGCTGACTTGTACATAACGTTGGATAAAAGCGTCAGCTAAATGACTAAATGTAAATGTATTTAGGATGTTTAGGATATTTAGGATGTTAAAAAATATTGATATATCAAATAAAGGCTATATGTATTTGGGACATCATCAAATATTTATACATATGGCCTACTTATTTAGCATACTTATTTGACATATCAATATTTGATGTGAATATTTTATGATATCCCAAATAGATAGCCTACTTGTTTACCAGCTTTCACATATTCTGGTCTGTTTACTGAATTTTATTTCAAACCCTCTGGACTTTGGAAAAGTTATTTAGCCAATCAATGAATCAATCAACCAACAAAAAAATAATTTGTTTGTGTGTCTGTATCATGCTTGTTTGAGATTGTTTATGTGAAGGACCAGGACTAACGTACGGTTATGTATATAACCATAGTTATATGAGTATAGTGACGCTCAGCGTCATATTGCAATACTCTTCATATCCAGTATTGACTGAAATAAATTCTCACATGTACCTTTAATACCATCATCTGTCTGGCCACACCCCCATCCGCTGCCTACATAAGCGGGGGTGTGGCCATACCATCAGCTCCTTCCCAATCTTTCACCACAAGGCAAGACCACGGGGGCCACAGTGAGTCCTGACGCTGAGCGTCACTATACTCATATAACTATGGTTATATACATAACCGTACGTTATATTATCGTATAGCTCTGCTCAGCGTCATATTGCCCCCCATAGCCATCAGAACCGGGGAGGACCCGAGCCCCCCGAACCCCCCCAGCGGAAGACGGGAGGGAGCCGAATCCGACTGCGCAAAGAGGAGACTTCAGCAACTCAACGCACAGGGTGAGCAGACCGTGGGGCGTACCCACGACTACACAAACGCACAACCCGCATGCCACTAGGGAACGAACGGAAAGGAACAAACCCCTGTTACCACCCCTAATATCACGGGGTCAAGAGCAAAGCCCAACCCCGTGGCAAGGCCGTAGCAGCGGAGCGCGAAGGAGGACCCAGACCCAGAAGGGACTGGATCCCCCCGGAAAAAAGGGGGACCTGGAGAGGCCAGCGACGCCACAGCATCGAGACCTCACCAGGCGGTCACTAGTGACACCGCCCCCCACATCGCCAGCGTATTCGGACAGGGCCCATCCAAGAGCAGGCCCTTCCCCCCTATAACACGCCGCCTGGCTCACTGATCCTGGCATACAGAACAGGCAGTCACCCATCCCCTTGGTTCAAACATGAGGTGGTTGTTCCTATAACCCCTCAAGAAAAAACTCCAAAACACACCTGCGGGTATACACTGGCTATACCGCAGTACAAGTGTTTCAGTTTTCAAAAAGGGGTTATCCCAGGCTTACGGGTCGACGGACCAGGCCCGGCGGACCGGGACGTACACAGGGGTGCCAGAGGAGTTACATAAGAATCACCTCAACAGCCCCCTCCCAGCCCTGCTTAAGCAGGAGAAGAGAGGGGCGAAAAGAATGGAGAAGGACCAGGCCCCTTTAGCACAGCGCAAGGTACAACACAACATGGACCAAGCAACAGTGAGGGGTAATACGTAGTAATCACAACCACAAACATCTCCATAACATCAAACCCTGCAACACCCGGGCTGACCCGGCATTTTTCCCCCCGAAGAAAGCACAAGTCCCTCAGGGTACCAGAACAGCAGATCTGCGTCCCCGGCGGACAACGGGTTAACTGACCTGGACCGGCGCGACCAGAATCAGTCCCGTGCCCTAATCACGCCGACATCCCCAACACTAGGAGGGGGGTAGGTATGCGTGTCGATCCAAAACATTATAGAGGGCGCCACCCAGACGGTCCCTTTCGTACCACGCTCGGTGGCCCACCCCAAGGGCGTGAGACCCCTCTACCTATGCTTTGATCTATTCCGTTAACATCCCCCAGATATGAACGAGAATTCGTCGAGACAAACCTAGTAAACTGCCGCTCGGAAGAGACAAACTCCATCCCAGTTGCCCTATAAAAACTCAGTTTCAATGATGAGCAACCAAGGCACGCAAGCCCATGCGTGGTTCCTATCAGAAGCACCCAGGGCCAGCACTATGTACATGTCGAGACCCAAAACACATCAATGGATAGTCTAACAAGACACCAGATACCGTTCCTCCAAGCCGCCTGGGAGAACGACAAGAAGCCGATTTTGAATTTTTCATTTTCTACAGAAAAGAAAAAAATACGGACATGGGTCCCATGCGACACGGCTGAGGGAAAACACCACCCCGTCAACCATACTTCATAAGAGGGGACAGGGAGCGACGTACCCCTATGACGGGGGGGAAACCATGACTCAACAGACCTTTAAGGCGAGGAGTCAGGGAAACCCTAAACAATACCCCGTCCACCTACTCCAAAAAGGAGAGGACGGGGAACGCCCAGAGAGACTTCCCACGTGAGCAATAGATTGAAAAGACATATTGCAACATTGAGCTATGTAACAATTGGATTAGGACTCTCCGAGGAGGAGGCTCTGAAACTCTGAGGAGGCTCCCTCACTGAGAGGGAGACTCTAACTCACAGAGGAGGCTCTGAACTCCCAGAGGAGAAGACTCTGAAACACCCTGAGGAGGAGGCTCTGACCCAATACACACACTACCAGTAGGGAGCAGAGCAGAAGAACAAACGTCTCTACTGCGTTGCAACACCCACCAAGCTCAATACACATACAACAGAGCAGAACTTCTTTTTAAGTTCTACTCACCTTGACAATCTGAGGAGGAGGCTCTGAAACTCTGAGGAGGCTCCCTCACTGAGAGGGAGGGTCTGAACTCACAGGAGGCTCTGAAACTTCCTGAGGAGGAGGCTCTGAACTCCCTGAGGAGGAGGCTCTGAAACTCCCTGTAACAGAGGTCCATAACATGGAGCCTGAATAACCCACGGAAGTCTTACCAAAAAAAGCGCCCAGTGACGTACTCTATGGCGGGGGAATTTCCGTGGTCCACCGCCCAATATGGCGTGGGACCAGGAAACCCCCCCCCCCCATGTCCCCCAACCCTGTAACGTGCTGATCCAGCAACGTGACAGGTAGCCCGAAGGACAGGGGGTTTTAACCCCTGACCAATCAGAAAAAGGGGAGGAAGGTTTACCAGTTCACCCCTTTATGACCCCTCACCCCTGATACAATGTAATGACAAAGTAGAGCCATGACACCAGTCATAGCATGCTACATGAAGCGTTTAACAGCTTCACATAGACTCATGTGCGAAACCTGCCATCTGAATTTTACAAAAAAAAACACAGACCCAGAGAGGGCCCCTTTAAAAGCCCCGGTACCAGAGCTTACACATGTGACTTCTGTAGGCCAACACCTAACCCAGTTGTGGACCTTAACGACACACACAACCCTCCATCACAACAAAAAAGGCAAAAGTACACTCTCACTACCGTAAGAGGAACGCCGTTTTTCATAACGAGAGAAGACACAAGTCCTCGATTATGTATTGGCCACAGGCCTTGCTAAGCCCACATGATAGCGACCAAAACAATCTTTTCCCTAGGAAAAAATTGTTTTCTCAAGCAGGAGCACAACCCCAGCAGAAGCTGAGGGATTACACCGTATCCCCACAAACATAGTGAAACAATATATTGTAAACAAAACATGTTTGAGAGGAGGGGGGAAAGCCCCAGGGAACCCGGGGGGAAATCACCCCTCCCTACCTTACCCTTGATACGACCAGGTTGAACAGGTACTGCCCTGTTAATATGTGAACACGCTACCTGTTTATTGTCATCACAGGCTGAGAGAAGGACTCACCCCTCGATCACATGTCACTAAGCATAGCTTTGCAGGGTTTTAAATAACCCAACTAGTTGTGAGCTCAACCACGTTACTAACGTTACATGAACACACAAGTTCTCATCACAACCAAACCAGTTCATTTTTACTCACGTAAAAAACAACACCGATTTTCTAGGTAGAGAGAACCTATACCAGCGATAAGACAATTCACACACAACACATGTTGTATCCCCAATGTAGTGCAGCAACATACATTTTGGAAAACATCGTTATTACAAAACATTTAGAAGGGAAGGAAAGAAGAGGTGTTAAGCGTCCAGAAGGACTCTTACCTACACCCTGAGCGCAGGCTGAGAGGACTGCAAACACTGGTTAACGGCGACAGCCGGAGTCGAACCCGGTGTCTCTTGCGTTGGTGACGAGGGCAGTGACGAGGCCACCCAGCCGCTACGTTCTCCATGTTGACGAAGTCCTCGCTGGCAGGGTACACGGTGTAGAGCCGACTAACATCCTCTGTCAAAGATGACGTCATAGTCAGAGTGTTAAGGCCTGCTATTCTCACGGCAATGTTCAACAGTGTAGCATTAAGCTAACAGCCAACTCAGGCCGACTGATAGCAACAAGCTAACGTGCTAGCGCCGCAGCTAACAGCTAACTGGCTAACAGGTAGGCCACCCAGCTAGCACGCAAGCTAAGCAGCTATCACCTGAACTGCACACAAGAACACAATAAGCCACACTTCAGACAGACCGCCGTCTGACTACCTCCTCATCCTAAGAGAGAAGAGAAAAAATAAGTCAACACAGTTTTCAGAACGGTGATTTAACAGACATACAGCAGAGTCGGCACAATTCCCTTATAGGCTGCAGCCAACTTGAGCGTGGATCTTCCGATAACGAAGATCCAAACCCACTTTTCCTCGTGTTTAGGGTTTAACTTTCAATTTGAAAGATGGAGCCTTCACGGGACAGAGAAGAAATCCGCTCGTCCAGAGACCCCGGGTTTTAACCACAGATCTCGGTCACGGCCCACTAGATTAACTACCGTGGGCTTCAAACCAGGACCCTCCCTCCGCCGCCTAAGAGGCAGAACAAAGGATACTAGTCTGGGGCCGGCTTTCGTAAATTGTGCAGCTAATCCCCCCATAACAACACAACTGGCACTCGCGTAGCAAAATCATCACTCACCCAGAGGAAGCTAGCTTCTCACAATAGCCGATGCCCCTCCTGCACAGTCCAGCTGTAGAACCGGAGGTTCAATACCTATCCAGCCGCAGCATGGAGGACTGCAGGTGGGGATTAGACCAGCGACGCGAGCCCCTAATACGAAAATACCGGTGGAGGTCAGAATGATCATCATCTTCCAGACACCCCAGTGGCGAAGACATTATCACCGTATTTTCTCGAAAATAGTGAGAGAGAAAACAAAGATATAATGCCAACGTAGCTCCTTGATCTTCTACTTTATTCAAAAAATTCAGCAAACTTAAAGTGTGGTACTTGCAGGCACTCAACGTGGTGAAAATTGAAGAAGGAGCTGATGGTATGGCCACACCCCCGCTTATGTAGGCAGCGGATGGGGGTGTGGCCAGACAGATGATGGTATTAAAGGTACATGTGAGAATTTATTTCAGTCAATACTGGATATGAAGAGTATTGCAATATGACGCTGAGCAGAGCTATACGATAATATAACTTGATTTACTGTATACACACAAAATCAGGACATTTGGGTATGTGAGGTATGTCAGACATCCTGGTTTTGTTTGATGAGCTTTTGTAGTGTCATGGTTAAGATCAGGGTTAGGTTCATGTTAAGGTTAGGGATAGGTTAAGATAAGATAAGATGATCCTTTATTAATCCCCTTGGGGAAATTCAGGTGTCAAAGCAGCATGGGGGGGCCCGGGGGATACAGAGCTTCACAGTCCGATAATATACTAACTATAAGATACAATATAAAAAGTACAATATACAAGATAGTACAAGGTAAGTAGGTAGCAACAACAGTAGCACCAGTGCAGGGCCGTCGTTTTGGTATGGCAAGGTATGGCACTCGCCCTTCGCCCACTGCACCAGTGGCAGCACAAAAAGTGGTAACAGCAGTAAAGTGGCGGCACCACAAGTAGCAACAGCAGTGTGAGTGGTGCTGGTGCAGCATGTACTAGTGATGTTAAGATTCACCGATTCGCATCGGTGCACCAGCATAAACGTTCAAGATGCGAGTGCACTGGTGGAAAAAGTGCGCATCGGCTACTGTTGTAGCGTCTTTGCATCGGAAAACCGATTCATTCATATAATTTCCTCTCATCCACTTCTGTCAGCACTCAGCAGCAGAGACTATCTTTGCTTCGCTACTACAGAAGGAGACATGAATTGAATTGACCAACTGGCCGCTGTTAGCCGCTCAGCTAACGCTAAACTATCTAACTAACTAACGTGACTCCGCAACACCAGTTCCATTAGTGAAGAAATGGGGGGGGGGGGTATATTGACGATGCTTGACAACAGAGGTTCAAAGATAACTTCACATTTATTGGCAATTCGTTTCTTTATATCGCTTCCTCCAGGTTCCAACTGTGTTGACAAAATGCCATCATGGTGTGGTCAACTACGGCACATCACAGAACGCTCAAACTCAACGCTCAAACTCAAACGCTCTCTCTCTCTCTCTCTCTCTCTCTCTCTCTCTCTCTCTCTCTCTCTCTCTCTCTCTACGTTCAATGATTTAAAGTGGCCAAACATTACAATATAAATACTAACTGGATAGTTGATGATAAATATTTAATTTCATTATCTGAAATATTATAAAATCATTAAGTCTGCTATAAGCCATTATCCCTTTGTGTGTGATTATTATTGTCTCACAGTAGTGTGTATATATAAATTGTGTATGTTTTTAGCTAAAGTGGATAGAAAACACAGTACTGTGCAAAAGTCTTAGGCACCCAAGAGTTTTTATATAAATTGTCTTACAGTAGATTATTTTATTTTTAATAATAAGCTGCATATAAGGAATACGACCAAATCCTCTGTCATACCATAAAATTGTATCATTATTTTGCATAATGTTGAATCGCATCGTATCGCCCTGAATCGCATTATGTTGAATCAAATCGTATCAAACAGTTAACTCAACAGGGGTGAATCGTATCGCATCGCATCCATCGCCCGGTGCTTCAAATGTATCGTTAATGTACCGTATCGTTGGCAACGTATTTCTGGATTTTTTTAGTATCACAAACAGTACTGTATTTGAAAATCTGGTATGTCATAAATGTATAGATGTAGCAGTACTGTCTATCTGTATGTCGTGTGTGTCATATGATGAATTGAAAATGGAGGACCCTGATGGAAACAAGACGAAAGTCTTTCTCAGGTCTGCATCCTCTTAACAATTGTATGTATTGAGCTGTACTGTACTGTACCCATTCTGCAATCTGTTAATAAACTTTTCAATCAATCAATCAATCAATCAAAACGTATCGAGATGCACATCGCATCGGCCTTAGTGATGGAGATGCACATCCCTAGTATGTACAGTATGAACAGTATGAAAACTATGAGCTGTGTGGACATATAACCGTGTAGTATTATAGCAGGACAGAGACTGACTATATATAAATAAATATGAGCAAATAAATAAATATATGAGTACTACTGAAGACACTATAGCGGTATGAACAGAATTAACACTATGGACAGTATAAACTATATATATATAACAGAGAATAAGACTAATATGACTGGTATGAGTAGGTGGATGGATACATCTTAAATCAGAAATCACTGTACACTCTGTATTGCACACTCATTGTACCATACCTGTCATATTGTGTTGAAGTTTGGGGAAATACATATAAAACCAACCTACAAAAGATATGCACACTGCAAAAAAGAGCTAAAAGGATTGTACATCATGCTGGTTATAGAGATCATACCAACTGTTTATTTGTTAAAAGTCAAACTCTGAAATGTAAAGATTTGGTTAAATTCAAAACTGTACAATTCATGTTTAAAGTAACACAAAATATAGTCCCTGGCAACATACAAAACAATTTCATGGGCAGAGATGGGGGTTATAATCTAAGAGGGAAATTGAATTTAAAACAACCTATTGGGTCTCATTCCCCAAAAATGTCGAAAGAGTTATCTTGGAAGACTTATCTTGGAACCGACTGAGACAGAATCAATGACAAGTTCACTCTGAGTCCCCAACGTGCTGGTAATATGTCTTAAGTGGCTCAAACGGTCGCACCCGTCTAGGTCATTTGCATACAAAACAACGCCTCCAGAGCTCCTTATAAGGCAACTTAATGATGCAGCCGCGCAGGGTTAGAAATTAACATTTTTTTTCAAGGGCTTTTTTTGCCCCCCTTAATTGATTTTCGGGGGCTTTTTTTGTATTTCGGGGGCACTGAATTTTTATGATGAAAATTAACATAAGGATTATAAAACATTGTTGACACTTTTTTTTACAGTCTTCGTCCCTATGTTTGATAATGTAATGTTAATGTCTCCATATATAGGGCTCTACGCTAACCTTTTTCCCAAGGAGCACATGTGCTCCTAAATAAAATGTTAATAAATAAAATCTAAATAAAAATTTAGGAGCACACAAAGAAATTTAGGAGCACAGTGAAAATTGTTCAAGTAACAGAGTTTATTAACTATTTATCTCATGCATTATTATACTGTGCGTGTGCACACTATGAATTGAAAATGGGGGACCCTGATGTAAACAAGACGAAAGTCTTTCTCTGGTCTGCATCCCCTTAACTTGTGTGTATTGAGCTGTACTGTATTGTACCCATTCTGCAATCTGTTAATAAAGTTTTCAATCAATCAAACGCAAAGGATATCGGTTGTCAAGCTGCTTTTGTATGTTGTAGTGTTGTTATGATACCAACATTTTGACTTTGATACAGATAGGAAAGGTAATGGAATATATTATTAGATGACAGAACATTGAAAATTCTTTATACAATTATTTAATTCATTATGAAATAGAAATTCCGTTTTTGGGTGGAACGTTTGTTGCAAGGAGGGAGGAGGCGGGGACCGCTGCGTGTTACACACAACACGGAGAAATGGTCTAGCTGCTTCGGTGCGTCGTTAACGTTAACGTCGGAAGAAATTCCCCACTAAGCCCTAAATTCAGAGCAGAGCAGTATCCTAATGACTTTTATGCTTCAGTCGATAAGGTGTTTTGCGAATTCTGTCAACATACCGTGGGGACTGGACCCGCAAAAACACGTGCGAATATCACTTCAAAAGCCATGTCAGCCGGATTCCTCTCTTTCTCCTCGTCTCTCTTTTGCTCAAAATAAAAATGAATGGGCTTCATGGCTGGCTGATTTTTTTGCGTTGTCTGATTCTGAATGTATAACTTGCCTAAGCCGGTACCGTGACTTTGTTTTCGGGCGCTACTGTGATTGGACGTTTATGCGCCTTGTGTAATGTGGGACTATTATAACAGCGGAGCTGTTTTGTAATCGTCACTCGTCTCGAGTAAATGATTTTTCCGGGTGGCGCACACACACATATTATTAGGGCCAAATACAAGGGAAATGCTCGCACTGTAGATCATATATATAATTATATAATTAGTAAACTGTCGGGGGCATTTTCTGCCCCCCTTAACTGATATTCGGGGGCATTTTGTCCATTTTCAAGGGCATTTTGCCCCGAGCCCCCGTTAATTTCGAACCCTGCAGCCGCGTGAAAATGGAATGGCGGAAGCGCGTTGCGAGTCTTGCGACGCATCAAAATGACATTAGATTAATGTATTGGCATCATATATAGTACAGCTCGTGGTACACCTGCCACAGCGCGCGCACACACACACGCGCGCGCGCGCGCAGTACTGTATATGAATGAATGAATGAAAACTTTATTTAACAGATTGCAGAATGGGTACAATACAGTACGGCTCAATACACACAATTGTTAAGGGGATGCAGACCAGAGAAAGACGTTTGTCTTGTTTACATAATATATATATTATATATATAGCCTACGGCGTAATGAATGAACGCAGTATAGGCTCACTATTCCATTAATGACTTGTTTCATTAGGATCTAGTAGACACCACACACATGCTCTGCCCCACGCACAGCACAGGCACAGTCCGCATACATACAGACTGTACCTACACTGCACGTAGGGCAGAGCACACATATACAGCATCCACCAAATCCCAATGAAACAAGTAACCAGAATATATCAAGCCTATACGTTCACTCATCAGACACGTAGGCCATACTGGTGCACACAAGACTTGTTGTTATGGAATATTAATGCAGTCTATTTCCACCAATTAGCTTTAGTTCTTATTTATTTATTTATCCACTGTCATTTCAGTGTTGGTGTATAGGCTATATAGTGTATTTCAATATAAGTTTAATTGATTAATGATATATTCGAAGGAATGCAGGTTTATCAAACAAAGGTCTGTCCCATTGTATACCATTAAAACATATATGTAACAAATAAGAAATACAAATTCCACAGAAGGCATTAAATAATTATTATTTTCAATCATTTCACAATAATTGCATAATTGTGTTTGAATATCTGAGTAATTAAAGTAATTATACATTTGTCCAAAATAGCTGGTTCAGATATGGTTAATCCAACTGCCCTGTGATCAGATGAATCCATATAATTTATTTTTCCGACATCAACTGCGTAATTTCTTATCGTACAAATATTGTCATATTTATTTAAATTATGATTAAGTAATTCATTCCATGAAGGAATCACTATGAGAACACAGTCTGTCATGTTAATAAAATGTCCAATTAGTCAATCAATCATAAGTGTGCTCCTCAGCACTCTTAAATCTGCTCTCAGCCACGCTCAAATCTGTTATGGTTTGTAACCGACCCCAATCGCACAACACAAGACAGGTATGAGAGTAAGCCAAAACAGGGCATTTATTCAATACATAACAAAAAACGTCACTGTCCCTTTAAGGGAAAACACAAAAACACAGGAGTCAAAGAAAAGAGGGAAAATGCGGCACTGTGCCTTTAAGAGGCGAACAGGCTAAGTGGCTAAGGCTAAGGGACAGGGCCAGGGCAAAATGTCAGGGCAGGACCAGGGGCACTGGAGAGGGGGACAGGGACAGAGGCCCGGAGAGGCGGGCTGGAGACAGGGACAGAGAACAGGGTTAAGGCCATGGACAGGGCGAGGGCCAGAGCTGCTTACAGGGATGGCAGGGTTACGACGGCGGAAGCCTGGCGCGGAGATCCTCCTCGGAAGCTGTAGACGGGCAGTGCAGAACACCGGGGTCCCAGAGGACCGGGGAGAAGAGACGCATCCTCCCGTGGAACTAGGAAGCGATGCGCACCGGCTTGACGTCTGGAGTGGGAGCGCGCCGGCTTGACGTCTGGAGTGGGAGCGCGCCGGCTTGACGTCTGGAGTGGGAACACCACTTCAGGCCTGGCACGGAGATACCCCTCGGAAGCTGCAGACGGGCAGCGCAGAACACCGGGGTCCCAGAGGACCGGGGCGAAGAGACGCATCCTCCCGTGGAATAGGAAGCGATGCGCGCCGGCTTGACGTCTGGAGTGGGAACACAGGAAAACCTCCCGTAGAGGATTAGAGAGCGCAGACGGTGTCCCACTCCAGGCAAACGGCGACAGGTGGTGATGGCTGGCACGTCGTCTCACGCCGGAGACGCGGCAGGTGATGGTAACGTCCAGGACTCCATGAACACTGAACACAGATAAAGATACAGAGTCCAGAACACCGAACCAGCATACAGAACGACCCGACCAGGACTGGAGGGGAGGTCCAGGTATTTAAAGCCCTCTGGGGCGCTAATCATAAACTAATGACAGCTGTGAAAGGTAGTCCAAGGGTGGGGGCTGTTGAAGAGCAGAGGAGAGTAAAACATCGCAAGGGTGGGGGCTGTTGAGGGAAAGTAGACAGGGAAAGTCCAAAGGTGGGGGCTGGTGAGGTGAGGAGACAGGGAACTAAAGGTCCAGGGAACAGGCGAAACCTCACAAAATCTGATCTCAGGAAAATTTGGGGAATCGCGCTACCAGCCCTAATATGTCTTAAATGGGCAGAAATCTGCCTAAGAGGAAATTTTTGGTCGTAAATCCGTTCGGGAATGAGACCCATTGTCCGTACAACTGTCAAAAGCAAGTGCATCTCAGTTTGTGGGGTATCTATTTGGAATGGCCTTGATGTAGCAATAAAAACAAGTAATACTATTGAAATGTTTAAATGCAGATATAAACAGGAATTCTTGGACAGGTATAAGTTAGAGGAGCTTGAAAATAACGTGAACTAGTATTTTTGTAATTATTTATCTTTTGCTGTAGTGGATAGGTATATATTTTTTTGATATCGATAGATAACTTATTACATATTAATATGATATTATAAGGAAGGGGCAGGACCAGATAAGCTTTGCTTCATTCTGTCCCTTCTCGGACAAAACCATTGGCTTGAGCTATGCTGATTATTGTATTTGTATTTATTTTAATAATTTTTATTACAAATTGTGTGTTTGTTTTATGGTTGAAATGTTCGAGATAAATAAAGATCAAATCAAATATGAGAATAGGGTGAATAGGAGTCATCTCTCTAGTTGTCTCTAATGTTAAAGGCCAACTTGCAGGTTGTATTTTTGTTCAATAAACAATGTGACTAGGCCAACGCTGACTTTCATGAAGAGGGGGAAAAAAATCTCGAAATTGACCCAGTTTTAGCGTTTTTATCAAACATTTTGTCGACCAAACCACAAGCTCCATGCACATGCATATTTTATTCCATGGATCAATAACGTGCGTGTGTCATCTTAATGCTGACGTCACGTCAGGTGCAGGGCAGCGAGGGGCTCTGAGAGTCACACACAGCTAGTGGCCGGAAGCAGAGAGCCTTGCTACTACTAGCCGAGGAGTGATGAATGAAAATGTATCTGTTTCACCTAACACTATTGCTCCGTGATCATAGCCATCCATCTCTAAAGCTAACCACTATTTGTAAAAGCCACAACCACGTTACCATATTTGTAATAATGTAAATCATTGTGTTGTTGTACATATTGTGTATACAACGTTAGAAGCTAACGTAGCTTAGCTTGGTAGCTATTGTGCTAACAACATGCTGCAACGTCTAGCTTGTTAGCCGGCATGAATACTAGATTTAAAATGGTTCTCTCCTCTTCGTATACCTTTGTCCTTACAATTATTCTGCCAGGGAACTTATGGACACGACAATAGTAGTAGTTATAAGGTGTTTGAGCTTGTAATGTTAGTTAGCTCATAGCTACCACGATGGCTATGAGCTAACTAACGTTACAAGCTCAAACACCTTATAACTACTACTATTGTCGTGTCCATAAGTTCCCTGGCAGAATACTTGTGAGGACAAAGGTATACAAAGAGGAGAGAACCATTTTAAATCGGGCATTCATGCCGGCTAACAAGCTAGACGTCGCAGCATGTTGTTAGCACAATAGTAGCCCACTCGGTGCATCACAGTCACTGACTGGGCTACTATTGATCATCATGCAGCGACGTGTAGCTTGCATGATGCGTGTGCAGTGCTTTGCCCCATAGGTCTGAGAAGAGGACCTGCACATGATTTTACTCGTTCCCCAAACTCCTCTACATACCCCGATTTAAAATGGTTCACGACAGTAGACATAATGCTAACGTTAGCCAGCGCCATATATCCAGTAGTACTATAACCCGGACGGGCATAAGGCATAAGTTGCCTGAAGTGACGTCACGGCCATGCTAGCGTCTGATAAGCTTTTAGATTTGCTCGTGCATGTTATTCGTGCGTGGACCTTTTTAACCCTTTCTGAGTGGCATTTCCGGCGTCAAATGGAAAAAATAATAATTAAATTAGATACCAATGATGTAAACTACCCATAATTGCAGAGTAGGGTTTAACCTGCAAGTTGGCCTTTAAGGTTAAGTTAATGTTAAGGTTAGGGTTAGGTTAATGTTCAGATTAGGTTTAACACTTTGAGTGCCATCAGGGGGCGCACAATTCTCTATTCAACGAGAGGGCGAGCACATTTGCGAACGCATAAACTATATCTTAAATTATGGCTATGTGTCTAATACGCCCGTCGCTTATCAATGACTTGCTTGCAGTCAACATTGTCGAAACGGATTGTTTTTTCATCTGTACATTTCCGTTTTATACCATTTTGAAAAACGCTCGTTTTCGGACATTTCCAGAAAATAAAAAAGATTTTGTGATAATCGCCCTTTAGTGGAATACATAAAAAACGTTGTAATTTTTCGGCCTATTTATGAATCGTTTTCAAATAAAGGCTAGATTATCGATAGTATATGTGTACTTATGCACGCTAGAGAAGCGGGCTGAAAAATCGATGATCTTATTTCCTGATCAGCACACACACACACACACACACACACACACACACACACACACACACACACACACACACATATTGATATATCTGTGAAAAAAGCTCTGATTATCCCAAGACTGGTAAAAATAGATTCCTTACCTCAGATCAGATGTTCTCCAAAAAGATTATTCCAATTCCTGATCGCCATTCCAAATATCGACCGCGTTTATTGATCCAACGCTGGGTACTGGAAACACATATTCCACGCTGTTCTGGGGGACCAGAATGGCTGTAATCGGCTCGGATTACATGCCTGAGGAGTAAAATGTGGATTCCGGATTTTCTTTTCCCCATACGTTTCCATTGACTCCATTCCAATGGGTGCATTATCATCCGGGAGACGATAGGGGGCGGTATTTTCCCTGTTCGAGCTCAGAGAGAGTCCCACTGGTAACGTGAGGCTAGATTGATGAAAAATTTATGGAAATCGCTAATAAAAAAAATAACGATTAAATAACGAGATCTCTCGTCATTGGCACTCAACGTATGGCATGAAATAATGAGAAATCTAGTCGTTGGCACTCAAAGTGTTAAGGTCATAGTTACAGAATTTACCCCATATTTCACATAAACACAGCTGTATATGTGGGGTTGTCCTAGTGGCGTTGTCTCTGTGTGGGTGTGGGTATGTGGGAAGTGATTCTGATTCTGATTCTGATTGCAGGATTGGAACCTGGTGTCGAGGCATCCACAGCTGCTGGCGATCGCAATCAACTAACTACTAGTACACAGCCCATACTGCAAGACGGCGCCGGATTGTATTCTCAGCTAACCCACTTGACCATAGAGGGCTCTAGGGCAGCATCTTTAAATATGATGCCTAAAGGGCTATTCATTTAGCACCCCAAGCACTAGGGGTGTAACGGTATACAGAAGCCACGGTTCGGTACGTACCTCTGTATTGTGGTCACAGTTCGGTACAAGTTCAGTACAACAGGAAAAACATATTTCTAATTATTATATATTTATAATAATAATAATAATTATTATTATTATTATTAAATAGAATAATTGTATATAGGCTTGCCGTGGTAGTCAGTGATACTGGTGTCATTCTGTGTTCAGGCATCCACTGAGTAAATTAATTGCCTACTGCCACTTTAACAATTTAGGCTTGGTAAGTTTCAGTTTCACTTGTAGAGAGGACTTAACTGCACGTGAAGCCGAGATGACATGTTACACAATGGCATTTGGATTGATCAATATTTTGGATTTGAACACAGTAGCAGTTCAACTGGAGAGGAGCTCAGATGATCAGTCCGGAAAGGTATGTACAGGCTATTGCTTTTTCCCCCCCGATCAGCTGTGAGATAATGTCTGTGGGTCCGCACGCAGGAGATAGTTGGCGTGTGTGTTGGTGACACGCCAACTTTACTTGGTGTGTGTGTGTGTGTCTTACCATTGGGCCAACAAGAAAACGAAAGAAAACTGTAAAAAATGTAATGACCCTGCTCCTGCTGTGTTACAAACATGATATAATTCATTCAAGGTTTTGTTTTAGGGACACCCGACACCTGTAGTGGGGAGAGGAGACTCGCGGGGAGAAACAGCCTGCAGTGCGCGTTGTTATGGTCTGTCCGCTTGTCATCGTGCGTGTGTTTACAAACTTCAACGTTTTATTCATCGTCTAAATTTGGCAATACAAGCTTAATATTCAACGTTAAAGATCAATGTAAGCCAGTGTAAAGTAAAGTAAAGATATTGAGCATAGATTTGTAAAATGTGCAACCCTAGTTTCACCTGGTATGACGTATTCATCGTATGGCTGCATGTACCGCACCGTCAAGCCCATACCGTAAATTCGCGGGACTAAAACACGTACCGTTACACCCCTACCAAACACGTGATGTGATGATGACAATGATGAACACAATGAATGAAATTAAAATTATGCAGCAATCAAATGTTGAAATGCATAAAAGAAAAACAGCTATCCATGGGATATCACAATATTACAATACTAGCCAAATGTGCACTGGATAAAATGTATACGTTCACAGAACTTCACACTTAAAACGAATTGTCTATTGGCATTCGTGTGACATCACGTCCGGATCCACATCAACCAGGAAATAACTAACGCTAATAGTTGTTGTCGTCGTTGTCGAACATGTATAATAATTAGGCCTACCGATATTATCGGCCGATATCGGCATTAAAATGTGATATCGGAAAATATCGGTATCGGTCTTCAATTTATTTTTATTTATTTTTTTACATTTCTATAGAAATGATGTCCGATATTATCGGCCTACCGATATTATCGGCCGATATCGGCATTAAAATGTGATATCGGTTGATATCGGTATCGGAAATTAAGAGTTGGACAATATCGGTATATCGGTATCGGTAAAAAAGCCAATATCGAGCATCCCTAATAATAATCACTAGATACATTCAGTGCTGGTGGATCTAACTAAATGGATTCATGGAGATACATTTATGGAAAGTTCAAGTCTGGACCACAATGTTCTACCAGCAGCAAAAACAGTGAGTCTCAGCCTCTGCACTATGATATTATGAAAATGTAATTGTAGTGCTGTCAGACCCGGATACGGGTTATTTACATGTTACATGTGCTTCGTTTACATGTTAAAATCACAACGATTTTCTGCATGCCCCCACACCCCTACTAGTTGGGGGCCTTAGGGCTATATGAGGCTAAGTTCGTGCAAATTTGTGCAAAAGCACCAAATTTGGCCGAGATGTAGCTCCGAGTATGTTCTAATGATTCAGCCAGGGCGCCCGAGCCAGCGACCACCGGGGTCGCCCTGGTGGCCAAATCAATATGGCCGCCCTCCTAAAAAGGTTTCGGCTAACACTTTTGAACCAAATGAGCTTCAAATAAAAACTAGGTGTCTATATTATGTTTCTTGGCCATTAGAAACACATTGGAATGCTTATATTTATAATTGGGTGTGTCTGGACCCCTAATTTGCATATTTCCAAGATGGCGATTCCCCGAAAAATGAGTTTTACCTTAACTTTTACGTTTCTGTTTCAATATTGCCTATTTCGCATTCGTGTCTTGATTATGAACCCCACACAACAAGATTCAAGCAACAGCTCCTCAAATAGGGAGGGACACATACATCACAAACAAGGAAGAAGTGGCTAAGAGAGTAGCTAGAGGTCATGATTCCAACCAGATTGATCAGGATGAGGCGATTATGTTGATTACACAAGTATTGCTTACAACCAGGCCACACATTTGACAGCTCCTTCCCATTGACGCTCTCCAGGTGGCTAAGCTGGTCACCAAGGCCAAGGCCTCCACCTGCTCCCTTGACCCCTTACCCACAGTCCTGGTCAAAGCTGGCCTACCTGACGTGTGCCCTACCATCGTGGGAATAATTAATTCCTCCCTGGAATCGGGCAGGGTACCCTCTAGCTTCAAGACAGCCTCAGTCACGCCCATCCTGAAGAAGCCTGGTCTGGACCCAGATGACCTTGGTAATTAGCGGCTGATCTCCAACCTTCCTTTCCTGAGCAAGATCCTGGAAAAAGCTGTGGCCCCCAACTATACAGGGGTTTGGTTTACAAACATAATAATAATAATAATAATAATAATAATAATAATAATAATAATAATAATAATAATAATAATAATAATAATAATAATAATAATTCATTACATTTATATGGTGCTTTTCTAGACACTCAAAGCGCTCCCAACAATGTATGGTGGAAATTGCCTCCTTCACCACCACTGGTAGCACCCAACTTTGGGCTACGCAAGCTCAATGGCTGCCATACACTGGCACCAGGCACACATCACACTACACAATGGCTGAATGGCTCAGGAGACAGGGATTGATATCAGCCAATTAAAGGGGAGGGATGAAAGGAAACATGTTACCTTTTTCACTTCTTATCAGTTTGCAGGTCTGGTTATATACTGTAGTTACTGAACCTGAGTGAATATGGCACAGCCCCACCCAGAAATTTTTTCACCAGCCGCCACTGCCAGTCAGTCATCATTATTTCTATACCTGTTCTGCTGCGTCTAACCCTGCCGGTCCTACCTTGTCTCTAGTCCACTATCTGGCTCCCCTCCCAGCGTTCATCCTGTATCCCGTGTACGGCCCTCGCTCGTCGGACTACGCTGATCCTGGATATCCCTGTGAACTGTCTGTGTCACCCGCCTCGTCTACGAACATCCGCCTGTCGGACTACGATTCTCCTGGATCATCCCACGCATCGTCTGAGAACCCGGCCCTGTCTTTGACCTCACGTTTGTCCTACTCTCCCTTTTTGATATTAAACACCCTTGGAACTAGGGGTGGGACGATACACTGATCCAGATTGATACATCAATCTAATTATCAATGATCCAATAGGATCGATGCAACGGAAAAAGATTGGTTCATATCGATCTAACATGCTTTACATCCTCGCCATTCCTTTATGCCCACGTTGCGTTAAAGACCTAAACTAACGTTATCTGCTTACGCTAGCTAAGCTAAGTTGCTTCTGAGCTAACCCTGCTCAGAGGCATAGAGAAAACAGCAGTTATATTAGTGAGGAAGGGGGGGACCTCTCTCCCTCTCTCTCTACATCCAATGTCCCTTTCTGTGTGTGTGTGTGTGTGTGCGTGTTCACATCCCATCTCTGGTCTTTGGAAATACCAGATGAGGTCAGAGGAGTGTGATAGTATTTACTGAGGATGGACAGATAATGTTGATATTTAAACATAAAAAATATAATACATAATAAATGAATACATGATCATTCAACATAATAATTTTTTTTTGTAGAAACGGTTTGGGAGAGGGAGGTAGGGAGGGGTTTCAGGTTGTGTGTTGTGAGTTGTGAGTTCAGAAAAATGGAACTTAAAGTTTAAAGCTCAATATATCAAAACGTGGCACTTTACAGTGAACATGAGGTCTATTTGTATTAAAAACAATAGATTGTTTTTCATTTTAATGTCTGGAAGAACAATTAAAATGTCAAATGATATTTTCGTTGCCTTTTTTTCAGTTGATCTAAATGTTACTTATTGTGTTAAATGGGCATATGATATCATCTCATATCGATCGCAGGCACCTGAATCGAGTCGTATCGTATCGTGGCAGACTTTGTGATATCTGCAAATATCGTATCGTTGTCTAAAGAATCAATATCGTATCGTGATGAAACTGGTGATTCCCATCCCTACTTGGAACATGTCCAGTTGTCTGCTCTATCTCTGCACTAGAGTCTCACGGTCAAACCATAACCATGTGTGTTTATTTGTATTTAAGTGTATATGTGTTTGTCAACACAAAAGCATTGTACATGCATTAACACTATGCCGTCCGAGAACGAGTATATACGTGTTTCAAAAAAGAGCGTTGTGGACCAGACGTGACGACCAGACGTATACGTGACGAGTTGTTATTGTTTTATTCCATATTTATAACGCTTCTTAGGTACCAGATCCACTACCAGCATCTTTTCACATATTTGATTTTCGAAACATGCAGTACCGGCCATACCCGCTTAGTGGCGCCATCGCTCCACTGCAGTATCATGTGAATTTAAAAAAGTTCTGTGGGTGGATCATAGTTCCTTGATCCCAGCCGAACATCCTCCATCTTGTATCAGCTTGGCAAGCGTTTTTTTCAGCGTGGAATAATGGGATTTATGATTAGCCAATGTGCATATCGATCTACCAGAATCCGATGACTGGTGAGGAAATGCTGCCGGCGATCACATGGCCTGACGGTAGGATAATATTACCCCAAATTACAGCTGGATTGGACATTGTTTTATAACGTAACGTGATCGGTCAATGAAAATGCTATATTGAACGCACACTGTATTGCGGATCAATAATAGTAATCGGCATTCCCTGCCGCCCCCATTTCATCCATAGATGCTCTGTAATAGTCCGGATGCTACGCAGTTTGTTTTATTTCATTCGTATATATACAGCAGAAATGGCGTTTGATATAACGGCGCCAACGTTTAGCCTATTATCTAGCTTCCTGCAGAAAAGCCTAGACGAAAAGTGCGTTATACCTTATATTCACGACGCTATAAAATGACAATCAACCAATAGATTATTATTTTCTTTAAGCCATTATGAAGGCACGGTTTATGCACTCAAGTGACAATGAGAATGGACAGATAGCAATACTATAAATGATATATAAAGCTCTTAGAATGTACATCGGTTTGTTTACTTTCTGCTGTCCTCTGAGGCCTAAATCGCTGGGCCGCGCCGGTCGTCATAGTGTTAAGGTCACATTGCACCCCTGTTTACCAACACGGTTCCCATGAGCTGCAACCACAAAATGAACTTAATGAACACCCGGCCATTTGCCCCTGTGGCCTTGAGTACAATCCTTGGAGACATGAAGGGAAAACACTATCATTATCTCAGCACTCTTTCTGAATGAAACCCTCTAATCTCCCCCATAAAGGGATGTCTGTACTATCACTTGTGTCTGAGGACATAGACAGAAAGACAGAGAGTGATAGAGAGTGATAGAGAGACAGAGAGAGAGTGATAGAGAGAGAGAGAGAGAGAGAGAGAGAGAGAGAGAGAGAGAGAGATGATATCGCTGTCTGATATAATGGACAAGCAGCATTTTGCCTTGCATCCACTGTTACCCAATCTGCCGAAGTAATTAAATTTATCTTGTAAGGAAATATTGAGCCAGCGCAGACTAGAGAGAGAGAGAGGGGGGTACTATGCCACTCTGGAGCACTGCACTTCAGCTGTGCTGATATCCTAGCTCTCGGGACTAAGGTTTGAATCAAAACAGACAAACACAAGTAGGACATCTGGTCAAGTGGATGTATAAGGTACTGTAGCAGGACACTGAGGCAACGTATAAACAGCATCTGAGTTGGAGACCCTCCAATCACGCCTTGCACACAAGAGACTATGGTCTAGGCTCTAGGGCCTCTCAGAGTGGGAGTACTGATCTAGAGTCAGCTTCAATCTGTTAGTTAGAATAAGGTCATGCAGACGAGTGTTCCTGGTCACTGACCCCAGAGATCAGCACTCCTTCTGGGAAATGTTTGTTTATTGTTTGTTTATTTTGGATCCCCACTCTTCCTGGGGTCCAGACATACAAATATAACATTACAAACATTATCCAGCACACAACTATCTAAACATCATTACATAAAACTGTATACAAAAATCACAATATCCTTAACATCCACAGTATTATAAGATACAATATTACACATATTGGAAAATACACCATTACAAAGTGCATAATAGCAGGCCGATTAGTATTCTGCCAGCTCTGTGCAAACTTATGTAGGAAATTCAGCAATATTAAAATTTTAATCATAATAATTATTATAAAATACCAAATTACATATCCCAAAATACAAAAGAATCTGTATTAAAATCAGTATAAAATCAATGTATTATTTTCCTTGATGTACCTCTTAAATCTTTATTTACTTGATGTTGTGAGATTTTGTGGAAGCCTGTTCCAGTATGTTATAGCTCTATAAATGACTGTTCTTTTTAATGCATTCGTTTTTGGCAGAGGTAGTGTAAACCGACATTTCAGTGCCTGTATCATGACTGTGCCTATCATTTGTGTACAACAGTTATGCATATAAACATGATGGTTTATTTAAAATACAAATATTTCTAAAGAATAAAAGCAGGCTGCAGGACAAGAGAGTCAGCGTGTGGGAGTGAAAATTCCACTGAACGATTGCTGCAATGAACTACCAACAATACACAACGCAGAGATGGCCAGGAGAGGCGATGAAGGCGGATAACGATCAACAACAGGCTAAAATCACAGTTTTCTAACAGATGGTATGCTGCGAACCAGATTGTTGCATGTGAATGGGCCTTGGGCCCAGGGGCGTTTTTAGGGTTAGAAAACATTGGGGGCGTCAGCCCAGGGGTGGGGGGGTGGAGGGGGGGCCACCCCCCCCCCCCCCACTTTTTTAAACACAGAAATACGCAATTTTAGAGTAATTAGAGATGAATACTGAATAACTAGAATCACTAGAGGTTCTCAAAGTGAGGTCCAGGTCCATGAGAGGGATCTGGGCAGTCCCCATAGAAAATTCAAAGTTAACAGGACCAAATCATCAGTTTCTTATTTATTTATTTAACCTTTATTTAGCCAGATAAAACATTGATCTGGTCCAAGAAGCCCCAACAGGAGTACAAATATACATATATACACATATATATATACATATATATTTAATATATATACATATACTGTACATACATACACACATATACACCAATAACAAAATAAAAACACAGGTAAGATATCTTCAATATCTGTACTATTTAAAAGCACAGTGCAGGACACACTCAAAGGTTATCGCACCTCAGAGATGGCAGTGGACATGTATGACAGGACAAAGGCCATATGTAATGGCCTTTGGATTGAGGAACATACTACCAGCCAAAGGAGGAAGCAGAAAAGGATGGATGAGTATGTAGTTGAGTCATCTTGTGGCACAAGCTCAGACCTCAGCTCAGAGACTGTTCTATCCAGTCGTCGACAGAATGCTGCAAGAGCTTGAGAGCAGGTTCTCATGAGTTGGATAACAACTTATGAGAGGCATACAGGCATGTTATCCAGCCTCAGACCAGTTTCTCTCAGTGGAATTGCTGCAACCCCTCGCCACACATTACAATATCCAACTATTGCCAGAGGAGATCACAGTTGCAAAGTGTTTCCTGGTCAGGACAGGCAGAGATGCAGTCCCTACTATCCAAAGTGTCTTTTCCCTCCTGGATGATGATAATAATAATAATAATAATAATAATAATAATAATAATAATAATAATAATAATAATAATAATAATAATAATAATAATGCATTTGATTTATAAGGCGCCTTTCAGGACACTAAAAAAAAGTCCACAAATCGGTGAATGAAAAAATTATAGGATCAAATGAAAACTACTTACTAAAAATGGATGTTTAAAAGTACTAAAAACCAACAAAAAATACCAAACACTAACAAACATTCAGCACAGACAATGGGAATGCTGACAAAAAAGTTAAAAAAAAAGTAAAAAAAAAAAGAAAAAAAATGTAAACAATTTTTTATTTTATTTTTTTTAGATCCGGGGCTAGGAGAAAAACATCTAACGACGCCACTGCTTGGGCCTCCCACGGTGAGAACCATGTACAAGGAAAAGAGAAAAAGAAAACGTGAGTCCAGTCAAGGCCTTATTCACACACCAACAAAAAAAATATGCATTCAGAACCACACATAAAAAAATAACATAACCCAATGCTTTGATCACAGAGGACCTGACATGAACAACACACATAGACACTGTGGTAAAAAAGGTGAAACAGGCGGCCGGGTGGCGCAGCGGTCTAAGCGTCTGCCCACCACCACAGAGACAGTGGGATCGAATCCAGCTGTGGTGCTTCCGGGTTGGCCGACCGTCCCTACTAACACAATTGGCAGTGTTAGAGGGTGGGAAAACCCGGCGAGGGTGGGTCCTGGTCGTTGTAAAACAGCGACTCCTACAGATCGGTCGGGGCGCCTGCACAGCGAGGTCAGATCCTGGGGGAGGTAGTGTCCTCCACACGTTACACTCCCCCAGTGAGAGTCCGCGCTGCCAGGTGAAAAGAAGTGTGGATTGGCTACACATAGTCTCCGCCCTCCCAGACCGACGGTACGGGGCAGAGCATGCAACGACCAGGTAGGGGATTGGGAATTGGCATAACGACTAACATTGGGATGGGAGAAAAACGGAAAAAGAAAGGGGGGAAAAGATAAAGTAAACAATTTTTTTTTAATAAAAAATAGTTAAACAGCGCCTCTATCACCTGAGACTATTAGGAAGTTCAGAGTATCAGGGAAGATACTCCACTCCTTCTATTCCGGGGCTGTAGAGAGCATTCTGACTGGGAACATCACTGCCTGGTTTGGAAACAGCACGGCCCAGGACAGGAAGGCCCTACAGAGAGTGGTGCGCTCAGCAGAGCATACTATGGGTATTGCACTACCACCCCTGCAGGACTTATACAACAGGAGGTGCAAATCCAGAGCCTGCAGAATAATGAAAGACCCTCACCACCCCAACAACAGCCTGTTCAAGCTGCTGCGGTCAGGCAAGCGCCTCCGCATATACGCAGCAAGAACAGAGAGACTAAGGCTCAGCTTCTTCCCCCAGGCCATCAGAACATTGAACACTGATCTCTCCACACGCAAGCACACATGAACACACACATACACACACAACACAAATTCTGCACTCGCTCACACACAAACGCACCACAGGTCACTTTAAACACATAAGAAAAGGACACTTTAAAGGAAGGGGGGGGGGGGGAAAGGTCACTTTAAGGAAATAACTTGTTGTGATCATTGTATAGTATAGTTAGTAATAGCAATGTATAGCATAGGGACATAGAGTAAAACTGTATATTGTATAATAGTGTACATAGGACCCAGTGCCTTTAATTCGTGGCTCAACATTGTATTGCAATTATCTCAGGCATGTCTATTTTATCATGTCTATTTTATGTCTACTTTATCATCTTCTACTTATTTTATTTACTATTGTATTCTTGCACAATCGAAGCAGGCATGACCAACCGCATTTCACTGTATGTACTGTATCTATACATTTATATAATGTATTATTCTATAGTATACTTCTATATACTATATAATTTTATAATTTTTTATTTTATTATACTATAACTAAATCATACAATTTATACTACACCATATTGGTATACAGTATTATACAATATTTTAATATATTATAATTCTATGTTACGCTGCTATACTATATTACTATACTCATACTAGCCTATACTGCAATGCAATGCTATGTTATCATGTTATGCTAAACTGCAATATTATACTAAACTGTGCTATACTGTCTATTTATCTTTTCTTTGTACAACCTTTTGAAGTGAAATATATTGAATCTTGAATCTTGATAAAGTGATGAGTGTTTGAACATGAACGGAGATATTTGAATGTACAAATACGGGGGGGTGATCAAGCTGGAAGTATGGTTTGATTAACCTCTTAAGCCCGACGGGCCCGGTACAGGTACAGGGCCGAGATTCATATCACGCCATAAATCGAACCATACAGAACGTATTAATATCAGGGAGTAGAGAAAAGGAAGATAGTTTCCCATGGGAGATACAGGGGAGGATTTGGGAGGATTTAGTCTTATCAGACAGAATGGTCAAGAGGAATTTAGAATCAAAGGCAGAATGGGATAAGACGAAATACAGTTCCTGTAAATTATGATATGATTATGATTATGATCATACTGTATGTTGGCCATTGCTGATGTCAGCGTGGTGAGATTACCGGCGCGGGGGAGATACACGACGTGGTGCAGATGTTTAGTACGTTTTGATTTAACGGGGCTGATGACGAGACAGCCAGCACTCGTGGTTAGATGGGCTGCAGCAGTGGCCGGGCCTTGCAGCCAGTGCCTTGGTCTGGATTCAGCACAGCTATGGTAGTAGGCTAGTGTGAATCCTCCAAATATCACAAAATGTGTATGTATCCATCCACAACTATGGAAGTATCTGTTAATTTGACTCCTACAAGACTTCAAGAAGCACCAAGGATTAAACAATATTAAGACTTGAAAATGTAGAACAATTATTAAAACAAGTCAGAGACTAGCAAAGCCTGCAAAGCAAGCAGGCCTGCAAAGCAAGCAGCCGTCTTGGAAGCCCTTGATTCCAATAGAGCATATTGAGATATTGTGAGAATAAATGTTGGGAGCATATTGCCTAGAGTGAACTATTTTAGTTGAGCTATAGGCTATAATCAGTTTTCTTATAGCCATGTTGATGCAATAGAGGTTTATAATTTTTTCATGGTTTTGTTCCTGAAGAGAATGCCCTCCGTGACATCGTCCCATTTGCCAAGTCCCAGCCACGAACATTATTGTAATAACTCATGTTTGTAAGAATCCATTCATTTGAATCCATAAAATTACAGTGGAAATTATATTGTATATATTGTAACTATACAATGTAACAATGTCCCCGACAACCAGTATCTGTAGTCAAGTCGTCCTTCAGTGCCCCTGAGAGAGAGATTTGATATGGCAGCAGCAACCATGTTAAAACCCATATTAAAGGAGACAGTGAAAAGAAAGAAATACATTATTCATAAACGTAAAGAAAAAAAGAAAAGAGTTGTTAAGCCAGACCTGGCCACAACACTCACATGCCATGGTGTGTTTCAACAAGGGGAGACAGTCAGTCAGAAAGTCAGTTGGGGCCGTTCACTATTGTAGGCCGGCCCTCCAGGACTCCCATCCCTCAATGCCCTTGAGCAAGGCACTCCAAACTCCAAACCCCAAATTCTCCAGTGGAGTTGCTCAGTGGCCAACAGTGTCAGACTGTGGTTGTACTGGGCAGCTCCTAGTGGCCAACAGTGTCAGACTGGTTTTACTGGGCAGCTCCCAGGTGTGAAGCAGGGCATTGCTGAACATTTGCATTTGTTTTCAGAGAACCTACGCATTAATTATTAACCCAACCTGCACTGTCCCGAAAATGTGGATACGATACATTGCCCAATCCAGCATGCAAAAACAAAAGCACTGACATATTGGTCTGTGATTTCAAATGAATCAAACACACATTTTTCTTTATTTTTTTCCTATAATGTTTTTTTCAAAAGCTAGTTGAGTGATGCATGTACAGTATATGTTCTCATGTTAACCATGTAAAGCAGTGTGGAGAAACTCAAACTGAATCATGGCTGGTTCTTGCAGTAGGACATGTACTGCCTTTAGTAGATGACTAAACACTTGAGTCTTTGAGGAGACAGGAGTGAGAACGTGCTGGGTATTTTTAGCCTGGGCATGGGGCGACGCTATGACCCCATGATCGTGGCAGCTGTTGAGGTCTATTTTGAACAATGTACTGTATAACTGATGAATTGATCCATTGACACAGTCCCTTCCATACATGGCGTTTCTTGGTGGTGCTATTTTTGGTCCACGCTGATCACTTATGCGTCTTTCTTCACGTGTCGTTATACCAGGCGCAAAAAGATTGAAGCTAGCTAATGTTAGTGGTGGTAAATCCATTTATTTTTATGGACTTGGTTAGTGTGAGTCACTCACTGAAGTGATCCGGTTCACCTGAGTCACTTGAGTCACTCCTGTCACTCCTAGTGAACGGAATTCATTCAACCTTTATTTTGAAAGGCACAGAGGTTTCCTTCATTTTCAGCAACGACGAGATTACATAATACATAAAAGTCTGCGGTGCATCTCTGTTGAGTCCACTAACAGGAGATCGCTAACACAAATCTTTGAATGAATCTGAGTTCGAGGTGCTTCCGGCGAGTCCCTCACTAATCCGAATCTTTGAACAAATCTGAGTCCGAGGTACTTCCGGCGAGTCCCTAACAGGAGATCGCTAACCCAAATATTTGAACTAATCTGAGTCCGAGGTACTTCCGGCGAGTCCCTAACAGGAGATCGCTAACCCAAATCTTTGAATGCATCTGAGTCTCTGAGAGTCCGCTGTCTTTCCATTTCAGAATCAGATGAAATATTAACAAAATTAAGATAGAAGGACAATAGAATAGAATATAATTATGAAATTAAAATAGGCCAGGGCTGTAACTGTAAACTGTAAAATAAAAAGGTGGAATACAATAAAAGGGGATATAAACTAAATTAAATAGAAGCAAAATATAATATAGTATAGTTAGTTATAAGTCAAACAAATTTAAATAATAAAAATAGGCCAGGGCCGTACAACTGTGCAAGATGTGGTCAAGTATATACACTAATTCGAATAAATAGAAAAATAACAATACAATATATGTGAAAGAACGTGAGATATATGTGAGAGTAGCAGTGTCAATCACCCCTACACACATTGTAGAAGAAGATCATTGTGTGGTGATGAACAGGATACTTCATACTTGTCATGGACACTAGCTAACTCTTAGAAAGAAACACAAATTAAAAATGAATGGAAGTTGCTACGGATCAGCTAGACTAGCTGTTGGCCAAAAACACCTCTCCCAGAGTTTTTAACTAGGCTAGTGGTCCGTATCCACTTCCATAGCTGTCTACTGAATGTGCAGTGATGAAATTGGTATCTATCTTCTTATCTACTCTGGAGAAAGCGTATTGATTTTCCCATAATGTTGGCTTTAATGTTTCTTTAAGCTAGTTATCACCTATTAGTAGCCTAACAACAGTTTGACATGGGCTAGCTAGCAGCTAATTATCAGCTTTGAAACTATTGATCTCTTAAACAGAGAAGTTAGGATGAAGTAACATGACTGTTTGGCTTTTCAAAAACAATAACAGCTTATGCTGTTAGCTAACATCATGTAAACACAAGGAGATTAAATGCAATTAATTTCCAATTGAGAGCCCACACCGGGCACAGAAAAACCATACCAACCTGCCCAGCCAACCACACGAAAAACCAACAAGAGGTCTCAGATAGCACATATCCAACCCCAAATTAGCCATCTTGAATCCTGTAATTATTCATCATATTAACTTTTGTGAGCTTACCTCAAGCCTTTTCTTGATTTTCCTCTCAGTAAAACTATTTAAAATCTTTGCAATCAACACAAATAATAATACTACATAGCATAGTCATATCAAATTCCACCAGCCTGGCTGGGTGGTCATTAAAGATAATTGAATTGAATAGAAGCATGGGGGAGGGGAGGTACAGGTAGGGGCAAGGTAATAGTAGAAACACATACATAAAGGCAATACAATTAGCTCTGAATATAAGAATATGAGAGAGATAAACAGTGTAAAGAAAGGTGCAGATATGCATATATATATAGTCAATAAATAATTGTAATCTGAATGTTACAAAGGGTCAGATTAAACTGAATATGTATATTTATCGTTTGATATCCCTTGTATAATATTTGTATATCGTTGATATGCCTTGTATATTATTTGTATATATACACGGAATATCCCTTTACCTGCGTACAAACCAGAGTAATATACGCTCTCCTATTGGACACCCCCCCCCCCCAGGCTCCAGGCAGTCTCGTACTCAGACAGGTGCAGTGGGCGAGTTTGGGGCATGTTGGAACATGCCTTTGGCAGTGTAGGGATTCAGGACCAAAGTGACCAGGTTGGTACTATATTGTCACTTAAGTATAAATACGGCGCAGGTGTAAACAGCAGTAGTCTTACCAAAACCTTAATGCCTTCACCACGAGTCAACGTGCAGTGAAGTGAGCAACCTTGCATCTAAATAGAGCGTTTAGAACATGTGCGAATAGAATAGTAAAAGTGTCAGAGTTTAGTGAAGTAACGTCAAGTTCGACCTAGTTTAATGTGAAGTATAGTGCACAGGAGAATCGGCACCGGCGACTGCAGAACCATTTCTGGTTGGATTATATTGCTTTGGGACCGTGACCGTTGGAGCAGAGAACCGTCGATCCCACTGTCGTTTGGGATTTACCCCCGTGAGGATCATCACTCGGGCCCGCCTCTAGGAAGAGGCTGGCTAGCTGTCGTCAATGCTATTCGAGCATACTGGATTATAGCTGTTGCTTTGTCTGCTGATCAAGGGAGTACATGCACCGGCTCCTGTATCTGGAGCCTCGTTATTCCTCGTTGACCCAGACTTTGTACCCGAACATTCCTCTACCCCTACCGGCCTTACACCCGGAGGGAACCCCCCAGTGTCTCCAGCTGGTACCAGTGTGCCCTATGTAATTGCTATACCACAGGTGGCGTCAGTTTAGACCCATCCTAGTATTCATACTATTCTCATTGACTTATGCTCTTGACTGACTTTACGTGTGTTCTTCGCCATACAAGCGCAAGCCTAATTCTCAATCTGTAACCTAACGTTGCTTAATAATAATAAATACCCTCCAAATAGAACTTTATGTGTCAATGCCGTATTCTTGTGTGGGTGTTCACCATATATATTCATGTACTGTATGGCCAGTAATTAAAGTACATAACTAGTAGTGGTTTAATATATCACAATCTTTAATACAGTCAGGGAATTGTACCCCTCAGTTACACTGAATATATACTACGAGTAAGAGTAAAAGTAAACAGTATACACAAGGTGCAGTATACACAAGATACCCCGACTGGCATGATATGTCATACATTGTAGTCCGTGCAGGTTTTGGTAGTTAACCACACTTAGTGTTCAGACATTCCTAATAGTTCTCAATTTCTAGAACTATTAGGTTCTATATATTATACAAATTTCCCTCTGGATGAATAAAGTATTTCTATTATATTCTGGTGTCAGGAGGGGTTATGAGTCTGTGGCTGAATGTGCTCCTCATCTTGGCCATCTCCACATAGAGGGGGTGGGAGGGGTTCTCCAGGATAGCGGCCATTGCATTACATTTTCCTCTTCCTTAGGCCATCTTTCTATTTGTGTAGGCCTACATTATGTGACGTGTATACTGTACATGCCTCTTGGCACAGCTTTATGGTCAGCAACAGCAACCCCTTCCCTATCCACACTCAACTCCAACTCACACATCAGACCAAAACTAAATGAAACAGAGTTCAGTACCAAGAGGGCTTTTTTGCAGAGGTCAATGTTTGACAGCATCACACAAACATACATTTTGTATGTATTGTTTAATTTCACCTCAATGTCGGATATATTCCAAATTAATACGTCATATAGTCTGACATATTTCTAGGTAAATCAACATAGGATATTTAAACATAAGAATGCCCTGAGCAACATGTACACAGGCAACATACTGAGGAAGTAGGAAGTAAATCTTCATGATTTTGGTATTTTTAATCCAATATCTTTCCCACGTTGATTTTGTACCATTAGCCAACTCCTAATTTATTTTAATAAAAAAATTATTCGCTATCTGTGAGAACTCCAACAGGGCAGGGTAGACTATAACTCCAACCACGCAAGCTGGTTGAATCCAAAACTCCTCAGCCAAGTTTGCCGTCTTACCTGCCAAAGAGATTTTTTGAATTAGAAAGCAACCTCCAAATGATAGTTGACCAGCAGCCAGACTGACTGGTAGAGTAGACTGCCTGGCCAGCCTAGAGGCAAACATTTATCATCATTTGGCTGCTGGCTGGTGTTGATTTCCAGCAAGGTTTTCAATTGTGTGTGTATAGAAACACACCCAAAAACACAGCCACCATCGCCTGGAGCTGGCATTTATTTCTCCCTCTCTCTCTCTCTCTCTCTCTCTCTCTCTCTCTCTCTCTCTCTCTCTCTCTCTCTCTCTCTCTCTCTCTCTCTCTCTCTCTTGCAAAAACATTCCAACAATTGAATTTTTTTTGGACAACCAGTAGCCTAGTTGTACAGTCAATCCAAATAATTTGGGTGAATATGATACTGTACATCACAAGAAAGTGCTCAACCGCTACTGCCATGAATGACCACGACCTTCTACCAGCTTTAGAATATAAATATATAAATAAATAAATAAATAAATATATATATAATAGAAAACTTAAAACTGAGTTATATGGTTCTTTAAAAAAACAACATCCAAAGATGTATGGTATCACTCATCAACGTTGAGAACTGAGATACTCAATAAGCAGGCTTGATGGTGGGTCCGGCAAAGGTTTACATTTAAGCAAAAACATGAGTGCTGTCATGGTTATTTGCTGTGGTTCATGAACATGAATATTGTGGTTTGTGTGCATCACTGTCTTTGTACTGTATGTGTGTGTGTGTGCGTGTGTGTGTGTGTGCGTGCGTGCGTGCGTGTGTGCGTGCGTGCATGTGTACATTACCTGCATAATTTGGTTGTATGATTCAACCTGCATGGCATTTGAGTTCATGACAGGTCTCTCAACATCTGACTGCATTCACAGTGTTTATCTCCCTTGCTGTTTTGTAATTGTATGTAGACATAAATAAATTATTATTTGTGTGTGTATGTGTGTGTGTGTGTGTATATGTGTGTGCGCGTGCGCATACTTATACGCGGATGGATGTGTGTGTACCAGCGAGTGTGTCTGTGTATGTGAGTAGGAGGGAATCCTGGACTAGTTTGATCCCTGCGGCTGCCTAGCTATCATCCAGATGTAAGTTAAATTGGCCATAGAATAGAGAGAGATCATTATCTTAATCGCCAACTAACTTAGCTATGGTTATGGTTGTACAAGAGAGTCATGCTCTGAAATGTCTCCCGTTAATTGTGAGGCAAACCTACAAAGCCACACACACACACATACAAACACACACACACACACACACACACACACACACACACACACACACACACACACACACACACACACACACACACACACACACCTACACACACACACACACACACACACACACACACACACACACACACACACACACACACACACACACACACACACACACAGGCATGAAAACACTCAGAGAAAGGCACAGAGAACACGCATCTTAGAATATCCCATGGAACATAACAAGGGACAAGACCAATTAGCTCTCTCTCTTTATTGCACTCCTTCATATTGCATTTACATCAGTACTTTATGCCCACAATTACCTGTACCACAACAGTAGTACAACCTAACAACCCTGGCTATCTCCGAAGGAGCTAATTGGCATGATAGCAACAACATCCTTGACATCCTCAACAACAACTGTAGGAGTGGCAGATGTTTCAGATCAGTGCCATACATGTGTCCCCCGCAAGAGACAACAAACTTTGTCTTTCAAGCAAGACTGAAAGTACAAATATTGACTGTAAGGTTCATTATTGGCCTTGTAGACGTTCATCAAAGCACAAAGGTTGTCACTTCAAAGAACCGAGCGGAGAGAGACAACTGGATTAGAGGGAATAGAAAGGGAATGTGCTGTAATACTGCAGTATCTTCATTTGTGTAAATCTGATGGATGATAAAATATCTATTTGAATATACTGTAGTGTACATATACAGTAGATAGATAGCCAGATAGATAGATAGACAGTCATATAAAGACAGAGACGTACAGACAGATATAGTTCTAAGTTACACGTTTTGTTTTATTTGTCACGTATAAAGTACATTACAGTGAAATGCTTGGTTCTGTATGAGCCCCCTGATAATGTGCTTCATACAGTAAAAAAAAGTTAAAAGAATAAAGACCAAACACTATACAAAATATACAATATACAAACTAAAGTACAACCTAAAGTACAAAATTAAGTACAAAATGCTAACTTTAAAAAAAAAATGCTAAAATTAGGTATCGATGTAGTGCACATCTTTTTTGAATAAATATATAAAATATGGTGTAGTGTTAAAATTGTTTAATGTGTCTAGATAGATATATAGATATATAGATAGATGGATAGATGGATAGATAGATAGATGTGTGCGTGTGTGTGTCTGTGTGTGTGCATGGATGTGGGTGTGTGTGTGTGTGCTCTTAGTTCTATCCTTGTCAAAACCTAAATGTCCAGACAAGGACAAAAAGATGATATCAGACTAACAGGCCAGTGGTGGAGATGCGTGACGGACAGAATGTGAAAAGCACTTACCCTGACCAACATTCCCCATGTTGGATGTGAAAATGACTGCTACTGCTACTGGGGGTAGGTTATACACATGTACCTAGCCAGGCAAAGTAGAGCGCTATCTTTTCCCCGTAGTACGTTCTGATGTGGTCCAATGGTTAGTACTTTCTCCAACAGGCCATGCAGCGGCCCCAATACTGATACAGGATCTGTCGCAAACTGAGGGTCAACTGAGGTCCCTGGGTGCTCAGAGGGGCGATAGATAGATACATACTTCATTCATCCCGAGGGAAATTCAGGTGTCCACTACTTCACATAGTAAAAGCATACAGTAGCACATCAATGCAGCAGAAGTAGAAGTAAAGAATAAAAGAAAAGACAAGTAAGCACTTCATCACTCATGGCAACCACGCAAGGTGCCAACCTGCTCATTGGGAGCAGTTAGGGGTTAAGTGTCTTGCTCAAGGACACTTCGACACGCTGCCCGGGAGGAGCGGGAATCGAACCGGGAACCTTCCGCTTACCAGACGACCTCTTAAGCCACTGTCCTGAGCCCCTTTAATATAATCTTAATTTGTTAATTTGATTACATCTGTTCCAATCTTGTATTGTACAAAACATAATTTTGTATTTTATTTTTTTAAACATACATACATACATACATACATACATACATACATACATACATACATACATACATACATACATACATACATACATACATACATGCATGCATACATACATACATACATACATACATACATACATACATACCATACATACATATGGTAACACTTTATAATAACACTCAGTTATAAGACCTTTATAAGGTATTTGTAGATAATGAACTAATCATGAACAAATCATTTATATACATTCGAAAATTATTATTAAATCATTTATAACTATATTTGTATAACATTTACAAATTAGTTCTAGATTATTTATAACTCATTATCAAAAAATGTTGTGTGCCCTAATATAAAGTGAAGCCTATTCATCATTAACAGATGTCTAATAGTTTGTTTATTTGTGGACTTTTATGAATACACACAAAGCAATTACCAGACTTGTCTTTTCATGTTTAACAAATGATTTGTTAAGACATTCATAAAACATCTATAAATCATTTGCAGATGCTATTGTGTGCCCTAATCTGAAGTGAAGCCTATTCATCATTAACAAATGTCTAATACAGTTTGTTGTGAAGGGCCAGATTAAACCGAATATATATATTTATTTATATATATATATTTAATTGTATTTGTATATTCTCTAATATTCCCTGATATCCCTTGTATATTCCTTGTACAATATGCATTGAATATCCATTCTAGCCTACTGAACATCCCATAATAGTCTCCATTCTACTATTGGTCGAGACCTTGGTGCCAGGCTGCCATACCCCTCAGACCCAGTTCAAACGTACCGCTCCACATGTACGAACAAGTCCTAGTTCCGCGTAGGAATCTGACTACCGCACCACTAATGGGACTATTTGTTCATAGTGCGTATATATACTGCGCTACTAAAGTAGGACTTCCTTTTTCAGTCCAGTTTCTTACCCTCCAATAGAGTCACAGACGTAAAGCCTCCCCGCGACGCCACGTGTGGGAGTAAGGCCAAGTTCGCCTACCATCGGTATTGAGACATCGTGTATATTAATATTTGAATAGTCATATTTGGCACTATATCGTCGAGTTGGACGTAGTCTATTAAGCTAATAATAGTCTGTTAATATATAGTGCTTCGTGCGGTGAGAATACTACCGTAGTCAGTACCCCATCGTTTCGGGCAGAGAACTGGCTGCTTACCCAGGGTGGTTGACCCCACGTGAAGCTGCACCCGAGGAGCCCCAGAGCCGACGAGCGAGTGGACCTGTATACCGGATTATTCTACCGACGACAGCCCGCCTTCCCAGGCACGGATTATGCTTTGTATACATTGATTATTCCATGGATAAAGACCCCCGACACTGCCGTGTGTTGGAACCCCCCCCCCCCTGGAGAGGACGCAAGGTGAGGAGACGCTCTGCAAGACGAGGTCGCTTCACGTCTCTCCTCCGTGGACCGGATGACGCCGGCCCACAAAGAGTCCACCTGCTTTCATCTGTGGTCCAAGGATCGCCGGCGCATTGAACGGCACTACAGTGGGTTCACCTGGGATACCCTTGGCCGGATGAGGCAGTCGGATTCTACCCCCCCCCCCTCCTACTCCTGTCGGCTTACAAGCGACCGGATTAACCCCCTCTAGTGTATCCAGTATATAATCATTAAAGTATCATTGCTGTTATTCCTTAAACTATTCCAGGTCGTATATGTACCACCTGCGCCTTCAGAGATTGGACATTCTCTATTGATATACCGACGAATACTCTTGCCATAAAAGTGCATACTAATTCCATTCATAAATGTGATTGATTTGATTAAGTGCTTGCTCTACACACCATCGCTGTGTAGAAATAAAGACCTATTTCTAATTCGTACATTTGTGTTGGATCCGTTTCATCTACGTGACAGTGTTCATCATAATATATTTATGCCGTGTACTGGGTGGCCGAATATTAAGTACAAAGGTAGTGGTAGTAAGTATCATATCTAGTAATACAGTCAGGGAATTGTACCCCTCAGTTACAATTGGTCCTTCGAGCCGGAGGGTAATTAGTGTAATATTAATATAGTGTTATTAATATTGAAATGGCCTATGATGAACACTCCACGAAACGATCCTCCTAACCAACGGCCACAGCGCGAACGACGGCTCCCTCAGTACTTAGAGGCCTACGCTGTCAGTCAACAACCTAGTCTTCTACTAACAGTAAACGCGGTAAAACTAGAAAGTAAAAGTATGTCTAACCCCAACGCCCAGACTACCCCGACCATAGAGGCCCCTACGGGCTCTAATGTAACTGACCAAGTTCACGGTGGGGACCAGTGGGAACCAGACATGACTTCACACCCCGCCAGTACTGAAGAAGTAGTCCCCGATGAGTTCCGGGAGGAATACAACGCTACCGAGAGAGAACTCGGCACGGAAGAAGACGGGGAGAGCACCGTGGAGATAGAGCTCCAAGGCTCCGCAAGGAGTACCCCGAGGGAAGGCTCCCCTATACAACCGCCTTCTCCCAGCGAGGCAGAGAGGACCCTACAGCAGGCCTTCCTCATCAGCCTGAACGCCGCTGCTGAACGCGACCGACTGCAGATCCAGCAGCGAAGCGAACACGAGCAGATACGTCTAGAAATAAGACGCATTCAGATGGAAGAGAATGTGGCCCGAGAACGAGCCGGTGCTCAACGGGACGCAGCGCGCGACAGACAGCAGTCGCAACTAATAGAACAGCTGATCAGACGGACAACACCCTCTCCCTCCGCCAGAGGCTCCAGGAACTCGTCTAGACACACCTCCAGGGCGGCATCCCCTAGCCGAGTAAACAACCCTGAACTTGACCAACAGACGAGGTCTATACCCCCCACAGACCACCTCCCCCCACCGGTCCAAGCGAGACCTAGCAACCGGGAAGGAGCAGCATATCCTGTGGAGAGGCTAAACCAGAGACTACAAGCACTGGATGACCTAACTGAAGACGAAGAGGAAGAGGAGGAGAACCACGCCCGAAGACAGCACAGTACTCTACCGGACCAGGAGGTCCGGTACAGCCCAGGCTATACTCCCGCGGAGCTGCGCTACAGACCCCCGACTCTATACACGGGTGAGCACGACGCACGACCCGCACCGAGGAACAGCACCTGGACAAGCGGGCCATGGTACACTGCCGGTACCAGCCCATACCAAGGAGCGGGAGGAGACTCGCCTAGGAGGCCTCTCCCCCAACGCTCGCCGATGTATCCACAGTCAGCGTCATACATTGGCACGCCTATGGTACCCGACTTCACCCAAGAGAACCGGGCCCAGTATACAGAACTCTGCATGTGTCTGGAGACCATGTTGGTGGATGTATTGGATGAACGCCACAAATACGCCATCCTACTGAAGCACTTAAAGGTGCCCCGCGCACATAATATAGCGCTCGCCTACGCGACTTCCACCACCCCATACACAGCAGCGCTGGTAGCATTGGACCAGAGGTATGGGCGCATATGGGATTACGTGATCCAGGAGATCCGACACATCGACCGCTTACCCCCAGCAATAGACAATCGAGCACTGGACGACCTGTCCATCAGAGTGCAGTCCCTGGTAGGGATGTTGGGAGCGCAAAGAGAGAAGGGGAGGCATGAACTTTACGCCAACTCAAATGTGGAAAGGATTCTGGAGAAGCTGCCGCCCGCTCGTCAGGAGCGCTTTAGGCGGCAGAGGGACCACAGAGACCCGAATGGCCCCGAACCGAACCTCCTCGATCTAGCAGACTTCCTGGCGAGAGAAGTCAGCAGCCTACAGCTAGATACATTCGGACGGAGCACCCCTGGCTCCAGAGAAGGAACCAGACGACTAAATGATGGAAGAAGATCGGTGACCGTGATGCACCAATCGGAGTCAGTACCGAGCAGCAGGAGCCACAGTACCCCCTCCAGAACGGAGAAGTGGAAGATAGTGTGCCCCTACTGTGAGAAAGAACACTGGCTAGCGCAATGTGACTCCTTCCCCAAGCTGAACGCGGAGGAAGCCAGTCAATGGATAAAGTCCAACAAGCGCTGCTTTCGCTGTGCGCGCTCACACATGGCAGCCGAATGCCGCTTAAAGAAAAGGTGCACCAAGTGCGATGGAGCCCATCTGGACATACTTCACGACAGTAACAGACGGCGCCCTTCACCCGCACCATCCAGCAGCAAAGCGAGCGTCATGTACATCGATCCCGCCAGCAGCAGTGGAGCCCGAGTACTCCTAAAAGTAGTGCGTGTGACACTAAGCTACCAGAATAAAGTCCTGGACACTTACGCCGTCCTCGATGACGGGTCAGAGAAGACCCTGCTGCTCGCCTCCGCTGCGGCCCAGCTAGGGCTGCGGGGAAGCGAAACCCAAATGACAATTCGGACAATAAGACGAGATTTGAAGACGATAAAGGGCGAGAATGCCTCATTCTCTATCGCAGCAAGCGGCCAGCCTGAGCGACGTTACCAGATTACAGACGCTTTCACCAGCCAAGAAATAGGACTGTCGCGGTACACATACCCCGTCGCCAAGCTGATGGAGAAATATGTACATCTGCGCAAGTTACCGATCCCGCTCATAGACAATGCTATGCCGACCCTGTTGATAGGCTCCGACCATGCAGACCTCATTGTCCCGATAGACCGGGTTCATACCGGACCCCGAGGCTGTCCTGCAGCAGTCGAGACCCGTTTGGGATGGACTCTCCAAGGCCCGCTCGCCAAATCTCTCAACCGAAGTACAGCCACTAGATGTCTCCACTCCCGAGTCACAGAGGGAGAAACCGCACTCCTGCAACACGTAGAGCGGCTATGGACCTTGGAACAAATGCCCTTTAAGAACGGAAAGAAAGACATTCGCTCTAAAGATGACATTTACGCCATTCACCTCCTCGAGACAGGGACCAAGAGAGTCCCGGTCAACGGCGTGTTGAGATACGCCACGCCACTCCTGCGGCGAGAAGGAATGCCTACTTTCCACGCCAAGACAGACGCCACAGAACGGTACCTGCTGAACACGGAGCGGCGCTTAGCCAAGAACCCCGCCCAAGAGAGTGTATACCGCGCTGAGATTGAGAAGCTCATCACAGCGGGACACGTCACAAAGATGGACATTAAAGAGGCTGACCAAACCACTGAATCGTGGTACGTGCCCCACCACAAGGTCCATCACAACGGTAAAGACCGCATAGTATTTAACTGCAGCTACCAGATCGGATCCCAAAATCTGAATAAAGAGTTACTGCCCGGTCCCACACTCGGCCCCTCCCTACTCGGCGTTCTACTCCGCTTCCGCCAGGAAAAGGTGGCCATCAGCGGGGACATTAAAGGAATGTTCCTGCAGGTGAGATTAGTAGAGGCGGACAAGCCCCTGTTACGGTTCCTATGGAGAGAGAAGCCAGGAGATGAGCACCCAGCCATCTACCAATGGGAAGTCCTCCCCTTCGGAACGACGTGCAGCCCCTGCTGTGCTACATTTGCACTACAGAAACATGTAGCAGAGGACCCAGCAGCGGACGAAGAGGTCTGACACAGCGTAAAGAACAGCTTCTACGTAGACAACTGTCTACAAAGCCTTTCAACCCAAGAAGAAGCCGAGGCTCTCCTGATTAAACTCCGCGCCTCATTGATCAAAGGCGGCTTTGATCTCAGGCAGTGGGCCAGCAGCGATCCGCAAGTACTGTGCAGCCTCTCCTCCGAGGACAAGGCAGCCAGCAGCGAGACCTGGATGGCTACAATCCCGGGAGAAGCCCAGGAGATGACCCTGGGATTGGTGTGGCGATTCAAAACAGATTCGCTTCACTACAGACACAAGCCCCTGACTACGGAGCAGGGAAGGCCGGCGGCGGCGCCGACCACCAGACGGAGTGTGTACACAACACTCGCCCGACAATATGACCCGCTAGGATGTATTCTACCGTACACCACCAGGGCAAAAATTATTGTACGAGCATTGTGGGACAAGGACCAGGGCTGGGACGACCCCATTCCCGCACACCTTGCATCCACCTGGAGAGAGTGGGAGATGGAGCTCCACTCACTCCCAGGCGTTAATATGCGCCGAAGCTACTTCCCACCCACGGTGAGGCCAGAGACATGTAAAATGGACTTACACGTCTTCAGTGACGCCTCAGAGGTCGCATACGGATCAGTAGCCTACTTGCGGGCCCAAGACCAGGGGGGAGAGATCTACACAGCATTTGTCCTCGCCCGCTCGAGAATAGCCCCACGCAAGCAACAATCTATCCCACGTCTAGAGCTCTGCGCAGCCCTAGCCGGAGCGCACCTAGCCACGCTCATCCAACGTGAGCTCACCATACCGGTGTCTAGAACAATCCTGTGGTCAGATTCCACGACGGTACTCGCCTGGATCAAATCGGACTCATGCAAGTACAAAGTCTTCGTGGGAGTCAGAGTCACCGAGATTCAAGACTTAACCGAAGAGTTAACCGGAGAAACAGAGTGGCGCTACGTTGATACAAAACAGAACCCAGCTGACGTCATCACCCGGGGGATGCCCCTGGATGACCTCACCCGTCGCAATGTCTACAGTGACGGCCCCGCATTCCTAAGACTCCCGGAAGGACAGTGGCCCATGCCTATCCCGAGGGAAGCAAGTCCAGAGGAGGTGGAAAATAAGAAGTCTGTGTTCTGTGGATTGAGCACCGTAGCCTCCACCGACCCTAACATAGACGATTGCACGTCCATAGAGAGTGCACAACAAAGAACATTCCTGCGGTACCACCCGGAGTGCAAGTCCCCCGCTGATATGTCAGCAGCTAACTACGAGGAAGCAGAATTGCTTCTACTGCAGCGAGCCCAGAGAGACAATTTGACAGAAGGAACAGTCGTCATGATTATTGATCAATCACTGCCCAGAGCTATGTGGCCGGCCGGCCGCGTAAGCAAAGTGATCACCGGTGCCGACGGCAAGGTCCGAGCAGCTGAAGTGCTCGTCCAGGGTCGCACTTACACCCGTCCCGTGGCGAGGCTCATAGAACTGCCTCGACTCCCAGACACAATCGATGATGACCATGACCCTACAACCCTATGACTTTGTGAAGTTGACTGACCCCTACAGCAAACCCTTATGTGTAAATAGACAACGCGATTAATCTGTCTCTGTTTAACTGATTAGGTCTGGGACCAATCAGGGGGTGGCTGTTGTGAAGGGCCAGATTAAACCGAATATATATATTTATTTATATATATATATTTAATTGTATTTGTATATTCTCTAATATTCCCTGATATCCCTTGTATATTCCTTGTACAATATGCATTGAATATCCATTCTAGCCTACTGAACATCCCATAATAGTCTCCATTCTACTATTGGTCGAGACCTTGGTGCCAGGCTGCCATACCCCTCAGACCCAGTTCAAACGTACCGCTCCACATGTACGAACAAGTCCTAGTTCCGCGTAGGAATCTGACTACCGCACCACTAATGGGACTATTTGTTCATAGTGCGTATATATACTGCGCTACTAAAGTAGGACTTCCTTTTTCAGTCCAGTTTCTTACCCTCCAATAGAGTCACAGACGTAAAGCCTCCCCGCGACGCCACGTGTGGGAGTAAGGCCAAGTTCGCCTACCATCGGTATTGAGACATCGTGTATATTAATATTTGAATAGTCATATTTGGCACTATATCGTCGAGTTGGACGTAGTCTATTAAGCTAATAATAGTCTGTTAATATATAGTGCTTCGTGCGGTGAGAATACTACCGTAGTCAGTACCCCATCGTTTCGGGCAGAGAACTGGCTGCTTACCCAGGGTGGTTGACCCCACGTGAAGCTGCACCCGAGGAGCCCCAGAGCCGACGAGCGAGTGGACCTGTATACCGGAATATTCTACCGACGACAGCCCGCCTTCCCAGGCACGGATTATGCTTTGTATACATTGATTATTCCATGGATAAAGACCCCCGACACTGCCGTGTGTTGGAACCCCCCCCCCCTGGAGAGGACGCAAGGTGAGGAGACGCTCTGCAAGACGAGGTCGCTTCACGTCTCTCCTCCGTGGACCGGATGACGCCGGCCCACAAAGAGTCCACCTGCTTTCATCTGTGGTCCAAGGATCGCCGGCGCATTGAACGGCACTACAGTGGGTTCACCTGGGATACCCTTGGCCGGATGAGGCAGTCGGATTCTACCCCCCCCCCCTCCTACTCCTGTCGGCTTACAAGCGACCGGATTAACCCCCTCTAGTGTATCCAGTATATAATCATTAAAGTATCATTGCTGTTATTCCTTAAACTATTCCAGGTCGTATATGTACCACCTGCGCCTTCAGAGATTGGACATTCTCTATTGATATACCGACGAATACTCTTGCCATAAAAGTGCATACTAATTCCATTCATAAATGTGATTGATTTGATTAAGTGCTTGCTCTACACACCATCGCTGTGTAGAAATAAAGACCTATTTCTAATTCGTACATTTGTGTTGGATCCGTTTCATCTACGTGACAGTGTTCATCATAATATATTTATGCCGTGTACTGGGTGGCCGAATATTAAGTACAAAGGTAGTGGTAGTAAGTATCATATCTAGTAATACAGTCAGGGAATTGTACCCCTCAGTTACACAGTTAATTATTTGTTTACTTTTTCATCACCTGTTACAAATGTTGTCGACAGCTTTCGGATACACCCTTCTTTGTGGTGGGCGCTAACACGAGGGTAATAATTATTTGTATTTTCAGGCTGTATAGGCGCCGATACAGCCTGAAAATACAAATAATTATTACCCTTGTGTGTCGTGTCATCATCACATACCGCAATATACTGAGCACACATTAGGAACAAACACATAATTCAAATGTAACGTTAGCGCCCACCACATCAAGTACGTCTACACAACAAGAGTTGTAGGTCGGAAATGATGGAATAGATTTACCAACAAAAAAGGTGTTTAGCCTGCTCATACCTCAATAAAAGCATGGGGCAGCACGAATAACTTGGCTCTGCTAATGTATCATGCTTCCATTCAACAGACTGCAACACATGTCGAAGTCAAGTCTCACTTGCGTGAGACTTCCGTCTACGTACTCTGTCAATCCCTGGCCAGGGTACTCCTGGGTCCTAGTGCCCCCCTCACGTTACACTATATGTCATGCACATGTATTTATTATATTAATACAATTGCATTTATCTATAGTCCTAATTCTGTCACTGTTTGATGTCACAAAGAAGGGTGTATCCCAAAGCTGTCTACAACATTTGTAACAGGTGATGAAAAAGTAAACAAATAATTAACTGTATTAGACATTTGTTAATGATGAATAGGCTTCACTTCAGATTAGGGCACACAATAGCATCTGCAAATGATTTATAGATGTGTTATGAATGTCTTAACAAATCATTTGTTGAACATGAACAAATAAATGGAGGTACAGTATAGTCGTTTTTTCATATCCATTTTTCAAAGCATCTACAAATGTGTTACTACACATTAAACAATATTATTTAATGATGAACAAATCAAGTACAAACAATGATAATGAGTTATAAATAATGTAGAACTAATCTGTAAATGTTATACAAATATAGTTATAAATGATTTAATAATAATTTACGAATGTATATAAATGATTTGTTCATGATTAGTTCATTATCTACAAATACCTTATAAAGGTCTTATAACTGAGTGTTATTATAAAGTGTTACCCATACATACATACATACATACATACATACATACATACATACATACATACATACATACATACATACATACATACATACATACATACATACATACTGTCGTGGAATATATTATCATGTCCTTATAGATCTGTGTTGAGATATCATGTTATACAGCTTGACTTTCAGGGTGACCAGCTTGACTGGTTAATGTGTGTGTGTCTCTTTAAGAAGACTCCAATGTACTAAACATCTCCCCAGTCATAACAAAGTTGTTGTTGCTTCCAGTGACTGAGAACCATTTTTGTTTACCTTCGTCATCATATCTGATATATTATGTTACGTCTGACAACTGTGTATTTAATTACGTCTGACTAGAGCTCTTGGTCAGTCTATGGCCAGACGCTACTGTGTTAACATGTTGTCTCTGACTGTAAACTGTCCTTTCATTGTGGCCACGGTGAAATAAACTTTCTTATTATTATTAATAATGACTCAGAATGATTTGTAAACGGCTCATCGTTTAGTCCTTTAATATTTCCCATTACAATACATACATACATACATACATACAGACATACAGACATACATACATACATACATACATACATACATACATACATACATACATACATACATACATACATACATACATACATACATACATACATACATACATGTGTGTGTGAGCTATGTGGGGTGACAAAGACATCAGGTCTATTGTATGTCATATATGGCTATATCTATGGCTATATACTATAATGTCATAGTAAAAATATCTGATTTGAGTAGTTGGATCATTTAAATATTTCACATGAAATGTAGTCAAATATCAAAAGTTGAATTACTTGTTCAACACCACTTTCTCATATTTCAATAAAAGAAAAGAGGCATTCCATCTTTAATGCATAATCTCTATAGACCTGTTCGCTGCCGACGCCATGACAAATAATGCGCGTGCAGACCCGAGGCAGAAAGGAATGTAAATGCTGGTCAGAACAATGGGGCAGACTACAATATATTTGCATTTGTTAGCCATGCTAGCGATCTAAACAATCAATCCATGCCAAAGCTACATATGTAAAAGGTGAAAGACGCACACTCACAGCCATGCTGATTTGGCTAAATGACATCCAGCCGTTTTCCAACTTAGTTGGTATTGCTGATTGGCTCGAACACGGGATGTTTGTAAACAGTGAACAGCTCTATAGGATGAGCTTAAATGGATGCATAGCCGGCCCTAAGGTTCAGGGGGCCCATCTCTACATCAAATGAAACACACCCACACACACAGGTACGGTGGCTCACAAACTGTGCTCTTTTAAGCGTTTCTATCGTGCTGTGGAAGTTAATAACTGAGACGAACAGACAGAGTATGGAGTCTCTGAGCTTTAATTTCAAACAAATCCATCCCGAAACAAAGGTACAGCCACTCCCTTAAGTCACCTCCTAATTACCTCCAAATCAGTGTCCATTCTGAGGTGAGACACCTCCATCTAGTGTCGACCACAGTGCATAATTTAGCCACATTGTGTACATTTGCATTTCAAACCAGGGTGCGTTTGCTTTGTCAATCCAGTTCAATTGAAAGGGCTGACCCCTATTAGTCGATTAGTCGACTAATCGGTCGAAAGGAGCCGTAGTCGACTGGCCAACCTCTTAGTCGAATATATATATATGTAGAAGGGTGGATTATCCCTGCTTGTGGGAGTAGTAGTACACAGACACTGGATAGTAGGATACTATAGAATTGGACCTATATGTACCCCCGTCTTTGGCCCGGAACGTCGTTCTGGAGGGCTTGCAGCAGGAGTGGATGGGGCCCAGGATTTACTAACCTGGGGACTGGTACTCTGGTCTCCCTCGCCTTCCAAGGCGGTCAGCAGTAGCTCCCCACACACTCTCACTTCCCCCAGTACCTCCGACAGCCCTCCCACAGTTCAATAGTATTATTGGGCTTCCCTTTAAGCAGTACCCTTCCTTGACCACCTGTATAGACCCTTCAAATGCTATTCTGTGAATGGGGTGTAAGGGTTAAATAATTATGCAGTCACAATATTTACCCAGGGGTTAGATTAGCAAATGGAAGAAACAGACACACACACAGTGCTCCCAATAAGGTCTACTTTGTATTGAAGCCTGGGCAGGTTATCAGTTAGATAATACTTCAGATTTATCCATACATGGCACCGGGTGCTCTCACTGATAATGTAGGGGAAACTATTCCCACCATAGGCACCGCGTGCTCAATACATTAATAACACCCCGCTTGTACTAGGGGAGACCCAGGCATAAAGTAGAGAAACATTGGGAATTCAAATAACAAGAATAATAAAATACCAAAAGAAAACCAAGTAAATGTGGGCCCACGTTACCAAAATAAAACCTACACTAAAGCCGGCTTAAATTGTTTGGGGTACCCCTTAGACACTGGTTGTTAGCGTTCACTTGAATGGACGTTGATGTGGATACACGAGGTACCGTTCGTACTTAGCCAAGATGGCGGACCCACTCTGATCACCTCTCGTCCAGGTGACAAGATGGCGTCGGCGATCCCGCGAGCACAGCCAGCGGGCTGGGCGAACAGCATGGGCAGTGGTTAGCTGGAGGAGCGTGCTGTGATGGCGACCTCTGCTGGTGGGAAGAAGCGTCCTCTGTAACGTCTGGGGAACGTCCACTGCTGGCTGTTGCTTGCTGCTGTCGCGCGAACTGCTAATACTGTTGCTACCCTAAACACAGCTAAACTTCGGGTCTGGATGCACCCTCCTGCTATATCGGTTGTACTACTAACGCAACGTGGCTGACTATACCACCGGTCTTCAGCGCCGCGCGCCCGGTAGTCTACTGGAGTCAGACGGAGCCGTTAGCAGCATGCTAATACACCGCACACTTACTACTATAACCCGTTAACTATAGACGTTAGTCCCGTTAACTCTAGACGTTAGTCCTTCGTTCTGTATCGCTTACTCACACACTATCGCTGGTACTTCTAGGATAACCCGTCAACTAGCAAGTACTTCTTATCACCCGTTGCTCGTTCCAACGGGGCTCTCCTCATAACTTCTGCAACGGGGCTCTTCCAGAGCACACGCCCGCTGTGACTGCGACTGTTCACGGTCAAGTCCACTGCCGAAGAGAGCTTCCTGGTCCTCTCGCCCCCAGGTAACTCCCTCTTCCTCGTTGCTTTCCTCTCTCCTCCGCTCCACCTGCCACCACTGCCACTTCGCCCCCTGCTGGCAACCGCCACTGATCCCACTCTAGGACCACTCCAGAAAGGGAAAAGGTGCTTCAATGTTATTGTTAGTGATCCATACTGAAGCCGGAGAAGAGTAGCACCTCACCTCGTTATTAGACTGGGCGAGCTATCCAAAGGAACACTGTTTATCACACGTTATACACACACAGGGAAAGTAACAGTTAGTTAGCACTTCTGAATACTTAGTAGAATATTCAGGCTGCTACATATATATATATATATATAAAATATATTATTCTTTCCAAAAGAAAAAAAGGCCTAGAAGCGTGGCTAACGCTAATGGCACGCATACCAGAGGCCCACGAAAACAGGCACAGAGGCACTGAAAGAGGAGTTCACCCATCTAATGAACACACTACTAGACTAGACAAATATCAAGATGTATCCATCAGTGGACCAATTGCATGCTTTTGCAGAGAACAAGAAGCCTTCAGTCGACTCCTTCAGACATTAAGCACCCCCCACAGCCCAAATGGAATGATACAAAATGTAAAAAAAAATATATATATATATATTTTGTCGACCAATAGTCGACTAACGGCAAATTTTGGCCAATCATAGTCGACCATCCAAATCCTTAGTCGGGGACAGCCCTAGCTCACTCTTCCCCCAGCTTACAGCTATAGACCACAATACTGCAAGCTGCAATGCTTTCAAATGAGGTACTGTGGCAACACTACTCTATACAAACATCTGAAAACACACCCAAAAGAGAACTCTGAGGTGCAAAATAAACAGAGGGAGGAGGGAAATCCCCAAACCAGTAAATATCGGTATCGGCGCTACTGGCCCTGTATTTACTTGGTATCGGATTGATACCAAATTTAGCAGTATCACCCACCCCAGATAGCAAAAGACATTAATTAAATGTTGGATTTTGGTCAGATTGGTTATTTTTGGTTGAGGTTGAAAAAGCTATGTTTATTCAATATCTAAATTACAGACACCATTTCAACATTTGAAAAACTGTTGTTGAATCGATTTAGTATAGATGCTTGTTTTTCAATGTTGAAATGCCCAACAATGAAATTACATGGTTACAACGTAGTGCTGATAATCCCCCCCCCCCTCCCCCCTCCCCTTCGAGGGGGTAGGTCGTAAGCAACTCGCGAGGCCAGCTAGAAGATCTCACGGGACTTGAGGCATTAAAAGAAAAACTTGGCGCCATGGTGTCTTCATTCAGCGTGACTAGTCAAGTGCGCACACGTCTTTGGTAAGTCCTTGACAATATAATGTATTATGCTATTCACATTAGGCATGTGCCGGTAACCGGTTTCACGGTTTGAAAATGTCAAAACCCCCGGCCTGGAAAGTAGCGTTAACTTATAACAGCGCAAGCTAACGTACGTCAGCTATACGTCAGCTCAACCATGCGAGTCTGCTAGCTTAGCCAGCTAACGTCAGCTCGACCATGCGAGTCTGCTAGCTTTAGCCTACACAGACCATGCGAATCTGATAGCTTAGCAAGCTAACGTCAGCTCGACCATGCGAGTCTGCTAGCTTTAGCCTACACAGACCATGCGAATCTGATAGCTTAGCAAGCTAACGTCAGCTCGACCATGCGAGTCTGCTAGCTTTAGCCAGCTACACAGACCATGCGAATCTGATAGCTTAGCAAGCTAACGTCAGCTCGACCATGCGAGTCTGCTAGCTTTAACCAGCTACACAGACCATGCGAATCTGATAGCTTAGCAAGCTAACGTCAGCTCGACCATGCGAGTCTGCTAGCTTTAGCCAGCTACACAGACCATGCGAATCTGATAGCTTAGCAAGCTAACGTCAGCTCGACCATGCGAGTCTGCTAGCTTTAGCCAGCTATACAGACCATGCGAATCTGATAGCTTAGCAAGCTAACGTCAGCTACACTCTGACGTCACGAGAACGGCGCCATCTTTGTATGGGGGAAACAAATGGATTTCTACTGATCAAATGTCTGCGTTGAGCTCTGTTTTTATTACATATTTTACCACATTCTTGTTGATTTCATAACCTTTTCATATAATTTGTTTTGAAAATATTGAGGCCAACATGGCATTTCACTATTTCGAAAGCCTTTCTGGTGATTCTAAAGTGTATGTTTCCCCCCCAAGCCATAGACATGCACTTAGACAGAAAGTTAAACAGAAAGGAAGTTGACTTCGAGAATGATTCCAATAACTGCTATTATTCGAGATCATTCTACCACAAAAGGTAACGTTTATGACAAATATTGAAACATAGTTAGTTTATCTTCCCTATTGTTAGCATTCAGCAACAATTAGATTTGAAAAGTTTCAAAATGGTGCCACCTTGATAAAATAAAAAAGCTACTGTACATTACAGTAGATTTCATTATCTGTTCTCATGCACGCTGGTGATACTAAATCCAAATTGAACTCGGGCATTTGAAAGATAATATATGTATATATATAAATGTGCGAATTGGCTATAATAAGGTAATTTATGAGCTTGCTATTGTATATTCTATGATAATATTTCAAATTACATTGGTCCGGATGGGAGAATTCAGTACAGTATCTACAGAACCTTCTGTTTAATAATCTTCCCTTTATTTATTTTACACTCAAGAAGGTATTGAACAAGATCAGTGGCAGTTTTTAATGTTTGGTCATTATTCGCATGGTGTTATTCACTGTCAAAGATGCAAAGAAAAATCATAATTAATATTCTCCTTTGTTTCATCACAATTTAAGCAAGCCTAGTAATAGACACAATATTTCTGACACTGTGAATATACATTAGATAGATAGATGACGCTATACAAGAATATGCAAATGGCCCTTGTAGAAGTGGAGCAATATTCCATTTACCTAGGTATATATTTTAGGCGGATTTTCAGAAAATAGGCTCCGGGTGGAAGAGGTTAAATATTTTAAAATATGTTGGAAGGACCTGATAAATTAATAATTTGGCTGATATATATATTTGTTTTATGCATATATTATTTTAATAATTTTTTCCCCTCTATTTTCAGGGTTGTGCTACAAGAGAAGAGGACTGGAGGGTTCACTGCAAAAAAAAGGCCAAGTAATAACAAAAAAATTATAATCAGCACCACCTCTTTTCTATTTAGACCTGTTGTAACCTATACGTTATTATATACCTTTCAATCCGGGAGTTAATGGGTTAAGATTGCTTCTTATGAATCGTATTGGGCTAAAAGACGTAGAGTCATTCGAACTGTAAGGGGCATAGAGAAAGATATCCTTAAGGAATATGAGGAATCTCTGCATAATCAAAGAGAAAATATTTACCCCTGAATAGGGAACCTGCCTTCACAAGCTCACACTTTTCCCAACTAGATGCACTACCAGCTTCACATGTAGACATAGAAAATGGTCATATAGATGGCAGTGTAGCTGGCAATGATGAAGTTGAGTCCGATGTGCAAATGAAAAATGATCATTCTGATGGTAGTGCAGTAGCTCGAAATGAAGTTGATCATGTGCAAATGGAAAATGATGATATAGACGATGAAGCTGGCAATGATGAAGATGAATCAGATTCTCACTATGAGAGCGATGAGGAGCAGCCGCCTAGTCAGGATCTGCTTATAAGGAGCCTAAGATATTGGGCAACATCCTACTCCATTAGTCTTGTTGCTTTGTCTGCTCTGCTGTCCATCTTAAAGCTATTTCACCCTAAGCTCCCTAAAGATGGAAGGACTCTGCTTGGAACACAATCTCATGTTGCAACCACTCAAATGCAAGGTGGCGAGTACTATCATTTTGGATTGGTGCGAGGAATACTTTCACGATTAAAATGTTTAAGTTTACCAGTGAACCTCACAACTCTTACTTTACAGTTCAATATAGATGGTCTCCCCCTCTTTAGGAGTTCAAGACTTCAATTCTGGCCTATACTTGCAATCCTGAATTGTGATTACACTAAGTCCCCATTTATTGTCGGTATATTTAGTGGTTTAAGCAAGCCAAAGTGTGTTGTTGAGTATCTGCAGAAATTTGTTAGCGACCTTAAAAATGTGCTGGCTAATGGCATTGTTCATAATGGTAAGAAATTGAATGTACAGGTTTCCTCATTTGTGTGTGATGCTCCTGCTAGGGCCTACGTTAAGAATATTAAGTCACATAATGGTTATTCAGGGTGTGACAAGTGTGACCAAGAGGGTGTGTGGAGGAACAAAATGACATATCCAGAAACAAATGTCAGGCTCAGGACGGATTCGAGTTATTGTGATATGATTGATGAGGAACACCACTTGAAACAGAAACTCAGTCCTTTAACAGGGATAGTAAAAATGGTTTCTTCATTCCCAATAGATTATATGCACCTCTGTTGTCTTGGGTTGATGAGAAAACTGTTGCATATGTGGTTAAAGGGCAATCTAGCCACTAGGCTTCCTTCACAAACAGTTAACAGTATATCAAGCAAACTGCTGGTGTTACATTCCCACACCCCTGTTGAATTCAATCGCAAGCCAAGAGGTTTGAATGAGCTTGATCGTTGGAAAGCTACTGAGCTCCGATCCTTCATGTTATACTGGGGTCCTGTAGTTCTGAAGGATTGCCTTCCCAGTGAGTTTTATGACAACTTCATGTTGTTTTCAGTGGCCATGTATTTGTTTTTGTCTCCTGGAACTTCTGGCCAAATGGTTGAATTTGCACATAGATTAATGATATCCTTTGTGGGCCACTTTGGACAGTTGTATGGTACGGGTGAGATTGTGTTCAGTGTCCACCAGCTTATACATTTAGCAGATGAATACAAACAATTTGGACCTTTAGATAATGTTTCAGGGTTCCCTTTTGAGAATTATCTTGGCCAAATAAAGCATCTTTTACGCAAGCCACACCAACCTCTACAACAGGTAGTCAAAAGGCTGTCAGAAATGCCACATGTTGAGGTTCCATTAGCAACAGATCAACCAGTTTTAAAGCACATTCATACTGATGGTCCACTTCCTCAACATTTCAGTGTTGCTCTACAGTACACAAAGGTCTCCAGTTGTCGTTTTACCTTGTCTACAAAGCAGGGGTATAATTGTATTCAGGTGGGAGATACAATTGCAGTAGTGCAGAATATAGTCCAGGAAGAAGGTGAGGTCTATGTGATCTACAGAAAGTTCAGACACCAAGAATTATATTACACTTATCCCTGCGAGTCCTCCCTCATAGGTACATACAAGGTTAGAGAGTTGTGTGATGAGATCGGGGTTGGTAAAATTAGCTTTATTAAATGTAAATGTGTTCTGTATCCAGAGGGAAATAGCCTCATAGCTATTCCAATAGCTCATCTGCAGTAGACATCTTATGATTCATGTTTTTGTCATTATAATTTTTTTATCATTAATATTCTAATTTAATTTATTGTACACAGAATGGAAAGTGAGGTGGTGCTCTGGGGCGTTGTACTGTTTCCAAATGGCGGAACTGCAACAGTTCTTTCCAGCTGGTTCAATCCAACGGAAGGTACATTATTATGGCCCCCAAAAAACACAAATTATTCAAAGGCCCTTAAAGAAAACATGATGCCCTGTGAAGGATGGACCACATATGACAAAATTTGGCTCTTAATTACTTGTGGTAAGTATAGTCACTGCTATTGTCTGATGTGAATTGTTCCTCATACTTCTTATTAATGTCATGCTGTATTTTCTGCTTGTTCTTTTACAGACTCATTTCTAAAGGCCAAGCAACATGAAGACAAGTACGTGACTACTGGATGTCTAACCACTGATTTGGAATCTGAAGAGGAAGCAGATGTACGTCGGAAAAGAAGAGCAAGGTACAGTTGAATTCCTCGTGATAGTTTTTGGTTAAACAGAAATGGGCCATGGGCTGGCTCCTGAACAGTGTCTCAAGGATTGCTCAATTAATTGAATTATCCTGGGAGCCTGGGAATGTTAAATGTTTTTTTTTTAGGACAAATCATATGCACGCAGTGGAGTCAGATGAAGAGCCAGACAGCAGGGTGACGCGACGATATGCCAAGCCACCTGATGTTCATTTCCCAGGTATAGTGGTGACACTTGTCAGTTATGACACTAACTGCTACACCTACTTTAAGTATTGCCATGTATAATTCCATTTATTTATTAATACAGTGCAGCCAGAATCCAGCCAGTACCCCTCGGTGCCAACATCAAATGCAAGCAGTGGTATGTCATTATTTACTAACATAGCAGAACAAAATGTAGTTGCATGAGAGCTTTACAAGCATTTAGTTCCTCTGTCAATACATCCAAACATATCAGTCAGGTTATGTGTTCAAAAGTTACAGTGTCCACTATTCATGTCTTGTGTTCCCTTCTTTTAGTCTCTGGAGGAAGCTGCTCGGTCTCTGGAGGAAGCTGCTCGGAGAATAACCAGCCTAATAATGGTAAGTGAATCACTTCACACTACTAAGTCAGGGTGGAGCCGGTGGACAGATTGTAAATGTGCTTTTGATAGCATTCATTGTTCATGTTTTGTTGTGTTCTCTCATTTTAGGCTTTGGTGGAAGCTTCTTGGCACAGTTGGAGTCAATGGACCACTGCAATGATGGTAAGTAGATTAATAAACTAGATATAGCTATGTGATTCTCTCAGCCACTCTTGTGTCTCCAGTCTGTTTCAATAGGTGGCGGTTGGATTACTAGTCCTGCCTTACTGGATACCTTACTGACTGGAAATGTTAGTTAAATGGGTGGAAATGTAAAGTTGAGTGCATATATGAGTAGCTTATTCAGTGTCTCACTATTTTGCAATGAGCTGTTAATGTTGGCATGATATTATATGAGAACTTGTATTTTACAGTGACTAATTACGGTTATTTTAATCCATTTCAGGAGGGAACCACACTGGACAAGTAAGGAATGGTATGTCTTTTGCTTGCTACTGTATATGGTGCTCATTGATACTTTGATGGTGCTTACCTTATTTTGTTAATTCTGTCGCTCTTTCTCTAGGAAAGCCAATGTATAACTCCAGCCCCTACCACACTGTGCCATCAGAGCGAGCAAGGAATGGTATGCATTTCTCATCTTAAATGTTGTTTTTTTGGGTAAAATTCCATAATTCGTGTTCAATGTAAACAATGATGTGTGTCCTTTATTCTCTTTCTATTAGACTTCAATGCCAACTATAGCCGTGGCTCCAGATCAGCTGACTTCAACTCACATCGCCTGGGTAAAGATGCCTATATTCCACTTTACCCCCCGCCTCCCCCATACACAATTACCTAATGTGCAATGCTGATGCCATGTTGATTTCTTCAGCTTCAGCTCCTGAAACGCCGCGGGGAAGATTCCATGGAGAGCCCAGTCAAATGTTACAAGGCAAGTATCATTTTCTGATGCATTGAGAAACATATGTCCCTTGTGACTTTACAGTCTTTGTCACTTTTTTTTTTCATGTAATTTGTCATGGTGTTTATAGGCTTAATATTTAAGCACTTAATGGTTACTATAAGTTAGGGGTGCAAAGACTTAAGCGTCACATTTAAATGTAAATAGTAACGTTGTTGTCATGTGATGATCCCTTTAATTAGACGTGATTTGAATGTGCTGAAGGCCCTTATTGCTTAGTGTCATTCTAAATGATTGAAATGGTGAATCTATCCTTGAAATTTAATGTAAAACCAATTGTTTTTCTTCAAGACCTTGCTGCCAACAAAAACACCAGGATGCTTGCAGAGCTACTCGTGGAGGTGAAGCAAATTTCACATGACGTTCAGTTTCTGAAGACTGAAATGGCTAAATCCACCTTTAACGATCACGGAGCTGGACCTGAATCACAGAGAGAAGAGAACTTCCCCATCGTGCTGCCACTCACCAATGAGGAGCAGTTTGATGAGGCTGAAGCTGCACTGAAGGACGAAACAGTCCGTCGAAAGATGGTGAACATTTTTGTATTTTGTTAAAAATTTATTGTTTGAAATCTAAGTGTTTATAATGTCTGAATTGTAGGAGTGGAGGCATTTATTTAGTTTTTTGCTTGGATGTGTGCTTGGCATAGAAATATTGTGAAAATAGCCTTGCAATGATATGCGGGATGATATTTATTTCTTAGTCAATATTTGACAATTCATTTAGCTAATTTGTTTGATGGTATTGTTTGTTGAGTTTTGACACAGTAATGGTCTTTCTTTAGAGTTAATAAAAAAAAGTCTTAAAATGTGTACTTAAAACATCATATTCTGTCCATTTGACATAGTACAATGTACACTTTAGCACACTCACTTTTTTTCCTCTCCAATCTGTTAAGACAACCCGCCTGGCATTAATCGGAGGGACCAACTCAGAAAATATGATCCGGCGAATGCTATCCGCTACCATGACAAACTGTCTAGCATGCATCTTCAACTGGGCGGGAAAGGGACCGAAGAGGGCCTTCAAGGACACACTGATGCAGGACTGCATGTTTGGTGAGTCAATCTGCACCTCAAAATACTAGGTTTACTACAGTGGATTTAGCTATTTTGATGATGGATATTTCATTTAATTAAGTATTTTCACTTTTATCTCAAGTAAATACGAATGGATGCATTTTTATCACCATGGAATGAGCCTGATGGAACATGCAACCACTCTTAAAGAAACACCTCACCCATTTCCAACCTTAACGTCATATAAGTGGTCCGCTGTAATGCTCACAATAAGATTTTTTACGAGCATTAATGTGGATCAATTATATGACTATGGGGTTGAAAATGCACCTAAGGCCACCTGAAAATCTAGTACACTAAAAAGGACACTGTTCACTTTGGAACGTGCCCACTGCAGCTTTCTTGTTTATCTTTAAGTATTCTTTTTTTCTTTTTTCCCAGCGGCTGCTCGTCAATTTGACCGCAAGTTGACTGACTTGATATACAGAGATGCACTGCAGAAGTGGCTGCGTTATGCACCTGAGAGGAATGGCGGGATACGAAGAAAGACAAAGACTTAAAAGGACAAATGGTTTAGAGGACAGTGGGTTTCATGGGAGTTGGATCATTGGAAGCTGATCCAGGGGCAACATTTATCTCCAGCATCTCTGGTTGCAGCTGTCGCGTGCATGCGTGCGTGCATATGTTTAGCCCCTAGTTTAGCCTCCAGGACCACCCCCTAATTTAGCCTCCAGGACCACCCCCTAGTTGAGACTCAGCCCCCCTCAGGACCACCCCCTAGTTTAGACTCAGCCCCCCTCAGGACCACCCCCTAGTTTAGACTCAGCCCCCCTCCAGACCACCCCTAGTTGAGACTCAGCCCCCCTCAGGACCACCCCCTAGTTTAGACTCAGCCCCCCTCAGGACCACCCCCTAGTTTAGACTCAGCCCCCCTCCAGACCACCCCTAGTTGAGACTCAGCCCCCCTCAGGACCACCCCCTAGTTTAGACTCAGCCCCCCTCAGGACCACCCCCTAGTTTAGACTCAGCCCCCCTCCAGACCACCCCTAGTTGAGACTCAGCCCCCCTCAGGACCACCCCCTAGTTTAGACTCAGCCCCCCTCAGGACCACCCCTTAGTTTAGACTCAGCCCCCCTCAGGACCACCCCCTAGTTTAGACTCAGCCCCCCTCCAGACCACCCCTAGTTGAGACTCAGCCCCCCTCAGGACCACCCCCTAGTTTAGACTCAGCCCCCCTCAGGACCACCCCCTAGTTTAGACTCAGCCCCCCTCCAGACCACCCCTAGTTGAGACTCAGCCCCCCTCAGGACCACCCCCTAGTTTAGACTCAGCCCCCCTCAGGACCACCCCCTAGTTTAGACTCAGCCCCCCTCAGGACCACCCCCTAGTTTAGACTCAGCCCCCCTCAGGACCACCCCCTAGTTTAGACTCAGCCCCCCTCCAGACCACCCCTAGTTGAGACTCAGCCCCCCTCAGGACCACCCCCTAGTTTAGACTCAGCCCCCCTCCAGACCACCCCTAGTTGAGACTCAGCCCCCCTCAGGACCACCCCCTAGTTTAAGTTAATAATAGTCTATTGTGTATGGTGCATCGTGCGGTTAGAGTTCTAAAGTGACCAGCATCTCCAACGCTTCCTCATGTTATCTAGAGTCTTATCCAGGCTGGGCCGACCACATGGCGCTTTCATCCGAGGAGATCTAGGCGAGGACCGAATGGACATGTACACTGGATTACCTACCCGACGACTGCATAGCCCTGTGCGGCTGGAATATATATTTGCTTTGGTACTGTGATTTGTGGAGCGGATAATCGCCGACGCCTGTGAGTGTTGGATTTACCCCCGAGAGGAGTCAAGTCGAGTCGGCGCTCAGAGAGCCTGAGGCCCCCTAGTTTAGACTCAGCCCCCCTCCAGACCACCCCTAGTTGAGACTCAGCCCCCCTCAGGACCACCCCCTAGTTTAGACTCAGCCCCCCTCAGGACCACCCCCTAGTTTAGACTCAGCCCCCCTCAGGACCACCCCCTAGTTTAGACTCAGCCCCCCTCCAGACCTTAGTGTGACGATGTACCTTGGCACGCTGGCACGCCACACAGGAGGCCGCCCATACTTTGACGTCCTTCCTAAGGCCCGGCCAGACGAACTTGGCCCCTACCAACTTGACCGACGCCTTTACCCCAGGGTGTGAAAGGGCATGAATGGTGTCAAATACCCGGCGGCGCCAGTCAGTTGGAACCATGGGGCGGGGCTGGCCAGTGGAGACGTCACAGAGGAGCGTGGCGCCGCTGTCGTGAAACACCACATCCTCAAGTCGAAGTCCTGTCACAGCCGTCCTGAACGCCTGAAGGTCTGAGTCGGTGAGCTGGTCAGCAGCCATGGCAGCATAGTCGATGCCCGGGTGCACAGGGCTGACGTGCGCCCGGGAGAGGCAGTCTGCCACCTGAAATGCTAATTGTTGGTTTTGCATGCTTATTCAAGTTCAGAAGGTTGTCAGTAGTCGGTAGTCTGAATGGAGTGATGATTAATGATGGATTAATCTAATAGAAAGAGAAGGGACACGCATCATTAAATAGTTTCAATGGTGCCACCCTGATAAAATAAAAAAGCTACTGTACATTACAGTAGATTTCATTATCTGTTCTCATGCACGCCTGGTGATACTAAATCCAAATTGAACTCAGGCATTTCAAAGAGAATATGTATGTGCGAAGGTTCAGAGTTCTGTATGAATATTTTCAATAACTGTTATTATTCTGTCATTTTTGTATGGGAGAGTCAGCTGAATGTCAGCTGATCTGGAGCCACGTGCGTAGTTGGCATCGAAGTCTAATAGAAAGAGAAGGGACACGCATCATTAAATAGTTTCAATGGTGCCACCCTGATAAAATAAAAAAGCTACTGTACATTACAGTAGATTTCATTATCTGTTCTCATGCACGCCTGGTGATACTAAATCCAAATTGAACTCAGGCATTTCAAAGAGAATATGTATGTGCGAAGGTTCAGAGTTCTGTATGAATATTTTCAATAACTTATTATTCTGTCATTTTTGTATGGGAGAGTCAGCTGAATGTCAGCTGATCTGGAGCCACGTGCATAGTTGGCATCGAAGTCTAATAGAAAGAGAGGCATTTCAAAGAATATGTATGCGAATTAATTGGCTTTAATAAATGGTTAAAGCAATAAATTGTCTGTTTCTTTGTTCATAGAGCATGTCGTAAAGCAGCTGTTCTCAACCTTGGTTTCTTGAAGAAGAAAAAAATTCGAAATAGCCGATCTACAAGCTTGCAACATATTTTCGAATATTCACCTAGAATGGCATAATTATAATCAAGTTTGGAGTCCCCAAATATTTTTCCTGTGAGGTCTTTGTATAAAAAGGTTGAGAACCACTGCAGTAAAGCATATGGACCATTTCAGCATGTTTCAACCTTCCTCTGTATGTTTTTAATATGTCTCATTTAAGCCAAAAATAATCACTTTGCTCTATTTGGTGTTTTAAAGTTCTGCAGGGGTTGCTCCAAGCCTGTCTATCAGTGACATCACTGCCATTCAGGCATATGGCAGTAATGTCACTAGTAGACACCTTTTAGCATGCTCCCGGTGGAACTACAACTAATAATATAATTTAGATGTAAAGTGATTATTTTTCTTTATTAATGAGGCATATTAAAAGCATACAGAGGAAGGTTGAAAAAGTGCTGAAATGGTCATTCAATAATATCATTATTTCAATGTATAATGCAATATATATATATAGTTGAATCAATGTTGATGCAATGCTACATTATTTCAATGTTGCTCATATCATAGTTGAATCAACGTTGATTCATTGTCGGCTTTCAAATTGAAATTTCTAAATTTTGGTTGAAAATCCAATGTTCTTTCCATGTTGATCATAGCGAGCACTTTCAATGCCATTTTCTATGTCTGATATCAATGTTGATTCCAATCATCAGCCTGACAAAAACACAATGTTGATTCAACGATTTTTTGCTATCTGGGACCCCTACTAAAAAGTACTTGCATGCGTACTTTCCACTCTTGGTAGACATAGAGAAGCAACATGTGAAGAAGACCTCTCGAATACCCAGTGAAGTGGTAACATAGTGGTATCAGCTTGCTCCCTCACACTGGTTGAGTTCCAGCTCGTGTCCATCTCAATATCATCAAACCGTCTCGAGCAGCCATCTTAACTGCATCGGACAAAAAGATTGTCCATGTGGGTATAGGAACGCCCATTCTGTCAAACATGTGAGGAGAGAGAAAGAGACACTGATGGACACACATTAAGACATTACCAGCTCTATTACATGGACATTTCTTGCCTTCAGATAATGACGGCAGTGTGTCTCTCTCTCTCTCTCTCTCTCTCTCTCTCTCTCTCTCTCTCTCTCTCTCTCTCTCTCTCTCTCTCTCTCTCTCTCCCTCTCGCTCTCCGCACGACCTACGCTCCTCTTCATCTCTTCGTCCTAAAGTAGGAATCATATTGAGGATCAGACCATATCGAATGTAATCTCTCTATTATAGGCCTGTCGTTTTTATACTGCTGCTTCCACCTTGTAACTCTCCTCCTCACCACCACCCCCTGCTGCCCCCCCCCCTCCCGTCTCTCACGTCACACATCAGTTCTTCTTGTTCCTTTGCTTTCTTGACATAAGAGAGAGAGAGTATTCTACCGGGATATTCCACTGACCGCAAGAACAAGCTCAGAATTAGCAAATATGCAGTACTGTAGGTCCAAATGCTTTTTATCTATGAAATCATGCCTTCCTGTTTATTATGTGTTCTCTCGACTGCTTTTGTCTGTCATGAAGTGCAAATTGCCCTCTTCTGTTTGTCTACTTCATACCAATATTTTATTTGTTTTGGTCCACTTTTTCTCCTTATTTTCTATTTTTCTCCCATCCCAATTTCGCATTGCCAATTCTCCCCTCCCCTGTCTGAATGTTGCTAGACTATGCCTCCCACTGGTCGGCTGTACTGAGGATAGAAGCCTTGCATCACGTGTCCCCTCCGGTACACGAGGAGGCAGCCTGTCACATCTTTTCACCAGACAGCGCGGACTCTCAGTGGCGAGAAGTAACGCGTGGGAGGCTCACGCTGCCCCCGATACTTCCTGTCTCTGCTGTACAGGCGTCACCCAACTGACCTGTAGGAGTCGCTGTCCACAATGTCCAATCCCCACCCATCGACTTTCCACCCGCTACCTCTGCCAATTGAGATAGTATGATGATGCAATGCTGACTCGGGGAGTCGAGACTGGAGTCTCTTGCATTGGTGACAAGCGCAATCTCCGCTACGCCACCCAGCCGCCCTCTACTTCATACCAATTTGTGTGTGCGCATGCACGTGTGTGTGTGTGTATACGCACAAATGTGTGAGAACATTATTGTGTACCACCGTGCCAATACATGTATGAATGTGTGTTCATTTGTGTATTTTTCCTCACAAATATGTGCACTCATATATACCGAGTCCTCTGTGAAGTAGGACGGCGTATGTGTGTGTTTGTGTTTGCGTATGAGCGTGAGCGTGCATCTGTGTGTGAGTATATGTGTGTGTGTGTGTGTGTGTGTGTGTGTGTGTGTGTGTGTGTGTGTGTGTGTGTGTGTGTGTGTGTGTGTGTGTGTGTGTGTGTACAGAGGTTGAAGTGGAGTGTAAGAGTGCTTGACATCGCCACTGTTGTCCTCTCCTCCACACGCCATTGCGTCTGGGACCCGAGTGGCCTCTCCTGACGGGCTCGGTTCCACAATGCTATCACACAGGAAAGCCTTGGAGGGCAGGCAGGTCATTACCACGGGCTAACAGCTCATACTCCATGCACATAGGGCTTCGCTCTCGTAAATAAAGGCATCGCAATTACATTTCGTAATGCGATTTTTTTCACAACCGCCTCATAAAATTTTTTCTCCTCACAGCGCAGAATATATAATAATATTATATAATAATATATATAATATATTTAGAAGGGACAGGAATAAACATGGGGGTGGCATAGCATTATATATCAGAAATCACTTTCCGACAACACTGTGCTCTGAGTTCATGTCAGATAGATTAGAATCTCTGTGGGTCAAAGTGCATCTAAAGCCGGTGCTGATCGGCTGCTGTTATAGACCTCCCGGGTCTGATGTGCAATACCTGAATGACTTATGTATGTTAATTGGCAGAGTTAAAGATGTGAATGGTGATATTTTTTTACTTGGGGATATGAACATAGACTGGTTTGCGAATCAATGTCCAATGAAACAAAATATTGTATCATTAATCGATGCTTTTAATCTGTCTCAGATGATCTCTCAATCAACCAGAGTCTTCACTAACAGTGCTGGCCATACTTCTGCCACTTGCATAGACCATATTTACACAAATATTCCTGAATGCTGCATTAAACCAGTTTCTCGATCTGTGGGCTTTAGTGACCATAATATTATAGCAATTACCAGGAAAACAAAAATTCCTAAATGCAAGGTCAATATAATACATAAAAGGATGTTCAAGAAATTCCTTCCTGACAGTTTTTTGGCAGATGTTGGTGATATTGACTGGGCTGTAGTCAGGGCCGCCTCAGGGGGTGTGCGAGCAGTGCGGTTGCACAGGGCCTCGCGGGAAGGGGGGCCTCGCATATATATATATATGTATATATATTTTCCCCTTCCCACGAGGCCCTTTTTCATCACAGACCTAAAATCTAGTTTTGCTTATATGCTTATATATTTCACATTAGACACGTTTGTAGAATGTGTCTGACTTGTTCCTGGCTCCGCGGCTCTGCAGATACACTATTGGAGCTCTGAGGCTCTGCAGCAGATATACTATTGGTTTCAATGAGGGGAGGGGTTACAGGTAAGCACAGTCGGCCGGCGTGCATCTGACTATTTCGTGCTTGCAGCATTGGAGGTTATGCCAGCCAAGACGAAGAGGACGGTCGTTCGGCAGATGGACTGAAGATGAAAGTTGTTAGAAAGTTCAGTCAGGCTAGCCATGTCGGCTTAGCTAAAGGCAGGGACAGCTAGTTAGCTTTAGCTACGGTATCGAGTTATAACGTGTGGTTCAGTCGGGATAGCCATGTCGGCTAGTAGCTTAGCTAAAGGCTAACTAGCGTTAGCTAACGCTAGCTATCGAGTGCTAACGTGTGGTTCAGTCTGGCTAGCCATGTCGGCTAGTAGCTTAGCTAAAGGCTAACTAGCGTTAGCTAACGCTAGCTATCGAGTGCTAACGTGTGGTTCAGTCGGGCTAGCCATGTCGGCTAGTAGCTTAGCTAAAGGCTAACTAGCGTTAGCTAACGCTAGCTAACTAGGCATGGCAACAACCAGGACCACCTGAAGCTTTTTAAGAAGGAGGTGATGAACTACAGACAGACGAGGCACGAGAACGTGGTCCTCTTCATGGCGGCCTGCATGGCTCCACCCCACCTGGCCATCATCACCAGGTGAGAGAGGGGAAAACAAACGCACGTCACAAATGATGGATTCAGTTCACCTCCAATACCTGTTATTATCCTTGTCACATTTTCACCTCTCTCTCTCTCTCTCTCTCGCTCTCTCTCTCTCTTTTTCTCTTTCTCTCTCGCCCTCTCCCTCTCTCCTCTCTCTCTCTCTCTCTCTCTCTCTCTCTCTCTCTCTCTCTCTCTCTCTCTCTCTTTCTCTCTCTTTCTGCTTGAAGTAAGTCTGGGGCTACTTCACTCTTTTCATGAGTTCTGAGGTAATCAGATCTCACTACTGGTTTGGTGTAATCCAACAGATTATGTCACAGATAGCAATATTTTTAGCTGTAATGGAACCTTCTAAACCCTGTCTATACATTCTAATGAAGCTCTCTTTTTCAATCTTTCTCTCTCCCACGCCCCCCCCCCCCCCCTCTCTCTCTCTCTCTCTCACACACACACACACACACACACACACACACACACACACACACACACACACACACACACACACACACACACACACACACACACACACACACACACACACACACACTCTCACACACACACACAATTAAATTAAAATGGGCTTTATTGACATGGGAAACATACGTTTACATTGCCAAAGCCAAACAAAACAAAACAATCAAACAGATAAAACAAAAGAAATCAGTACATTACAGAAGGAATTACTTGTACAGTCTTTATGGTGGTTGTATTCCGTTGGATGTCCTTTTCTTGTCACAGCAGCTCACAAATCTGGCTGCTGTGTTTGCACATTCTTGTATTTCTCCCAGTAGGTATGGGAGTTTTGAGTTAAATCTCGCACAGGGCCTCGCATTTCTCCCAGGCGGCCCTGGCTGTAGTGTATACTGCTGAGGAGCCTGAGGCCTCCTTAAATATCTTTATGGAACGCTTCATGAAGATTGTTGATAAGCATGCCCCTATGAGAAAGTGTATTGTAAAGGTTAGACCAGCTCCATGGCTGAATGAGACTCTAAAGAGCCTCATGAAGGAAAGAGATGAAGCCAAATCTACATTAGTAATGTCTGGATTAGTGGAGGACAGATTAATGTACTGTCAACTGAGAAACCAGGTTACAAAACTGAATAGATCAATGAAAAAAGAATATTACATGCAAAGAATAAATGCTGTAAAGCAAGATAGTAAAGAGCTTTGGAAAACCCTTAATGAAATAATGGGGAGAAGGACAACTGGTGGGGTTTCCTTTGTGGAATCAGAAGGCATGTTTCTGACAAAACCATCTGATATAGCAAATTATTTTAATGATTTCTTCATAAATAAGGTCTATGCACTAAGGCAGAATATGGACAATACTGATTATGATTATCTAATGCTCATAAAAAATAATGTGATGTTAGACAAGAGTTGCACTTTTCAGTTTAATTGTGTAGATGAGCGGGAAGTAAAGAAGCTGTTGAAGTCCCTTCCTGAACATAGCTCAGTAGGTACTGATATGCTAGACAGTAAGGTACTTGGTCTGGCAGCTGACTATGTTTATGGTCCGATATGTCATATATTAAATGCATGCTTAATGAAAGGTGTTTATCCCACTGTCTGGAAAGATGGTAAAATGATTCCCTTACCTAAGGATGGCAGACTAGCACTCACTGGGAAGAACAGTAGACCTATCGCTATTCTCCCAGTTCTCAGTAAACTGATGGAGAGAATAGTCCACTCACAAATACAGGATTACTTTGACTGTAACGGCTTGAACACAAGTTTTCAACATGCTTACAAACCTAACCATTCAACTTGTTCCGCCCTAACAGTAATGACAGATGACTGGCTCAAGGAAATTGATAACTCAAAGATGACTGGTGCAGTATTACTTGATTTTAGTGCTGCATTCGATGTCATAGACCACGATCTGCTCATCGCTAAACTAGAATGCTATGGGTTTTGTCCAACAGCCATCATATTTATGAAGAATTATCTCACAAGTAGAACACAAAGGGTTTATTACACTGGCAGCTGGTCTCACTTAGGGGTCCCGCAAGGGAGCTGCGTAGGACCACTCCTATACGCCATCTTCACAAACGACTTACCATCAGTTCTGTGTAAAGCAACTGTACAAATGTATGCAGATGATTCCACATTGTACTATGCTGCAAAAACTGTCAGTGAACTGGACAATGTTTTATCAGCTGAGTTAAATATGGTGTTTGATTGGATAAAACGGAATAAGTTGGTATTAAACATCTCGAAAACCAAATCAAGTCATAAACTGTCATCTATACCAAAAATGTGTTTGAACTTGTCTGAGGAACCCATAGAACAGGTAAATAAAGTAAAATTACTGGGCATAATAATTTATAGCCAGCTGTCATGGGCAGAACACATTGATACCAATAGTGAAGAAGATGGGGAGTGGTATCTCCATGGTGAGGAAATGTCTTTCTTATGTCCCTACATACATTGTGGGACAGGTGGCGAAATCTTTAATTTTATGTCACCTGGATTATTGTGCACCAGTATGGTCCTCTGCATCCAAAGGTCAACTAAAGAAATTGCAAACTTCTGTAGTATATTTCTACAGAATCCTACAATAATCTAAGGTTATTGTACAGTACAATGAGATTGCTATCTGGAAGGAGGAGAAAGGGATCATACGTAATAGAATTGTTGGTCTCCTCATCTGACTTAAGCAGATGAAGAATAAACGTGTACACCAGACAACCAGAACTGTAGTTCAACTCAACTGATTTATTTGAGCCAGGGCCAAGAGTAAGTAAGTAAGTAAGTAAGTAAGTAAGTAAGTAAGTAAGTAAGTAAGTAAGTAAGTAAGTAAGTAAGTAAGTAAGTAAGTAAGTAAGTAAGTAAGTAAGTATTTATAAAGCACCTTTCATACATGTCATGTAGCTCAAAGTGCTGTACACAATTATAGGCATATATAACGATAAAAGCAATAAAGTCACAGTGATCAGTTAAGATCAATGTTTAAAAAAAAAAAAATAATAATAATAATAATAATAGTAACGTAAAAATGAAATTACGTAAAAACAGTTATTTGCTTACCAGTTTGGGAGAACAGGTCCGCACAAACATTTCCGCTCAGTGGCAACCGGAAGTGCACTAAACCAATGCACTTGTATGGTAGGTAGCAATGTTTAGCTCTTATAACGCTAGTGTAGTTACGTTTTTATCAGTGGTCATAGTTGTGTCCATAGTGCTTTACCAAGTCCCATGGATCCATCAGTGGCCGTGTATTGTGGTAGAAAGAAAGAAAAAGAAAAACGTATAAAGAAAACAGTCTAAAGTTTGAAAGTTTGGGAGGTCCGCAAAGACACGACCGTTCAGCTCAGAAGCTGAGGCGTGTCAAAAACTTTTGAAAAACTGGAGGCGTGTCTCCTATGTACCCGTTCCTTCATCTAAAAAGTTTGAAAGTTTGGGAGTGAATAAAGGGTTGCCCTTCACATACAAGGATTATCAGAAAACATTAACATGGCTGCTGTGTACAGGAATCAACAAGGTTTGCATCTCAAACCCCAACAGGTACATAAAACAGTCATTTGTTAACATAATTTGAACATACATTGAAAATACTGTAAGCCCTTTTTTGCATATAAGTAAGCCTGGTTTCTAAGCTAAGTTACATTCTAGTCTAACCAAACATACGTGTTCCGTCCGGCTTACTTACATCAAAAACCAGTAGTCTTTCGGGAGGGAGGGGTGGAGCCGCAGACCCCTGGGGTTGGTTTGGTCTGGGCTCCTGAATAACACTATGTTCGCCCTTATATACTATAATTTCTGGCCAATAATAGCACATTTTACTAATATAGTTGGTCCAATCCGGCGTCTTCTGTGGGGGGTTGGTTCTTGTCCCCGGGTGGGTTGGTGTCGTCTTCCCTCAGTGATCAGAAGGGGGGGTCTTGATGGCCCCCGTCATGGTCTTCCTGTTGGGGACAGAAGGGGGGTCTTGATGACCCCCCCCTCCTTGGTGTGGCCAAATCTCCTCTAAATGCATCTATATGGCTACAGATGTCTAATATCATCCAAGTACAGTCAGTGCTTTCTCAGACTGATAAAAGACATCCTATGAAACCCCACAACCTTTATTCACCAGACTGACACGCTGTCTATCTGTGATAGATATACCAGGCTTCCATAACAAGGGTGTAATACCCCTTGTTCCTCTGCTATTTAAAGTGGGCCTGTTTACTGTGGGGTGTGACTTCCCCTGTGGCCTTTTATGACCGGCAACTGTCGTTCTCTCCACTCCAGTCTAGAAGGGGGGGTTTGTTTGGACTGAACTTTTGGCTAAGCCCTGTTTTTACATTATGGATTAATTTCTTTTATTCACACATATTAGTAATGGAATTCAAGGTCAATATTTACCACACTGCCCAGAACAGAGCTGCAAGGTTAGTCTTACATTGTTCCATGAGAACAAACACTATCACTATGCACCGCCAACTCTCATGGTTAACGGTAGAGAATAGGCTGGTTTTTAACACGGTTAAATTGATCAGGAACACTGTCTTTTCGTTTCTTCTTATACAAACAAATTGTCAGATGCAGTCAGGTTCATTCTTATTTTACTAGGTCAGCCGATGATGGACAGATTACACGGTGGTGCCCCTGCCTATCTAAAGGAACTCCTCACCCCCCAGTCCTCCTCACGTTCCCTCCGCTCCGGCACAGCCTACCTCCTCAAAGCCCCCAGGACTAAGCTGCACACCATGGGCGATCGCGCCTTCTGCTCTGCCGCACCCAGACTTTGGAATGCTCTCCCCATCCACCTGAGAGCATTTCTTTTTAACAAGGCTTTTGCCTGAATTTTTCTTTTACTTTTACTTCTATTGATTTTATTATTTTTTTTTATTTTATTTTACTCTTATGTTCTTCCATTTCACTGGTTGTTAGTCTTTTTAATTGTTTTTATTCATTTTAATTGTTTTATTCATTTAACTTGTCTATATCTCCTCTAGCACTCTGAGATTCTCGCAAATATAAAGTGCGGTACAAATTGAATCTATTATTATTATTATTATACAGAGAATGGATTGCGCGAAGCAAATTGCATTTGCGGAGCCTTCTCTGCGTCTGCAAGGTATCCACGAAAGCACATTGCTCGATGAGATACCAGCGCAGACACGCCCAATATGTGTGGCTGCGAGCAGTCTGCACTCTGCACTCCTGACAGCGCTCTTGGCAGAAATGTGTGTGTCGAAATGTAGCATGCTGTCAAGAAAATAAATTAGAAATCAAGAAATCACTCCATCCATTAACTCAACTGGACGGTCATACTATTCATTTGCACTAGCACTGTTGCACTTGGGACATTGATATTATATTATTAATGTTATTATTTATACATGCTATATTCAGTATGTTTGTATGTGGTGATGCTCTAAACTAAATTTCGTTGGACCAACAATGACAATAAAGATTATATTCTTTTGCACTCCTCTATACATTACGAAGTAAACGAAATACAATACAAAATTAACGGAATACTAAAGAAAATAGATCTTATGAGTTATGAACAGTATTGGGTCTCATTCTCCAAATTTTTTCAAAGAGTTCTCTTGGAAGACTTATCTTGGAACCGACTGAGACAGAATCAAGGACAAGTTCACTCTGAGTCCCGAACGTGCTGGTAATATGTCTTAAGTGGCTGAAACGGTCGCACCTGTGATATGATCTGATATCTGCTTGGAGAATGGCATTATGTCTTAAACTCGAAAGCGCGTCCCCGTTCAGCTCATTTGCATACAAAACAACGCCTCCAGAGCTCCTTATAAGGCAAAGTAATGATGCAGCTGTGTGGAAATGGATGCGGAAGTGCCTTGCGACCCATCGAAATGAGATTAGATTAATGTATTGTCATCATAGTACAGCTTGTGGTGTTGAAGTCAGAGGTTCTGTGTAGGATTGTCAGTAACTGTCTAGCTGCATATATATCTGTTCCCACTAGAGGGCGCTCTAGGCGGAGCCACCCAGGTACACCACCGTGTGGCGAGTATAAAAGTAGATGTCTCCTCCCACTTCTTTCTCTCCCCCATGTCTCAGTGAGAGAATACCTGTGTTACTGCTCTTTCCATGTGAATAACGATGCTGAGAAGCTAATTCATGCATTCATATCTAGCCGGTTAGACTACTGTAATGCACTTTTCACAGGTCTCCCTAAGAAAACCACAGAGAGGCTTCAGCTAATCCAAAACTCTGCAGCCCGACTGCTAACTAGAACCAAAAGGAGAGAGCACATTAGTCCAGTCTTAGCTGCTTTACACTGGCTTCCTGTAACATTTAGAATTGACTTTAAGGTCCTTCTCCTTACATACAAAGCTCTAAATGGACAGGGACCTAGCTACATCGCCAACACTCTAATAAATTACACACCAGCAAGAACACTGCGATCATCAGCTGCTGGACTACTAGAGGCTCCCAGAAGCAGTCAAAAGAGGATCGGTAATGCAGCCTTTATCAACTATGCCCCAAAACTATGGAACAAACTACCCCAAAACATCAGGGAAGCCAATGTGGTAATATTGACCTTGAATTCCATAACTAATATATGAATAAAAGAAATTAATCCATAATGTAAAAACAGGGCTTAGCCAAAAGTGCATTCCAAACAAACCCCCGCTCAGGGGGAAGACTGGATTAGAGACCAACAGTTGCCGGTCATAAAAGGCCACAGGGGAAGTCACACCCCACAGTAAACAGTGGCTCACTTTCAATAGCAGAGTGGACTTAGTGGCTAAATAAGGAACTATACTAGAGACAGTTGCAGCAGATAACAGACAAAGGTCACACCTACTGTGACCAGATTACAGCAGAGGACAGCTGGTCTAACCAGAGACCTGATACTGGCTCTGACATTATAAGACAGGACAATCTATTAATCAACTGTTTAGTATCAAAAGGTCTCATATGATGTCTGGTATCAGTCTAAGAAAGCACTGACTGTACTTGGATGATATTAGACATCTATAGCCATATAGAAGGAATGTTAATTCATTTAGAGGAGATTTGGCCACACCAAGGAGGGGGGCCATCAAGACCCCCCTTCTGTTCACTGAAGGAAGACAACACCAACCCCCACAGAGACGCCCAGGAGATCGAGGAGGTGGGGGCAGCCGGCCCCCACAGAGACACCCAGGAGATCGATTGGGGAAGACCGCCCACAGAGGACCACCTGATTGGACCAAAATGTATTACTGGAATATTATGATTGGATGGAAGTTATAGTATATAAGAGCGAACATATTGTTAGTTCAGGAGCCGCAGAGACCCCAGGTCTGTGGCTCCACCCCTCCCCACCAGAGAGACTGTGCTGCTTTTGATGTAAGTAAGCTGGATGGAACCATTATGTTTGGTTAGAATAGAATGTAACTTAGCTTAGAAACCAGGCTTACTTATATGCAAAAAGGGCTTACAGTATTTTCAATGTATGTTCAAATTATGTTAACAAATGACTGTTGTATGTACCTACATGTTGGGGTTTGAGATGCAAACCTTGTTGATTCCTGTACACAACAGACATATTAATGTTTTCTGATAATCCTTGTATGTGAAAGGCAACCTTTTATTCACTCTTGGCCCTGGGACAAATAAATCAGTTGAGTTGAAATAGAGTTCTGGTTGTCTGGCTTACACGTTTATTTCTCATCTGCTTAAGTCAGATGAGGAGACCAACAATTCTATCACTTATGATCCTTTCTCCTCCTTCCAGATAACAATCTCATTGTACTGTACAATAACCTTAGATTATTGTAGGATTCTATAGGATTATACTACACCAACTCGCTAGACATCTTTAAAAGACAGCTTAAAACCTATCTCTTTGCTCAGGCATTTCACTGATAGATATCTGCTACCACCTAGTGGCAAGAGGAAACATCAGGGATATCCTGACACAACTTGTATTTACCTGCACTATTCTTACCCTGCCTACTCTTATACACTGCCTATCAAATTCATGTGTCGGTTATTGCACTTTTTACTTCTTACTGATGACTATTTTTAAACTGAATCATTTTAAACAATTTTTATTATTTGCTAGATCCAAATGTGAAACACTGTGATTATTTGTATTACTGAATAGAGAGCCTATTAGGATGCTAGATCCTAATGTGAAACACTGTGATTTGCCATATCTTGCTATGCTCGCTCATGCCTGTATTTTTTATGTCCGTTCTATTTTATAATTTTTTGACTATTTTTAAACTGAATCATTTTAAACTATTTTTACTATTTGTGTTACTGAAAACTGTAAGCGGAGAGCCTATTGGGATGCTAGATCCTAATGTGAAACACTGTGATTCTACCTGTCTATCTTTTTATGCTCGCTTATGCCTGTATATTTTACTGTTGTGAAGCACTTTGAACTGCAACCTCTGTATGAAAAGTGCTATACAAATAAAGTTATTATTATTATTAATAAAAGAAACCACGCCAGTTCAGGCTCAAGATAGAAACCATGCCTCTTGACCACATTATTGTCGCCCTATAGCCGAATTCTGTTAACACTTTGAGCGCCACTCACGGCTAATCTCGGGTTTACGATTGTGACGTTGAAAGCCACCTCATGGCTTTTCTCGGAATTAATTTTAATCTTTTTTATTAGCGATCTGAAATCATATTGCATCACCCGAGCCTACCGTTGGAGATCCAGGGGCCGCCGGCGATCAGATGTGAAAAAAGCGCCCCCTATCGTCTCCCAGATGGTAAATCACCCTTTTGGAATGGACTCAATGAAAATGGATGGGGGAAAAAAAATATTCCAGTCCACATTTTCCAGTCCACTGATGCAGCCGGAGTTACCAGAGTTCATTCTGGAGCCTCTGAGCCGCGGCGAGCATGGGTTATACTGTACACACGTTGGATCAATATACTTATCGATTTTTTTCGAATGGTGATCAGGAATTGGAATATACCATTTGGATACCATCTGATGTCAGGTAAGGAATCTATGTTATCAGTGTTAGGATAATCAGACTCGTTTTCATCGAGATATAAGCGTTTCCACTATATGTGATATGGCTGTTTCACTGTAAAAGCCATGAGGAAATAATAGCAGCGATTATCAGCGCACGGCACGAGCGTGCGTGCGCACAGATATACTATCGACCATCTAGCATTTATTTGAAAACTATTCATAAATAGACCGACAAATGATAACGTTCTGGAATATTCCAGTAAAAGGCGATTATCAGGGAATGTGTTGTTTTTTCTTCGAAACCGAGTGGTTTTCAAAATGCTATAAAAAGGAAATGAAGCGATAAAAACACAATCTGCTTTGCCAATGTTGACTGGAAAATGATTCTTTGATAAGCGATGGGCAGATTAGACACATAGCATAATTTAAAACATAGATTAGGCGATATTAACGTTACATGGGCCGTGGGCCGTGGCATCAACGGGGTAAAAAGGAAAACGGCCTGGCACTGAAAGTGTTAACAGGTTATGGGCCCAGATAACGCCGGGGCGAAATAATAAGGGTACTGTAGCAAGCTTAGCTGAAGTATAGGCTAGGTTAGCACCGGGAGCACCGCGTGGCTAGACGCTAGGCCAACAAGAGCAAAAGCTAAGCATACCACTAACGAAGAGGATGCAAAACAAGAGAAGGGACAAATGGCCGACATTCAATGGAAAAGCAGAGAACTATGAGCTCTGGGAAGAGCGCATGCTGTGCTGCATGCACGGGGCGGGGCTGAAGGAGACGATCCTGGCGGCCCCCACGGGAGAACTGACGGCGGAAGAGCAAGCCCTGGACGACCAGCGTAACGCAAGCGCGTACTGTGAGTTAGCGCCGATGCTCGATGACAGCCTGGGGCTGATATTCCGCGACACTAAAGACCGAGGCCGAGAAAGCCTGGCGGTATTGAGAGAGCATTTCATCGGGCGAGGAAGACCCAGAGTCGTGGCCCTCTACATAGCACTAACGGGCCTGAGGAATGAGACCACCGAGACCGTGACCGAATACGTCAACAGAGCGGAGCAGATCACGACGCCACTGAGGAGTGCCGGAGAAGCACCAAGCGATGGGCTAATGATGGCGATGATAATGAGAGGACTACCGGAGCTGTACAAACCGTTCACACTCCTGGTAACACACGGTTCAACGGACATGACGTTGGGACAGTTCAAGGCTAAGTTAAGGAACTTCGAGGCCTCGGAAGACACCCACCCAGCCGCCGCGGAGGAGGGGGAGAGGGTGCTAAAGGCCTGAGCGACGCCAAGGGAGAGAACCAGGACCATGACGGAACTGGCGTGTTGGCGATGCGGAGATAAAGGCCATCGGAGAAGCGACTGCACAAAGACTGTCTAGTGTAGCTTCTGCGAATCCACGGGGCACACAGACAGAGCGTGCATGAAGAAACACAACCAGAACGCATGATACGCACATGGACAAGATGGCGGCTACGGACGAGAGGACGGCCATGGACGAGACGGAGGCCACGGACAAAATGGCGACTACAGACAAAATGGTGGCTACGGACGAGACGGCGGCCACGGACGAGATGGAGGCCACGGACAAAATGGCAGCTACGGACAAGAAGGCGGCTGTGGACAGGATGACGACAGCGGATACGATGGCGGCTACGGTCGCCGTGAGACGAATCGAGACGGCGCCTCGGGGAATCAATGGCGGCGACGATCGACGTGGGATGGATCGAGACGACACCCGGAGAATAACGGGACAAGAAGACTACGCTTTCCGGGCGCGGACGGCGGGCACCGCCGGACCGGCCCAGCTGCAGCGAGCCCAGAGAAGGGGGCTGATTGTGGACACAGGTGCGTCGTCCCATATCATCAACGACAGGAGTCGGTTCAAGAACTTTGACGACACTTTCCACCCGGAGAGGCACCTAGTGAGCCTCTCTCTCTCTCTCTCTCTCTCTCTCTCTCTCTCTCTCTCTCTCTCTCTCTCTCTCTCTCTCTCTCTCTCTCTCTCTCTGTATATATATATGCATGAATCTATCGCCCCAGCCCACATACCCATCTCTCTATTTTATGTATGTCACTAATATACAGTGATGCTATTTCTGTTGCTAAAAAATTCTCAAAATAATGGAAGAATGCCTGTTGTCATAAAATGCTGCTTGTTATTCCATCTTAGATTACAATTATTACATGTGCTAGTGATGTTAAAACGATGGTACTTATTTAGTCCAGATAAGACATCATTGAAAGTATTACACATTATACAATTGTGGGCCTCTAGTACTTGCACTTGTTCCCATTGGTAATTGACTGCTATGTGTGTTGAGTGAGTATATTAGTGTTTTACCTTATTACAACTGTTTGTTTATATTACAACTATTGCTTTAGTTTTATAACTTTAGTTTATATGAAAATATCCATGTATGCCAAACACGTTATCATTGCTGAAGCCTCAGCACAGTTCTTCACATCACTTAGGACTCTGATTAATGATTAATTAATGAGGTACAGTCAGTCAGATGTGCTGGTGAGCAACACCAACGCCCCCCATGAAACCGTGCTGTCAACCTCACTGTTCACCTTCTACGCCTCCGACTTCTGCCACAACTCAAGCGGGTGCCACCTACAGTCAATTTGTAAGTTATATCACAGACGACAATGAGGACGGGTACAGAGCAGTGTTAATTTTGTCAACGAAAATTATGACTATATATGGTCGTCAACAAAGCTTTTTCCTCCGACGACAACGAGACGTGACGTCACGTTAATGTAGATCATGTGACACTAACGTGACTAAATTATTTATGTATGATCGTTGACTACATCTGAGGACACAATAATGTACTTTACAAAAACCATGACGAATTCTCTCTTAATTTATGTTGACTAAAACAAGATGAGACAAATAATAATTATATATAATATAATATAATTATAACTTTTAGAATAATTCATGTTATTATTTCAGCATTTCCGTTTCCAGCTAATCGATAGCTATTGCTCCTCACCGTTTATCTCCCACTAAAAGCCAAGCTATGTGAGGCTAAAAACCGCGTCCCAGGTCTCATTTTTCATATAATGTTGGGTACATGCTCAGTAGAGTTAGAACGCTCCCAGTCTTAGGGGCTGTGATATTTTGTTAGCACACTTTATGCACATAGAAGTACAGTGGCAGGTTCGCTAAGCTAATGTTGTTAGCCGAATGCTCTGATGGAGGCCACCATTTTAAGTTTAAAGTGACGTCAGCGATCTACGGTTGTACTCGACGGACAAAAGGGAATGTGTGTGTGTGACGATTGATTGATTGATTGATTGATTGAACATTATATTAACAGATTTCAGAATGGGTACAATACAGTACAGCTCAATACACACAATTGTTAAGGGGTTGCAGACCAGAGAAATACTTTTGTCTTGTTTACATCAGGGTCCCCCATTTTCAATTCATCATAACATATGACATACATGACATACAGATAGACAGTACTGCTACATCTATACATTTATGACATACCAGATTTACAAATACAGTACTGTTTGTAATACAAAAAGAGTCTAACAAAAGAGAGTATATTCATTTGATGAAGAAACTGTACATTGGAGGAGGTTGGTAGGTAGGAGGTTGGGTAGGTGGGTGGGGTGGGTGGGAGGGGGGAAACTGTACATGTGTGAAATTTGTACAGTAGGTCCCAGTGAGAATCGCAATCAGTGTGTACTGTGTATTTACACTATCCTATTGTTGCTTTGTTGGTAAAAATAAATAAATAAGCAATTTAAATCAGAATATGTTCCATTCCATGTCTGACTATTTCTGAATCTATTGACCATTTCAAGGAATGTTTGGTTACTATTGGGCTTCTAGCCTTAACTTATTGTGAATCAGCTGATAGGGTTTTGGCTAGACTACTTCAAGAATAAATAGAATTGCATTATTTACAATAAAATTATTTTGTTTACGAAAACTAGACAAAAATGTCATCTGTTTTCTGCGACTAAATCTAGACTAAAACTAAAAAGACAAAATCGAGACCCAAACTGACTAAGACTCAAATGCTCAGACCTGTAGTTGATTAAAACTGACTAAACTAAAAATAAATGAAGGTGACTAAATATGATGAAAACGAAAAAGGAGCATTTGACACATGACTAAGACTAAAACTAAAATTGAAATAGCTGCCAAAATTAACACTGGTACAGAGCCCTGGTGGAGAGCTTTTTAGGGTGGAGCGACAGCAACTATATACTATTAGTATTACTCTTGAAGTTACTTTCTTCTCTGAATTGGTAGTTCTTGTATTTAAAAGATGAAGGCTAATAGAACAAAGGAAAACGGACAAGAGCTCTCTTTCATGATGTTTATTTCAAGTGGCTCAAGACAAGTCAAGATTCTCCTCCAAACTGCTGCTACGTTCTCTCTCTCATCGTTCCCTTGTGAGACATTTTATCAACAAATCTGGTCCCTCCTAAAATCCCAAATGGTTTGCTCCAATAACAAATTCTAAACCAATGAGTTTAAATTATTGAGGCTAGCCACGCCCACTGTTCCCAACGGCTCGACTTGTGTGTGCGTGTATGTAAGTGTGTGTTTCTGAAGTGTGTGTGTGTGTAATTTTGTGTAAGTGTGTGTCTGTCTATGTGTGTGTCTGTGCGTGGAAGTTTGTGTGTGTGTGTGTGTGTGTACGGTTGTGTAAGTGTGTGTCTGTCTATGTGTGTGTCTGTGTGTGTAAGTGTGTTATGTGTGTTTTATGTGTGTGTGTCAGTGTGTGTATTATAGTTCAGTAATGTCTGATATTATTAATATGTGATGTGTGTGTGGTGTGGTTTTGTGTGTATCAATGTGTGTGTGTGTTGAGAGTTTCAAGGATCATGACTAAAAGAGATCAAAATATACGTCACTATTCTGGGACCATAGGATCCACAGGTGGCTGCACTAACCTGCTGAGCTAAAGGCTCAGCCCCGTTCTATTTCATTCTGGTTTCCGCTCAGCGTCATTCTGCACTAACCTCACTTCGTGCCTAGCACTGAATAAAAAACTCCACAATGTACCTTTACATACCGACATCCGTCTGGCCACACCCCTATCCGCTTACCTTCATAAGCAGGTGTGTGGTCACCTACTTGCCTCCTTCTTCACTTTCACCACAAGGAAGTGCCTTGGTAGATACCCACACTTGACGAGGTTGTTTAGTTGAAGAAAGTTGATACGTGTTTAAATTTTTTCTTGCTTTTTTTCTTCTCTCATATATTTAAAAAGAAAAAAGCGAAGTCATAATGTTTACCTCGGAGGGTCGCGCTCGCAACGTCACCCTTCACCAGCGGTTCTCCATTGCCTCCTCTGGCGTACGTCTTGGAGCGGGGTTGAGGCCTCTCTCGTGGTCGGCGGCCACGCCCGGTAGGCGTCCGATGGATAGTTTGCCTCTCCAAGGAGCTGGTGCACCAGCGCCGTCTCCTGTGCGATGGCCTGGTTCCGGCTCTGGTTTTGATTGATTGATTGATTGATTGAAAACTTTATTAACAGATTGCAGAATGGGTACAGTACAGTACAGCTCAATACATACAATTGTTAAGGGGATGCAGACCAGAGAAAGACTTTCGTCTTGTTTACATCAGGGTCCCCCATTTTCATTGGAGGTGGTTGGGTGGGTGGGGGGGGGGGGGGGGTTGGTTAGGAGTGGGGTGGGTGGGGTTCACTGTACAACTGTACAAACAAATTGGAATATTGACAAGACCATACTTGGTAACTTACTGTACATTGGAGGGGGTTGTGTTCGGACATTTACAGTGGCCAGTTTCGAATTGCAGTCTCCCTTAGGTGTTTTTTGAGAGTGTTTTTGAAAGTGGGTAGTGATTCACATTCCTTTACAGCTTTGGGTACGGCGTTCCACATTGATGTGGCATAATTGCGAAACGTGTTTAGTCCCTTGTTTGAGCCGAATCTGGGTTTAACATGATTTGTGGAGCTCCCTCTGGTGTTGTGATCGTGGTATTCACTGACCTTTGGGAAGTATTTTGACATGTACATGGGTACCTTGGTCGTGTAGTGTATCTTGGGGGAGTCGTCCGCTGTTGGGCGGCCGGCTCCTCTGGTTGCGGGGGATTTGAGACGCAAACTTTTTGCGTCAGCTCGCTCCCGTCGCAAGATGGTGGCTTGTAGACGCGAACTGCCTGGTTTTGGTGAGTTGCTGGAGCCGGATGAGGATGCGTCTGATTCTCCATGGCCGATGGAAACAGAGGACTACATGGTAGAAGCGGACGGGTTCTTGTTCGAAGCCCCGGTGGAGACATGTCCCCCGCCTGTCCAGGTAACACTGGAGGGGGGTGAGATGTCTCCTTGGGATTCCTCGTACGCAGATGTTGGGTTAGAACCTCCGACTCGGCGGCGGGATGCCCTGCTATCAGCCACATCAGAATGTGGCTCCTTAACCAGTAGTCTGCTGCATGTGAGGGACGCGAGCTCGGTGGCGGCGGCGGCAGTCGCTGTTCCTATTCCTGACGATCTCATAGGTCATCTATGGCAACGCCGTCTGGTGAGAGGGGTGGACGTTGTCTGTCCATTTTTCCCCTCAATGGAGGCCTACGTCCGTCATGGGCCTTACCCCCGCCTACGTGCAAGTCACGAGGGTGGTGGGTTTGGTAGAAGGCATGAAGGAGGGCGTGCCTCGGCTTGATAGGCCGATGGCCGCGCTCCTTTGTCCTGAGGTGGTGTGGGAGCCGTTACGGAAGCCGGTTCCCCAAGGGAAATCGGCGAGGCGGTTGGCTTTTTGGAGTGACCAGTCATTTATCTCCGCGACGTAATCTCTGGCTGCCACTTCTAACATCGCGCAGCTGGCGAGATTCATGTCCGGGATACTGACGGGCGGTACGGAGCTGATTTGCAACATGATCAGCTCGCCCAGTTGGCAGGAGCCATCCTGCATCTGATTCAGCCGCAGGCTATAGCCGCTGGGAAAGTGCGTGCCCTGGCCACTCTAATCCAGCGCCACCTTTGGCTGGAGCAGGCGCGTGTGCCGGAGAAGAAGAGGACTCCACTTCTGACGGCACCCCTCTCCGATGCTGGACTGTTCGGGTCGGCACTGCAGCTGATGACCTCAGCCTGCAGGGAGATGCAGGAGGAGCGCTCCGTGCTCCAGCCTCATTTCCCCCCGCCCGATGTCACCGGTGGAGTCAGACGGCAGGCTCGTCGTCGGGGTTCCGCCGCCATAGACGCCGCTGCTACCACCGCCACTGCTACCACCGCCACTGCTGGACCTTCGGCGAAGAAGGCCAGGAGGAGAGAGAGCGCCTCCGCCACTGCAGCCGGCCCATCTACGCCCGGAGGTGACGGTAGGGATCGTCATGACCAGCCGCCGATCGTTTACCGTCCCTCCGGGGCTCCACGGGGTGGCAAGTCTCGAGCGGCTCGTGGCAGGCGTCGCTAAAAAGAATTACCTTTTTCCCTCTGTGGTCCCCCCCTGTTCCCGTCCCGGCCCAAATATGATTTTGTTAAAGAAATAAAGAGTCCCTCCTAAAAAGAGGGACTGTATTTTTTGTTACAAACTGTGTGTTTATTCACCAAACATATGATGGGGATGCGACGTGTGAATCTTTCGCTAGTATGGGTTTGATAGGAGGGCTAGACGCTACATTCATGTTAGAGCTTAAGCAAGGCCTGCAGCCTACACTCGGTTGAAAAAGTTTTTTTTCTGCCTCGACCTGAATCTTCACATAAAGGTAGAGGTTAGTTGTGTGCTCTGTTGCTTAAACAGTGATATTGAGCCGCAACACTATTGTGTTGGTCTGCAGTAATGCTCGTATGAAAAAGTATCGCAGCTCATGCCGCTCTCTCTCTCTATCAGATTTTCTGTGTCTTACAACATGGATACGGATGTCGGGTTCACACATACACAACTTGGCCTTGTTATAAACCCTGTTCACAGATGTGTCTGTGGCTAGCGTGCATTGAATTAGCTTTGCGCTGTTCATTAGCATTTTTGGCTACTTAAGGTATTGTATGGCTGTTTGTTGTTGTCGTATGCAAGGGTTGGGCTTGCGAGGGGGTACCGGATAAACCCCTCCTTCCCTCTTCTGATTGGTCAGGGGGTTTATTGGACTCTCTTTTCATTCGGTCAGGGCCAAGCTGCTGCAGCTTGGCACGGGGGGGGGAAGGGTTTCCCTGACTCCGCACCTATCACAGGCGGTGGAGTCTTGGGTTTCCCCCCGTCATAGCAAACGTCACTAGGCACGTTTCTATTGGACGACGGCTTCCGTGAGTTTTTAGACCCGTATGTAGGGTCTGTTGTTGTCAAGTTGTCGGGGCAGAGCGTAGGAACTTACTGTTCTACTACGCTCGATATACGTGTAACTTGAGTCTGTTGGTCACATGACTCAATGTTACCGTGACTTTTCAATCTATGGCTCACGTGGGAAGTCTCTCTGAGGATTCCCGTCTCTCCTCTGTGTTGAGGGTGGCGGGATGTAAGAATGTAAAACATTTTTACCCTCGGCCGCGTCACGTGGGATTCATGTCAGTCGGTGTTTCTTTCTTTTTTAATAATAAAAAAGAGTGAAGAATATGAAGCACGACAAACTTCTTGTCGTTCTCCCAGGCGACTTGAAGGACCAATGTCTGGTGTCTGGTTAGACTATCCATTGATGTGTTTGGGTCTCGACGCGTACATAGTGCTGGCTCGGGGTGTTTCTGATAAGAATCATGCAGGAGGCTAGTACGCCTTGGTTGCTCGTTATTAAAACAGCGTTTTTATAGGGCAACTGGGATGGGGGATTTTTTCTTCTACCGAGAGCCTGTTACTGGGTCTCGACGGATTCTCGTTCATATCTGGGGGATGTTAACGGAATAGATCAGGACATAGGTAGAGGGGTCTCACGCCCTTGGGGTAGGCCACTGAGCACGGTACAAATGGGACAGTCTGGGTGGCGCCCTCTTTTCATGTTTTAGATCGACACGCATACCTACCCTCTCTCCTGGAGTGGGCATGTCGGCGTGGTTAGGGCATGGGACTGGTTCTGGTCGCGCTGGTCCAGGTCAGTTAACCTGTTGCCCGCCGGGGATGCAGATCTGCTGTTCTGGTACCCTGAGGGACTTGTGCTTTTTTCGGGGGGGAAAATGCCGGGTCGGCCCAGGTGTCACAGGGTTAGGCGTTATGGAGACCCTTTGTTGGGTACACGTTGTACCTGACACTATCATAAAGGGGCTGGTTCTCCTTTCTTTCGCTCCTCTCTCACGCATGGCGAAGAGGGGGCTGTTGGGGTGGTCTTCTGGACCTCCTCTGGTAACCCTGTGTGCTTCCCGAGCAGCCGGGCTTGGTCCGAAGTAATGTTTCGTTGAAACCGCAGGCCTGGGATAACCCTTTTTGGAAACTGAAACACTTGTACTGCGGTATAGCTGGTGTATACCCGCAGGTGTGTTTTGGAGTTTTTTCTTGAGGGGTTATAGGAACAACCACCGTATGTGGTACCATGAGGGTGGTTGATTCCCTGGTGTGTTGGAGCAGAGTCGACTCCCGGGTTACCCGGTTGAGTGTGCCCCTGCACGTTCATGACGTCTGCCAATCGTGTCAGCCTTCTCTGCCTCGACCCCTCTGGGTGGTTTTTTTTTTGATGGAGGCTTTGTCATGGTGCGCAACAATGCCAGCATACGCCCCTTCCGCCGGGGTGCTGTTTTCAGTTGACCCCTTTGGCGCTTGTCTCGTCCGCAGTGCTCCAGGCTCGGGTCTACAGCCTGCTGCCTGGTTTCACCGGTGCGCTGCCTGCTTCCGTTATGATTAACCTTTGAGTGCTTCAAAGTTACGGCCATGCTGACTGCCTATGTTGCAGGGTCAGTGTGCCAGGCGGCGTACTAATGGGGGGAAGGGCCCGCTCCTGGAGGGGCCCTGTCCGAATACGCTGGCGATGTGGGGGGCGGTGTCACTAAGTGACCGCCTGGTGAGGTCTTGATGCTTGGCGTCATTGACCTCTCCGGGCCCCCTTTTTTCCAGGGGATCCAGTCCCTTCAGGGGGTCTGGGTCTTCCTTCGCGCTCCGCTGCTACGGCCTTGCCACGGGGTTGAGTTTGCTCTTGACTCCATGATTTTTGGGGGCAGTAACGAGGGTTGTTCCTTCCGTTCGTTCCCTGGTGGCATGCGGGTTGTGCGTGTGCGTAGTCGTGGGGTCAAGCCACGGTTCTGCTCACCCTGTGCGTTGAGTTGCTCGAGTTCCTCTTCGCACGGTCGGATCCGTCTCCCTCCCGTCCTCCATAAGGGAGGGTATCCCTCCATTAGGGAGGGTCGGGGGGCTCGGTCCTCTCCGGTCTGATGGTTGTGGGGGGCCTCAGCGGGGTACATTTGTCGAGCTTCTGGCTTCCGCTCAGCTCCTCTTGTGCAGAATGACACTGAGCGGAAACCAGAATGAAATAGAACGTAAGGTTATGTATATACATTTACATTTACATTTAGTCATTTAGCTGACGCTTTTATCCAAAGCGACTTACAAGTTCTGTACGACAAGACAGCAAGAAGGGTACAACTCTATCAGCTGAGTAACAATGTTCATCAAAGTGTTGCGTGTTACAGTGTAGGTTAGTTTATTAGGACAAGTGCATGACAGTAAGGTTAGTCAGGGTTAGATTTTTATTTTATTTTTTTTTCATTTCAGATAATGGTTGAAGAAGTGAGTCTTTAGTCGACAGCGAAAGATTGGATGGGATTCGGCTGTCCTAACTGGGATGGGTAGTTCATTCCACCATTGTGGGGCAAGGACTGAGAATAGGCGACTTCTCTTTGATGACCCTCCGGGAGCTTGGATAGGAGTAGGTCTGAGGCGGCCAGAAGATGCAGAGCGTAGGGGTCTTGAGGGTGTGTAGTTAGAGACCATTGACCGGAGGTAGGCGGGAGCGGTTCCCTTTGCCGCACAGTATGCTAGGTCGAGGGCCTTGAAGCGGATACGTGCAGCAATGGGGAGCCAGTGCAGGTCCCTAAGAAGTGGGGTGACATGGGCCGACTTCGGTAGGTTTGAGATCAGGCGGGCCGCTGCGTTTTGAATGAGTTGAAGAGGCTTGGTGGCAGTGGCCGGGAGGCCAGCTAGCAGTGCGTTGCAGTAGTCGAGGCGGGAGATGACTGTTGATTGGACGAGGAGTTGGGTGGCTTCTTTTGTCAGGAAGGGGCGTATCCTTCTGACGTTGCTCAGGAGGAATCTGCAGGTTCTGGTTGTCGCTGCGATGTGAGCAGAGAAATTCAACTGGTTGTCGAGGACAACACCAAGGTTCTTGGCGGTCGGGGACGCGGTCACAGCTGCATTCTCGACTGTGATGGAGAGGTCGGTCAGGGGGGAGGATTTGGCCGGCAGGTGGAGCAATTCTGTTTAGCTTAGGTTCAGTTTGAGGTGGTTGGTCGTCATCCAGGCGGAGATGTCGGACAGACAGGCCGAGATCCTCTCAGAGATGTGGATATCTGAGGGAGGGAAGGAGAGGAAGAGTTGAGTATCATCGGCATAACAATGATATGAGAAGCCATGAGACGTGATAATGATACCCAGTGATTTAGTGTAGAGGGAGAAGAGAAGGGGTCCTAGGACCGAGCCCTGGGGGACACCCGTCCGGAGGGGGCGGGTGACCGACAGAGTCCCTCTCCATGACACTTGGTAGGAGCGGTCGTTGAGGTATGATGTCAGCCATGTCAGCGCAGATCCAGCCACTCCCATTCCTGCGAGGGCCGCGAGGAGGATCTGATGGTTGACTGTGTCGAAGGCTGCAGATAGATCTAGGAGAATCAGGACAGAGGAGAGGCCCTTCGCTTTTGCTAAGTGAAGTGCCTCTGTGACCGCAATGAGGGCCGTTTCTGTCGAGTGGCCAGTCCGGAAGCCAGACTGATTGGGGTCTAGGAGGTAATTCTGTAAGAGATAAGCAGTAAGTTGGTTGGATACAGCACGTTCAAGTGTTTTAGAAAGAAAGTATAGAAGAGAGACAGGACGATAGTTGGCTATGACGGTGGGGTTCAGGGTTGTTTTTTTTATGAGGGGCGTGACTCTGGCTTGTTTTAGGGAGGTGGGGACCACCCCCGAGTTGAGTGAGGAGTTGATGGTTGCAGTTAGGAATGGGAGGATGTCCGGTGCTATGGTCTGGAGGAGTGGGGAGGGTAGCTGGTCCAGCTGGCATGTAGTCGGACGGTTCGACGTTACCAGTGTCAGGGTCTCGGCTTCCAAGTTATATGAATATTGTTCATAGTTCTATGAATACTGGTGACACTCAGCGTCAGGATGCCACTGCAGCCCTTGACCTCGCCTTGTGGTGAAAGTTTGGGAAGGAGGCGAGTAGGTGACCACACACCTGCTTATGAAGGTAAGCGGATAGGGGTGTGGCCAGACGGATGTCGGTATGTAAAGGTACATTGTGGAGTTTTTTATTCAGTGCTAGGCACGAAGTGAGGTTAGTGCAGAATGACGCTGAGCGTCACCAGTATTCATAGAACATAACCTTATATACATAACCTTACGTTAGCAGGTGCTGGTTGACTGCGACCGATTCGTTAGTAATTTACACTATTATACAGAATATGCTGTTTTTATGATTTTGTGCAGCTCTGCTCCGTTCACATACTCTGGCCTGATGCCAACAGCATGTGTGTTTCAACAGTATGTGACAAATAAAACAAAACTTGAACTTCAACAATGGGGAGTCAGTCAGCTATGGACATATTGACTATTGTAGGCCGCCCCCAGGTCTGTAAAAAATTTGAATGGACTGGTATGACGCAATCACATGCAGAGTATTTTAAGGACTATGATAGCAGCATAATATGCTAATACGATCAATCTATATGAGCCTTTTGCACCTTGGAAAAGTTGCTTTGAATCAGCAATGCTAGTGTGGGAATTTTCCATTCACAGCGTTTTCTTTTAACGTCAATACAGCACTGGTATGAAATTTGAATGATTGTCTTGATCTCCTCCTCCTGTCTCTGCAAATGTATGAGTCTTGAAAAAATGTAGTAAATGCAGAAATGCTGACAGGCATTAAACAAGATGAAGTGAAATAAATAAATAATGGTCAGTAAGCCTGAGAAATCTCATAGAATATTGATGAAATCCCCACTCCTTTCAAACCAAGCCATTCCATATTTACCCAGGGATATTTGCGTGTCCTACAAAGTCTAATTAATTAGTTTATTGCAAACTTCCTTTGACAGATTTAAATCCTTTTTTACACATGCGGTTCACAGCAATTTGGGTGATGGGTGTCAGGAAATCAGACTTAAGTTGGCAGGTAAGAGGCAGAGCAAAGGAATTAAGACAAAATACTGAGAAAGACAAGGAAAGTGAAAGGACTGCATAAAGATAGAGTTTCCATAACAGGCTGTAAATTAAATCTATGCCCCCGCCTCTCTCTATCTCTCTGTCTCCCTCCCACTATCTCTCTTTATCTCTCTGTCTCTCTATGTCTCCCACTATCTCTCTCTATCCATCTATCTCTTCTCTCTCTGTCTGTCTCCCCTCTCTCTCTTTATATGTATCTCTCTCTTTCTCATCTCTCTCTATCTTTATGTATCTCTCTGTCTCTCTATATATTTATTTCTCATCTACTGTATCTCTCTGTCTCCCTCCCTCTCTCTCTTTATCTCTCCGTTTCTCTTTATTTGTCTCCTCTCTCTCCCTATCTCTCTCTCTCTCACACTATACTCTCTCTCTCTCTCTCACTATACTCTCTCTCTCTCTCTCTCTCTCTCTCTCTCTCTCTCTCTCTCACTATACTCTCTCTCTCTTACACTATACTCTCTCTCTCTCACTATACTCTCTCTGTCTCTCTCTGTCTGTCTCTCTCTCTCTCTCTCTCTCCTCCTCTCTCCTCTCTCTCTCTCTCTCTCTCTCTATCTCTCTCTCTCTCGCTCTCTCTCTCTCTCTCTCTCTCTCTCTCTCTCTCTCTCTCACTATACTCTCTCTCTCTCTCTCTCTCTCTCTCACTATACTCTCTCTCTCTCTCTCACTATACTCTCTCTCTCTCTCTCTCTCTCTCTCACACTATACACTCTCTCTCCCTCTCTCCTCTCTCTCCCCTCCATTTCCTCCCTCTAGTCATTCACTGAGGTGTGGGAACCCAGTTGGTCCGTTGGCACGCACGCACGCACGCACGCACGCACGCACGCACGCACGCACGCACACGCACGCACGCACGCACGCACACACACACACACACACACACACACACACACACACACACACACACACACACACACACACACACACACACACACACACACACACACACACACACACACACACACACACACACACACAGGGAGAGTGACAACCACTTAGCCTGCTTTTTTATAATTTTTTGTTGAGAGTCTACAAAGTATTTAATATCAGCATTTCCCTCTGTCATCAAGGCATCTCTCTCTCTCTCTCTCTCTCTCTCTCTCTCTCTCTCTCTCTCTCTCCTGTATCCTGGTTGTCACCCCCCCTCTCCCCATTGCCCTTACATCTCCTCAGCACCTATCACCGCAGCTGAGTGACACAAACAAGCAATTACTGCCAGGTGAGAATGTGACACTTTTCACAAATCACTTAGCTGAGAGATTGCTTTTCTATATCTGGTCCGAGATTGTATCTGGATAACACCCTTCAAGCCAACACCCCACACACACATGCACAGTCAGACACACACATGGACACAGAACGCACACACAGGCACACATAAGCTTTCCATAGCTGCTCCAGGTGAGATTTCCATGCATGAATCTCTCACCCCTAAAAGCAGAACAGCATTGTGTACATTGATCTAATTTGATAATGATCTAGCTTTAGAATATAATAGAAATACTTTAAAGGGGACATGCATTGCTATTCCTTGCACTATTTGGGCAACTTTACACAATTCCTGTGAGTCTATTGAACACATCTGTAAGGCCCCCCCCCCCCACCCCCCCCCCCAAAAAAATCATTGTTTTATATTTCTAATCAAGTATTCAAAAGCCAAATTTTTCTCCCTTTGGATTTCAGGCTGTGTTGGCCTGGCTCCGCCCATAACCACTTTGAGTGACAGTCATCCACACAGTCTGCGACTGGCACAGAGAGAGATAGAGAGATAGAGAGAGGGAGAGGGAGGGAGGGAGGGAGAGAGCAACACAGAGCATAAAGTTATCTCTCCACTGCTTCCCCGCGAGGTCCAGGTTGTGTATAAATGAGTATGTGCTACTGCTGCTTCCCCGCGAGGTCCAGGTTGTGTGTGAATTAGTATGTGCTACTGCTGCTTCCCCACGCGAGGTCCAGCCCAGGTTGTGTGTAAATGAGTATGTGCTACTGCTGCTTCCCCGCGCGAGGTCCAGCCCAGGTTGTGTGTAAAAGAGTATGTGCTACTGCTGCTTCCCTGCACGAGGTCCAGCCCAGGTTGTGTGTAAATGAGTATGTGCTACTGCTGCTTCCCCGCGCGAGGTCCAGCCCAGGTTGTGTGTAAATGAGTATGTGCTACTGCTGCTTCCCTGCGAGAGGTCCAGCCCAGGTTGTGTGTAAATGAGTATGTGCTACTGCTGCTTCCCCGCGAGAGGTCCAGCCCAGGTTGTGTGTAAATGAGTATGTGCTACTGCTGCTTCCCTGCGAGAGGTCCAGCCCAGGTTGTGTGTAAATGAGTATGTGCTACTGCTGCTTCCCTGCGAGAGGTCCAGCCCAGGTTGTGTGTAAATGAGTATGTGCTACTGCTGCTTCCTCGCTCACGGTTTGTTTCCCCGACAGAAGCTCCTCTCTCTCTCTCTCCCTCTCTTTCTCTCCCTCTCTATCTCTCTCTCTCCATCTCTCTCTCACTTGCTCGTTGTCTGCCTCGCTCTGTTTGAGGAAGTGAAGATAATTCCACTCGCTCTGCTGTCGCTGTCAACCATAGAGGGGGGGCGTTAGTTATGCAAATCAGTGCTATATTCCCGTGATGACATCACGTCATAAATCAACCTCTCCAGACTGTCTGACAAAAGTATTGTTTTTTTTCTCAAACGTATTCAAGTATAAACATCATAACCATGTCACAACAGCAGTTATAATGTATATTATCATCAATACGTTAGTTTACCAATAGGTTAAAGTGTTATTAGTGCGATTTTTGTATTCGTTTTTGTGCTGTTTTGATCGCGAACGTGAGCCATTTTGAAAGATTTAACGATGGGAATTGTAGTTTTTTTGATGCCATTTTGAAGGGGACATCGAGAGCTTTCAATGAGCGTTGGAATTTTCCAGAACGACACTTCCCAAAGGCCTCTATGGAGCTTCAAGCTAATTACTTCTGTATGCATTTTTTTAATATCTCTTATTACTCGGGATAATAAACCACAAAACTTAACGTAATTGACATATATTAGAGCGCAGTTAGTTCTCTTCCCTATTTTTAGCATGTAGCAACAATCAGATTTGAAATGAGTTTCAAAATGGCGGCACTCTGGCCAGAATAATAAATTTACTGTACATACAGTAGATTTCATTATCTGTTCTTATGCACGCCTGGTGATACTAAATCCAAATTTTACTCTGGCATTTGAAAGATAAGCTTTGGCACAATCCATAAATGTGCGAATTGGCTATAATAAGGTAATTTATAAGCCTGCTATTCTATATTCTATAATAATATTTAAATTGGGGCGCCCAAGTGGCGAACCACGTAACGCCCTGCGTAGTGGCATGGCCGACCCGGGTTTAATCATCTTCCCTTTATTCATTTCCTTAGATCTTTTGTACACAGGATCTCAAGAAGGTACTGAACGAGATCAGTGGCAGTTTTCCATGTCTGGTCATTTTTAGCATGGTGTTATTCACTGTCAAATATGCAAAGAAAAATCATAATTCATATTCTCCTTTGTTTCATCACAATTTAAAGGTGACATGTACTATAAATGTCATTTTTCAGTCTAGCATTGTATTATAGTAATAGGAGTTCGTATCAATGTGTTTTTAGTGTCTAAATACCATATTGGCGGATTGCTCTGATTCAGCGCAGCCCCTTTCCTCCTCCAGTAAATCAGGCCATTTTGATTTGAACGCCTGAGTCACGTCATTCGGACGCTGGGTAGCGCACAGTGATGCGATTGGCTCTGTGGTTGGAGCTAATGCCCGCCCCCATTCTACCTAGACTAGACAGCGAGTGGAAGCCACTTCCTCATGCTGCGAGGCGGAGTGGGGCCCGACGCCTCTGCGTACGCTCTGGAGGGAGAGAGAGATGGAGAGAGAGGGAGCACTTGGGGGGGGGGGGGGGGGACCTGCTGCGCGGCACACAGGGAGAGGGAGGAAGGGAGGCCCGCAAGCTGCTGCGCGGCGGGTCCCCCCCTCCTCTCTCTCTGTCTCTCTCTCTCTCTCTCCCTCCGGAGTGTGTGCAGAGGTGTCGGGTTTCGCTCTGGAAGAAGCTCTCTCTCTCTCTCTCTCTCTCTCTCTCTCTCTCCCCACCCCCCCCCCTCTCTCTCTCTCTCTCTCTCTCTCTCTCCCTCCGGAGTGTGTGCAGAGGTGTCGGGTTTCGCTCTGGAAGAAGCTATCTCTCTCTCTCTCTCTCTCTCTCCCACCCCCCTCTCTCTCTCTCTCTCTCTCTCTCTCTCTCTCTCTCTCTCTCTCTCTCTCTCTCTCTCTCCCACCCCCCCTATCTCTCTCTCTCTCTCTCTCTCTCTCTCTCTCTCTCTCTCTCTCTCTCTCTCTCTCTCTCTCTCTATCTCTCTCAGTCTACCAGTCGCAGACTGTGTGGGCTGACTGTCACTCAAAGTGCTTATGGGCGGGGCCATAACAGCCTGAAATCTTGAAGCTGGAAAATTATGGTTTTGAGTACTTGATTAGAAATATAAAACAATGCATTTTTTTGAAAAAAACCTTACAGATGTCTTCAATAGACTAACAGGAATTGTGTAAAGTTGCCCAAATAGTGCTAGGAATAGCAGTACATAGCCCCTTTAAGCAAGCCTAGTAATAGACACAATATTTCTGACACTGGGAATACATTCACTGAGGTCCATAGATGTCCCTAGATACCAAGAACATGCAAATGGACCTTGTAGAAGTGGAGCAATATTCCATTTACTTAGGTATGTATTTTAGTCGGATTTTCTGAAAATAGGGCTCTGGGCTAACCCTCTAGAGCAGGGGTCTCAAACTCGCGGCCCGCGGGCCAATTGCGGCCCGAGGGATGATATTTTGCGGCCCCCTACTTGACATCAAAGTGTAGTGTTAATGCGGCCCGCGCCCTACTGTTTGCCGAGACGTTGCGCGAGAGTTGGACGTTTTATTTATTTTATCACTTGTAGGCTACCATAGCGCAAGCTCATGACAGCAACGTTATGTTAGTGACTTGGTTGAAAAGTGATTCCGGAGTGATATCAAGTAAAGTGGAAGACAAATGCATCCTCGCTATCTCCTCTGACTGCGAGCAGTGCTCTGCATAAGCGGCTGGCTGCACTGCCACACTGTCTGTGTCTGTGTCTGTGTACGGGTCTGGTCCAATCACATTCAGCATCCCGTCAGCGTTCCCCCCCCTCACCCACAGTCTGCGAATCAGATGCAGAGTAGGGGAGTAGGGCGGGTCTTCACGGAATGCAAGTCGTCTCTCTCTTTCAGGACGAGTCAGTTGGCAGCGCATCTACAGTAAACTCGCTCCCAGTTTTATCTCTCTGAGATAAATGTAGTTACTAGCCTAGTTTCTAGCCATTTTCAAAGATGGTCAGTAAAAGAAAAGTCGACTGCAATTCAAAGGTGAATGGACTGAAAAATATGCATTCATCCTGAGTCCCAGCACCAAACCAATGTGACTATATGCCAAGAAATGGTAGCTCTTGGCAAAAGGGTGGCAATTTGAAAATAATGTATGACTGAGTGATGGAGACCATGTTTGAAGGCAAACAAAAGCAAAGCCCCCTCAGATCGCACAGCAACCAGAACAACTGAAATACTGGCTGGTGATTTGATTAAACAGCTTTGTATTAGAATTTAAAAAAAATGCACAGTGCATTTCCATAGCTGTGGATGAGTCCACTGACACCACTGAGAAGCCCATGTTCTGAAGAACCATTCATGTTCTGAAGAATTGTTCATGTTCTGAAGAACTGTTCATGTTCTGAAGAACTGTTCATGTTCTGAAATGTTATTGCTAAGGATTGAGAAGATTGGATCAGTTGTACTTTTTTTTTGAATGCTTGAAACCATTCTTTTGTGGAATATTTGATGCGGCCCAGCCTCACCCAGACTCTACCTCCAGCGGCCCCCAGGTAAATTGAGTTTGAGACCCCTGCTCTAGAGTCTGAGCTCTTGGGCTCCTCCTCCCTCCTCCTAAATCCCAGTACAGGGCTTTGAAAGGAAGAAGGTGAATTCAGCTATTTGATGAAAGGACTACACTCCCAGAATTCAATGTGATCAATGTCACTCGTCTAGACCAATTCACACGTGGAACAAAGGCCCAGTTTCTAGTCTGTCATTCCTTTGTTATTACAATTACTATTCCAAGAGGACCAAGAGGCCCAGGCTGTGTGTGAGCATGTTTATATCTAGTTTATATCACTATATATATATATATATATATATATTTAAAAAACACACAACTGGAATAGAATAATTACATTACCATTACATTGTAACTCTGGAGCACTGTACCTAGTACATCCCAGCCTAGACCACCTACCAAGCCTAGTACATCCCAGTGTACTCCACCCCAGCTGGAAAAGGCAGCCAGCAAGAAGAAGAAAAGAAAGAGACAGGAGGAGTCTACAGATATAGATAACTAGTAAGAGTAGGTAAGGGATATGTATATACATATAATAACTAGTAAGAGCAGTGGCGAATCCTCATGGAAGCCAACGGAAGCCAGGCCTCCCCATTATGAAAATATGAATTAATATGAAATTATGAAATATGAAGAAAAAAAATATATATAGTTTACAATAATAATAAAAAAATCATTATTTTTCATCTGTGTTATATATATATTTTTTTAAATGTCTCCCTCTTCTCCTTCTCACGCTCTCTAACACACTGTCAGACTCACTGTGATCACTGCAGCAGAGGAGAGGAGGCAAAGAGGGGAGGTGTCTTTCTCCAGTGTGATTCATGTATGTCAAGTCCAAAACCAATACTAGCCAATCAGATTCGAGCTGACTAAAGCCCTGCCCACACCTTAAAACGGGGCTGTCAGCAGACTAAGTAGTCTGGCCTCCTCTGCACATTTTCCTAAGGTCTGACGTCATCCCCTCGCGGGATTGATTGATTGATTGAAAATTTTATTAACAGCAGGCACGTTCAGACTAATCCTGTATTCTATTATCAAACATTTAGCACTTTATTAGCCACTTATTTTTTGCCGGCGGGACATTTATTGAGGACCAGCACAGCAAACCACTGTGGGTAATATTATCTATCTGTCCAGGAGGAGCAAGGAGGACCAGTTTATTGACCAGGTAAGATGCAGTTTCTACAGTAGCTTGGATGCTAAGCTACTAACGTAACGTTATGGCTAGCTTGGATGCTAACTGAGTTGCATGATGCTAGTAGTACAGTAACTAGTATATTGGTGCGTCCCTGCTGGGAGTTGCATGATGCTAGTAGTACAGTAACTTGTATATTCGTGCGTCCCTGCTGGGAGTTGCATGACGCTAGTAGTACAGTAACTAGTATATTGGTGCGTCCCTGCTGGGAGTTGCATGATGCTAGTAGTACAGTAACTAGTATATTGGTGCGTCCCTGCTGGGAGTTGCATGACGCTAGTAGTACAGTAACTAGTATATTGGTGCGTCCCTGCTGGGAGTTACATGATGCTAGTAGTACAGTAACTAGTATATTGGTGCGTCCCTGCTGGGAGTTGTATGATGCTAGTAGTACAGTAACTAGTATATTGGTGCATCCCTGCTGGGAGCTGTATGATGCTAGTAGTACAGTAACTAGTATATTGGTGCATCCCTGCTGGGAGTTGCATGATGCTAGTAGTAGTACAATAACTAGTATATTGGTGCGTCCCTGCTGGGAGTTGCATGATGCTAGTAGTACAGTAACTAGTATATTGGTGCCTCCTAGTAGAGCTGCCGCGGTATTGATATTTTCCTTACCGCAGAAATTTGCGAAATATTTCCTACCGCCGTGGTTATTACCGCACAGTGCGCACAAAAAAATAATAATTTGAATGCATTTTTTTTTTTTTTTTTTTAGTAGTCTACTCTTATAGCCTGCCTCTAGTCTAATGGCGCTTTTCCACTGCATAGTACCTACTCGACTCGACCCGCTTTAGGCACCTGGTACTTCGTTCCTTTTCCACTGCAGCCAGGTACTACTCTGTTTGTCTCCGTGTGGGGATGCAGGCGGGGCCGCTCGCTTGTGTACACTGAAAGCTCCGTGTCCGAGGGCTTGCAGCAAGCCAGAGTTTAACACAGTTTAAATCAATCAATCAATCAATAACAACATTAACCATACTCTCGTTGCGTCTATTCTGCCAAAGCTAACGTTACCTCTCATTGTGTATTCTACCAAGCAACCCGGGTTTAACGTTACCTCTCGTGTATATCGGCTGACGGTAGTATTAGGCTAATAACAACAACAAACTTAACACATCAGCGATCTTGTTGTGACACTAAACTCTCCGCTCGGTGGTAAATTGGGTTGATGTCGGTTTTGTTTCATCAATAAATAAGGCAGAATACACAGTGAATCCATTCTTTTTTGTTTATTGCACTTGGTTCTGTCGCAAACAAATCCTGAATGAAATGCATCCTTAGCGAGGCAGTAAAGATGGCGGCGTTCTGTTTTTGTTCAGAGCCTCCAAACTGTGACGCGTCTCTCTTCTGACCAGTCAGTGGTCTGCAATGTTTCACATGACTTTTCTGGTACCACTTCTACCCAATAGGGTCGCTTGGAACCGAGTAGGGTATATCTGCAAAGCCGCAAGCCGCAAGCCAACTTTATTATTATGATAAAAAACAGCGGTGACGCGGTATTCAGCCTAACTCTGCGGTGAGCGTGATGCAACAGCGATACCGCGGTAATGCGGTTATCGCGGCAGCTCTACCTACTAGGGTTAAATGCTACAGTATGCTAACTATTTGGAAAAATAAATATAATCACTTTATTTGAAGAGTCAAAACTGTTCTCTTGGTTTTGTTTTGTTCATAGTAGTAACGCCGCCGAGCCATAATGTACATGGTGACTGCTTGGTTTGACTGGCAGTGGCCGCCGAAAAAAAAAATATATTTTTTTAATAACTTTTTTTTTGCATCCCCTATTATTTTACCCACGCGACGCCACTGAGTAAGAGTAGGTAAGGGATATGTATATAGATATAATAACTAGTAAGAGTAGGTAAGGGATATGTACAGATATAGATAAAGTAAGAGTAGGTAAGGGATATGTACAGATATAGATATAATAACTAGTAAGAGTAGGTAAGGATATGTACAGATATAGATATAATAACTAGTAAGAGTAGGTAAGGGATATGTACAGATATAGATATAATAACTAGTAAGAGTAGGTAAGGGATATGTACAGATATAGATATAATAACTAGTAAGAGTAGGTAAGGGATATGTACAGATATAGACAGGCCCGGACTGGCCATCGGGAGCACCGGGAGTTTTCCCGGTGGCCTGGCCTGCACAGATAAAAAAAAATAAAAAAGTAATAAAAAAAAAATATATATATAGGTAAGTATAGGTATAGTATACTGTACTAGTATAGGTAAGTATATATATATATATACTTTTTTTTTATTATAATTTTTTATTTTTTTTTGTCAGGCCATCGTTTCTAGTTGTGGCGGCGGCGCGATAGTTAGATAACCTAGGTGGGTGGGGAACAACCAGGATTTCACTGTCTGCCACAGAGTTGGAGAACTATCTGACTCTCTCTCCCTCACGCGGATCACACACACACAATGGAGCCGTGCTGCCGCTTGTGATTGGTGGAGGCGGGACCAGGCGATACAACTGATTGACAGCAGAGGCGGCAAATGGAATGGCAGATGGCACTCAGATGCAGAATAACAGCCAGGCAATGCGCTAGGTAGTGAGGGACTCGGGAGAGATACAGTAGAGCGAAAGTCAATTAACGTTGATGTCAAGATGGACAGTGGAAGAAAGAGAAAGGGTGGAGGAGAGAGGGATAAAACAAAGAAAAAGAAAGGCCCTTACAGGAGATTCTGCTAAATCCGGCAACATTTATCAAATGTTTTCTTGCACCAAGGTCAAGGAACCAGCAGGTTAGTCAGTGATAAAAATAAACATGTGGATGTTAGCTAGCTAACGTTATGCAATGCATCATCTCCCCTGTCAAAAGCCCAATGTTAAATCTGCCAAGAAACAAATAAATAATTTAACCCTTGTGTCTGAAAACTAAAGTGTTATACTCTTACCATATTAGGGGACTAAATTGAAAAACGCCATAAAAAGATTATATGTTGAAATAATTTCCCACTTTCTTTACCATAAATATTTTATTCAACTTCAGATTAAAAATGAAATACTCCCACCTTTCTGAAAGGAGTTGTTAAATCTGACATTACAAAAAACAATATGTGGTGGTTATGATTGGGGCTGAAGTTGAATAAACAATTTATGAAAGAGAAAGTCAAAATAATTCCAAGATAATTCAAAGATTACACACCTTTGCCACATATTGGCTACAAACATAATCACTGCAAAGTTATCAAAAAATAAGAATCTGATCAGACACAAGGGTTAAGTTGTTGTTCCCTTTCTAATTTCCTCAAAAACATCTAGTCTAGTTAATGTGATCAATATTATTTGACAATTGATGCTTTTTGTTGGACATTTCAATCAGTGAGCTCATACTTTGAGCTCATTTTATAGTTAAAATGATTGAGACAACGCAATCTTCTGTCTTCGTTGTGCATGCATGCGTGTGCTCACCACACGCGATACATGTGTCACTATTCTGGCAGTGGCTACTGTTATTATAGTATTGTAATGAAAGGTCTGTTATTTAATGTTTGTGTAAAGGGCTATTTTAACTGTTGATGGGTAGTGCATCAGTAAAGTGAATATGGTATTGTGCTCTTGCTCTGTTTGAATAGGTGGAGAGAGTGGTTAACTGTATTATAATAGTAAAGAGAAAAATATGTTGTGCTCTTGCTTTTTTCTTTTTGAAGGTGGAGAGAGTAGCATTGCTAGTGCCACAACAGTTTTATTTGAGGTTCATAACAGTGCATTGTACTAAGCAATTGTTGGCTCATTAGTTTGTGATTCACATGCACTAAAATTCACCAGAATGCAAGAAATTAAGTCTTTGTAACAAAAAATGTCCTGGTGGGGGACCCCCCGCTTAAAAAGTGGCCTGATTGGGGCTATATTTCGCGCTATATCTCCCGGTATGAATTATTTCCCCAGTCCGGCCCTGGATATAGATATAATAATTAGTAAGAGTAGGTAAGGGATATATGTATCAGATATAGCTATCTGGCTGACTTGTCCATTCTTATTAGCCTAGCTTAGCACAATGAATGGAAGCGGATGTGCCGGTTAGCTAGGTGAATAATGCAGCCAGATAGCTTTATACTGAATCCACAGAGGAACAGTAGCTTCCAAAATACAGGAGAGAAACAACGCACTCTGCCATTAAGCATGCATCTGAACCAATCATGTTGTCAGAAATCTGCATCAGCCAATGGGAGGTGGCAAACAACGTTGCCTCATAATATGATATTGAGCGGAGAGCGATGTGAGAAACACGGAGCACAGCTCGCTGCTCGCTGCTGCACACACATTATCCCAACCCCCTCTCTCTCTCGGAATGAAACGGAATGCATTGGTATCACTCCGGAATCACGTTTCACAATCACAAAGTAAATAAAACGTCCAACTCGCGCAACGACTCAGCAAAAAGTTGAGTCCCGTGGATATTATTGCGAGTGATAATTCATACATATTATGGAAAAGCCAATGTGTTGTTTAGAATTTGGAGGGGGTAGCGACAGTCTGATAAGTCTCTGTGGGGGTCTAACACTCTAACACCTATTCAACCGCACACACCGCTCTGTCTCTCACAGTGTGTGTGTGTGCGCGTGCGTGTATGTGCGTTCCGTGATGCGATCAGGGGTGTAAAAAGTACCCAGAAATTATACTTAAGTGAAAGTATGGGTACTGTCTCAAAATCTGACTCAAGTAAAAGTCAAAGTATCTGGCTAAAAACACACTTGAGTAAAAGTAAAAAAGTCCTACTTTTAAATGTACTTAAGTACTAAAAAGTTAAAGTACATTTCTTTTTTGGAAAGGGATAGACCATGGGTCTCAAACTCATTCCATCATCAGCCAAGTTTTCATTTTAACTATACATTGCACCAGGTGAGTTAGTTGAAGAGGTGAGCCAATTAGTGAAATCATCAGCTGGTGTTTAGGCAAGGCTGGAATTAAACCAAGCATACACTCTGCCCACAATGGAATGTGTTCTGTGATAGACCATGCTGAAATGAAAGAACTTTTTTTGCATTAAAATTATTTAATGCACTTCTCCATTGAAGGTAAACTAACATGGACGGCATTCACATCACAGCATGAATAATATCACGTTATTAAAGACCGAATACTGTAGTATCCTGAATAATATGACAATATTAAAAACAGAATGGTGTATCCTGAATAATATCACAATATTAACCACAGCATACTGGATTATCCTGAATAATAGCACAATATTAAAGGCAGAATACTGGAGTACCCTGAATAATATCACAATATTAAAGACAGAATACTGGAGTACCCTGAATAATATCACAATATTAAAGGCGGAATAATGGAGTACCCTTAATAATATCACAATATTAAAGACGGAATACTGGAGTACCCTGAATAATATCGCAATATTAACCACAGCATACTGGATTATCCTGAATAATATCACAATATTAAAGGCAGAATGCTGGGGTATACTCTGAATAGTATTACAATATTAAAGACAGAATACTGGAGTACCCTGAATAATATCACAATATTAACCACAGAATACTGGCGTATACCCTGAATAATATCACAATATTAAAGACAGAATACTGGAGTATACCCTGAATAATATCACAATATTAACCACAGCATAATGCAGATTTTGTACTCCAAGTGAATGTCGTTTAAGGCACTGGCCAAAACATTGTATGGGAGCCCTTCAGTCTTCTGCAGCAGAACGCCTTTCAAAGCTTTCAGTGTCGATCCAGTGAGCGGTTACCCCAATGAAACTTCTTCGTCGGGCTGTCCAGCAATCTGTTGTTGTCGCGATCCATTCAACTTCACTCATAGCAGCAGTGACTTTCTCGTTCATGGTTTGAGCAGCTTTGCTGATCTTCGAGCGGACAGTGGGCCTCGTAATGACGTTAGAGGTCGCAAACCATTTATCAGGTTTTTGAATGATGGCAACTCAACAACACTATAAGGTTGGAGTCCTTGAACTATGTATTTTTTATGTAGATAAGGCCATGGATGCTCGTCTTGTCCATCCACGCCGTCGCCGACCGTTTCGTCCTCTTCATCACTCATTGTGGCCATCTTCTATGGCTTGTCACTCTGACTCTATTCTTCTGATAGCAGGTGTTTAATCAAAGATCCCCGCTTTCTAGTCTTGCACAAGGACCAATCAGTATGGGTATGGGCGGGTTCATTTTCCATTGATGGGGATTTGATTGGCTGTTTACTTGCGGTTGCAGGATTAATAACGTTCACGTTAGTTTGGCCAGATAAACAATTCAAATATACTAATTAAAATGGTTGGACCTGCGAGATTTGTACTTTGTACTTTGTAGGTCTGCATTTTAAATGTAAGGAGTAAAAAGTATGTTTTTTTTTCTCTGAAATGTAATGGAGTAAAAGTACAAAGTATACAAACCTAATAATACTCGAGTAAAGTACATATCCCCCAAAACAGTACTTAAGTATTGTAATGAAGTACTCAAGTACTTTACACCCCTGGACGCAATGTACAGTAGTTCTCTGGAAAATGGGGATAATTAAAACCATACCATCTAGCAAGAATTAAACATATTTACAAGATGTATTACGTTTAGCAAGTAAGGGAACGGGGAGGGTGGGGGGGACGGAAGCCGCATCAGCGAAAAGGTGAGGGGGGAGGAGGGGGGTTCGAGGGACGGGGCTCGCAGGAACTGGATCGGGAGGAGGGGGCTGACGAGGAAGACTGGAACAGGGAAGGATGGAGGGTAGGTGTAACGGCTCCGGAGTAGGACCTGGGGCTGGGGTCTCCACGGTGGCGAGACCCACCGCCGAACCCCGAACCAGAGGCTCCCTGGCGGCAGGACGCGGTGCAGGACCCCCAACCGGGGTCTCTCCGGCAGCGGAATCCGGCGTCGTCCTCCAGGTCTGCCATGGTGGTGGCTCGTCCTCTGGAACCTCCCAGGGCTGAGGAGACCTCGACCAGGCCGGCGAGGAAGACCTGCGGTTCTGGGAACCCCCTCCCCTGGGGCTGTGGCATCGGGATCCGCGCCCCTTCTCCGACGCTCCCCTGCGGACCAGGCGACTCCCCACCCAGGGATCCGGCACAGGAGTGGCCGCGGCGCAAGCCCCCGATGTCATCGGCGCCGCTGGCCCAGCCACTGCGTCCCATGGTGCCAGAGCCCGAGCGGTCGCCTGGTCGGCACGCAGGACAGAAGCGCCCAGGATCCCGAGCAGTTTACTTAACAAGACAGGAACAATACAGAACTGACAAACATAGGTAACATTGAACAATGATCCCGCACAGGAGGGCAGGACAGACAACACTAATATACACAGACTAATTGACAAGACACTGATAGACACAGAGGGTAATTACAAACAGGACACAGGTGTGGTAGACAGAAACAACAGAACACAGAGCACACTGGGAAAACAATAACAAATAAACAACCAGACTAAAACATATTTACAAACCACAGACAGGGGAACACAAGACTAACAAAGTGGAGACAACAACGACAATACAGACAATAAACATAATAAACATAACTGGCAGTAAATAATAATAAGTTGGTGTGTGAGCTGATGCCAGATCTGCATCAGCCCACCGGTTGGCAATGTTATGTTATGAGGGTTATTGATGGGGAGTTGTGAATGTCTGGGTCCTGGTCCCACAGGACCAGGACCGGAGGAAGCGTGACACAGAGCTAAAGCAAAGATACTCCCAGACGGGGTGCAAAAGTTTTTTTCAATACATGAAAGAAAATATTATTTGAGAGATATTTGTAAATTTACTGTTCAAAAACCTATAAGGGATTAAAAAGGAGGTGTATTTCTATTATTGGGGTTAACTTGTGGAACCATGCTGATATACAGTTAAGAATGAGTAATTCACTTTTGGTTTTTAAGAAAATGGTTTGTAAAGTTATTTTTGAAAACTACAAGGGTGAATAATACTGTTTTTTAATTTTCTTTTAGAATACCGCTTTGGAGTCTTAATTTTGTTAAGAATATAGGACAGGCATATATAAGCATTATGCTTCAGTCTGTACTTTTTCAGTCACTGTAAAATCAAATATTGTTAAATGATGGTGTATATTGTATTGTGTGAGATGACTGAATAAATTACTACTGTTACAAAGGATCAGATTAAACCGAATATATATATTTATTTATTGATATATATTGCATAGTATTTGTATATCGTTTGATATCCCTTGTATATTCCTTGTACATATACACGGAATATCCCTTTAGCCCAGACCATGATATTTCGTTCTCCTGTTGGACAGCGGTCCACAGGCGCCAGAGCCATGCCTCCGGAGTCAGGTTCAAAGTCACCGTCAGGACATGTCTGTGCATGCCCGGCCTTGCCCAGGGCTACGAGACAGAAATGAGGTTGGCACTAGTTTGTTCGCCGTGCATATAAATATGGCGCAGGTGAATACAGAAGCACTTAGTCTTACTTAGTCAGAAGTCTTAGAGTTACCCAATAAGTTGAAGCCTCACCCACGATACTCCGTGCGGTGAAGTATGGCCTGTTTGGCCCCAAAATAGAGCATTGAGACCGCGTGCGAATTAATAACTGAATTGTCAGAGTTTGGCGCTATACCGTCGAGTGCGACATATTTCTATTAAGTCAGTAATAGTCTATTTGTGTATAGTGTATCGTGCGGTTAAAGTTCTACAGTGACCAGCATCACCAACGCTTCCTCGTACCAGCTAGAGTGCTTATCCAGGCTGGGCTGCTTTCATGGCGCTTTCACCCGAGGAGACCTAGACGAGAACCGTGTGGACATGTACACTGGATTAATCTACCCGACGACTACATAGCCCTTTGCGGCTGGATTATATTTGTTTTGGTCCTGTGATTTATGGAGCGGAGAATCGCCGACACCTACACGTGTTGGATTTACCCTGTGAGGAGACCAGTCGAGTCTGCGCCTCAGAGAGCCTGAGGCCGGCTAGCTTTCTTCACTGTGGAGCTACAGTCTACGGAGAACAGCTGTATTCGTCTGTGGATCAAGAGGCTATTGCACCGTCTCCTGTACTTGGAGTCTCCTTAGTCATCGTTGACCAGACTCTCTACTACCGACAGATCCTCTACCCCTGCTGGCTTACAACCAGGGGGACCCTTCCAGTATCTCCCGCTATATATTACTAGTGTACCATAGATATAATTCCCTAAGATTCAGGTTGTATAATTACCTCCTGCGTAACCAGAGAATGGACATTCATTATTGATTTGCCTATGCACATTCCTTTGCCTTATAAGCGCATCCAAAGTATAATAGAGAAGTATTATGTACCTTTTGCTGCAATAAATACTTAAAGACAACTTTGTGTAGAACCGGTTCATTGTGGGAAGTGTTCATTATATTTATATATCATGTACTGTATGGCCAGTAATTAAAGTACATAAAGCGGTAGTGGTTTAATGATACCATACTTATCAATACAGTCAGGGAATTGTACCCCTCAGTTACAATTGGTCCTTCGAGCCGGAGGGTAACTAGTGTAATATTAATATAGTGGTATTAATATTGACATGGCCTATGATGAACACTCCACAAAACGGTTCTCCTAAAGTAGATCGCCCGCAGCGTAGACGGCAGACACCTCAGTACTTAGAGGATTACGTTGCCAATATACTACCTAGCCTTCTACAGACGGTAAACGCGGAAAAAGTAGATAGTAAAATTATGTCCGACCCTATCGACCAGGCTACCCCGCCAATAGAGGCCCTAGTGGGTTCTAACGTAACTGACCAAGCTCACGGTAGGGACCAGGAGGGACCCGACATGACTTTACCCCCCGCCAAGACCGAAGAAGTAGTCCCCGGAGAGCTCCAGGATAAAGACAGCTCTCCAGGGATGGAACTCTACCCGCTACAAGAAGAGGAGAGCACCCCGGAGATGGATCTCCAGGACTCGCCACAGGAGAACAGATCTCCAACGAGTACTGCCAGGAGCGGATCACCTCAACCAGCGTCTTCCCCCAGCGAGGCGGACAAGATGCTGGCACAGGCATTCCTCGCCAGCCTAGCAGCCTCAACAGAGCGCGATCGACTCCAAGCACAGACGCTTAGTGAGCACGAACATTCTTCCATGGAAAGAGAACGCCTTCAAGCGCAGCAACGGAGCGACGAAGATCGTATACGTCTAGAGATTAGACGCCTTCAGACGGAAGAGAATATGGTAAGGGACCGGGCCGAAGCCCAGCGCGCCGCTGCCGGTGCCCAAAGAGAAGCAGAGCGCGACCTCGCTCTCACCAAGCGCGAAGCCGAGCGCGACCGATTACAAGCGCGGATAATGGAGCAGCTGATCACCAGGGCAACACCCCCTCCCTCCGCACGGGGTTCCAGGGCCTCGTCAAGACAAGGGTCAAGGGCACCCTCCCCTACCCGATCAAGCAACCCTGAGCCCGACCACCAGAGAGAGCCTATACCCCCCTCCGAACCCCTTCCCCGACCGGTCCAAGTGAGACCCAGCTACAAGGAAGAAACGGTCTACACCGCGGAGAGGCTAAATAGACGACTACAGGAGGACCTGCCAGAGGAAGAAGAAGAGGGAGAGGAGGAGAGTCAAGCCCGACAGCAGCACAGTACTCCACAGGACCAGGAGGTCCAGTACAGCCCAGGCTCTACCCCCGCGGCTCTGCGCTACAGACCCCTGACTCAATTCACGGGTGAGCTTGACGCACGACAAGCCCCGAGGAACAGCACCTGGATACGCGGGCCATGGTACCCAGCAGGTACCAGCCCACCAAGAGGCGTAAGAGGAGACTCGCCTAGGAGGCCTCTCTTCCAACGCTCACCGATGTGCCAGCCATCCATGGCATCATACATTGGCACACCGACGTTTCCGGACTTCACCCACGAGAACAGAGCACAGTACACGGAGCTACGAATGTGCTTAGAGACAATGATGTCCGATGTAGCTGATGAACCGTACAAGTATGCTATCCTACTGAAGCACCTCAAGGTGCCCCGAGCGCACAATATAGCGCTGGCCTATGCCACCTCTACTACCCCATACACAGCGGCTCTAGCAGCACTCGACCAAAGATATGGACGCATATGGGACTACGTAATACAAGAGATAAGGCATATTGACCGCCTACCCCCAGCCACAGACAATCGCTCACTAGATGACCTGTCTATCAAGGTACAATCCCTGGTAGGGATGCTGGGGGCGCAAAGAGAAAAGGGTATGCACGAACTGTACGCGAACTCTAATGTCGAGAGGATTTTAGAGAAGCTTCCGCCCGCCCGACAAGAGCGCTTCAGGCGGCAAAGAGACCACCGTGATCCTAACGGTCCCGAGCCATCCCTCCTAGACCTAGCCGACTTCCTGGCGAGAGAAGTCAACAGCCTACGGTTGGATACGTTCATGCGGAGCACCCCAAGCTCCAGAGAGGGACCTAGGAGAGCAAACGATGGCCGAAGATTGGTGACCGTCATGCACCAATCAGAATCAGTACCGAGCAGCAAGAACCACAGTACCCCCTCGATGAAAGAGAAGTGGAAGATGGTGTGCCCGTACTGCGAAAAGGAACACTGGTTGTCACAATGTGACACATTCAAGAAGATGACCGCCGACGAGGTGAGTCAATGGATAAAGTCCAACCGACGCTGTTACCGATGTGCGCGTAGTCACATGGCAGCCGATTGCCGCTTAAAGAAGAGGTGTAGTCGGTGTGACGGAGCCCACCTAGATGTCCTACACGACAGTAACAGAAGAAAGCCTGCACCCTCAAGCAGCACAAAGGCAAGTGTTATGTACATTGACCCCGCCAGCAGCGGGGGCGCCCGGGTGCTCTTAAAGGTGGTCCGCGTAACACTGAGTTACCAAGATAAGGTCATGGACACTTACGCCGTCCTTGACGACGGGTCAGAGAAGACCCTTCTCCTCGCGTCCGCTGCGGCCCAGCTGGGGCTGCGGGGGAGCGAAAACCAGATGACGATTCGGACAATAAGAAGAGATCTAAAGACGATAAAGGGCGAGAATGTCTCCTTCACTATCGCAGCAAGCGGGCAGCCAGAGAGACGGTATAGGATTACTAACGCTTTCACCAGCCAAGAAATAGGCCTGTCGCAGTACACCTACCCCATCGCCAAGCTGATGGATAAATATGTGCACCTGCGTCAACTACCTATACCGATCATAGACGGTGCCACCCCGACCCTGCTGATAGGCTCCGACCATGCAGACCTCATCGTCCCGATTGACCGGGTCCACACAGGGCCCAGAGGCTGTCCTGCAGCAGTCGAGACCCGCCTAGGATGGACACTACAAGGCCCCCTCGCTAAGTCTCTTAACCGAACAGCAGCCACTAACTGCCTCCACTCCAGAGTGACAGAAGAAGACACCACCCTCCTACAGCATGTCGAGAGGCTATGGACACTAGAGACAATGCCCTTTAAGAACGAAAAGAAAGACATTCATTCCAAGGAAGACATTTACGCTATAGCCCTCCTCGAGCAAGGGACAAAGAGAGTCAAAGTCAACGGAGTGATGAGATACGCAACTCCACTCCTGAGGCGAGAGGGTATGCCTACCTTCCACGCCCCAAAAGAAGCGACGGAGCGGTATCTATTGAACACAGAGCGGCGCCTAGCCAGAGACCCCGCTCAAGAGACGGTGTACCGCGCTGAGATTAACAAGCTAATCACAGCGGGACACATAAAGAAAATTGACATTAAAGAGGCCGATCAGACGACCGAATCATGGTACGTGCCGCACCACAAAGTCCACCACAACGGCAAGGATCGTATTGTGTTCAACTGCAGCTACCAGATCGGATCACAAAATCTGAATAAAGAGCTCTTGCCCGGCCCAACACTCGGCCCCTCTCTACTAGGCGTGTTACTACGTTTCCGCCAAGACAAGGTGGCCATCAGCGGCGACATCAAAGGGATGTTCCTGCAGGTGAGACTAGTGGAGGAGGACAAGCCCCTGCTGCGGTTCCTATGGAGAGAGAGGATCGGGGATGAGCAACCAGCCATCTATCAATGGGAAGTCCTCCCTTTCGGAACCACATGCAGCCCATGCTGTGCTACGTTTGCACTGCAAAAACACGTCGCAGAGGACCCAGCAGCTGATGAAGAGGTCCGACAAAGTGTAGGAAATAGTTTCTACGTGGACAACTGTCTGCAAAGCGTCTCGACGCCAGAAGAAGCCGAGGCCCTTCTACTCAAGCTCCGCGCCTCCCTGATCAAAGGCGGCTTTGATCTCAGGCAGTGGGCCAGCAGCGACCCGCAAGTATTGCGCAGCCTCTCCCCCGAGGACAAGGCAGCAAGCAGCGAGACCTGGATGGCGACCATCCCAGGAGAAGCCCAAGAAATGGCGCTTCAAAACAGACTCGCTCCATTATAAACACACACCCCTGACCAAGGAGCAGGGAAGGTCGACTGCACTACCGACCACCAGACGGAGTGTATACAGAACACTCGCCAGACAATATGACCCGTTGGGATGTATTCTACCTTACACCACCAGGGCAAAGATGATTGTAAGAGCGTTATGGGACAAGGACCAGGGCTGGGACGACCCCATACCCGAACACCTTGCATCCACATGGAGAGAGTGGGAGACGGAACTCAGCTCACTCCCAGGTGTCAACATACGCCGCAGCTACTTCCCACCCACAGTGAGGCCGGAGACGTGCCAGATGGACCTGCACGTCTTCAGCGACGCCTCCGAAGTAGCCTACGGTTCGGTGGCCTACTTGCGTGCCCGAGAGGAGGGAGGAGAAATACATACTGCTTTCATCCTGGCTCGCTCAAGAATAGCCCCACGAAAGCAACAATCTATCCCGCGTCTCGAGCTCTGCGCAGCCCTAGCAGGAGCGCAACTCGCCACGTTAATCCAACGTGAACTCACCATTCCGGTGCAAAGAACAATCTTGTGGTCAGACTCCACGACAGTACTCACATGGATCCGGTCTGATTCGTGCAGATACAAGGTCTTCGTGGGAGTCAGAGTCACAGAGATTCAAGATTTAACAGAAGTAGCAAGCTGGAGGTATGTGGACAGAAAACACAACCCAGCTGACGTCATCACCCGGGGAATGTCCCTGGATGACCTCACCCGTCACAACCTATACAGTGACGGGCCAGAGTTCCTCAAGCTCCCGGAAGAAGAGTGGCCTACACCCACCCCACGGGAAGCGAGTAAAGAGGAGGCCGAAAACAAGAAATCTATGTTCTGTGGATTGAACACACTCGTCTCCACAGACCCCGACATAGACGATTGCCTCACCCTAGAGAGTGCGCAGCTAAAGACATTCCTGTGGCACCACCCAGAGGTTCAGCTCACTACTGACATTACAGCAGCTGACTACGAAGAAGCAGAACTTCTTCTACTACAACGAGCCCAGAGAGACTCGTTCCCCGATGAGCTAGACTGTCTACAGGGAGCAAAGCCCGTCCCATCAGACAGCAGACTGCTCCACCTAGCCCCCGAGAGCGACGCCCATGGTCTCATCAGAGTGGGTGGTCGTCTGCGGAGAGCTCCAGACTTACCGGATGACGTCAAGTACCCGATAGTCTTAAACAGCCGACACAAGGTCACAGAGCTGATCATAAAGAAATACGACGAGGATGTGCATCACGCCGGGGCAGAGAGAGTCTTTGCGGAGATCAGACGTCGTTATTGGATACTGCAAGGGAGAGAAGCAGTGCGGCGCTTCCAGCGAACCTGTCTAGACTGTCGTAAGTGGCGAGCGCAGCCCAGTATACCCCGGATGGCTGACCTACCTCCCTGTCGCCTCCGACTCGGCGACAAGCCTTTTCACTCCACCGGTATGGACTGTTTCGGCCCGCTGTATATAAAGAAAGGAAGAGGAACCGAGAAGCGGTGGGGTATTGTATTCAAATGCATGACCACCCGAGCGATGCATATAGAACTCCTTCCAACCATGAGCACAGACTCATTCCTTATGGCCTTCCGAAGATTCACATCGCGGAAAGGCAAACCGTCTATATTATTGTCTGATCACGGGACAAACTTCAAAGGCGGAGAAAGAGAGCTGAGAGAGAGCTTCCAAGCTATGGGCCCAGAACTTAAGACCCACCTCGCTCCATCCCAGATTGACTTCCAGTTTAATCCCCCGAACGCACCTCACTTCGGTGGAACTTGGGAACGAGAAGTACGTTCAATAAAGACAGCCCTGTACGCCGTGCTTGGGGCCCAGACCGTGGCGGAAGAAGTCCTAATGACAGTCCTCACGGAGATCGAGGGAGTATTGAACTCAAAGCCCCTCGGTTACGTCTCAAGTGATGTAGCAGATGTCGACCCAGTCACCCCCAACACACTCTTGATGGTGCGGCTGGACCCCGCGCTACCACAGACAATGTACAGGCCTGAAGAAGCGAACGGCCGAAGAATGTGGAGGTACAGTCAAGTATTGGCTGACAAGTTTTGGAACAGCTTCCTACTCCACTATCTACCGTCTCTACAGACCCGCCAGAAATGGGTGAAAGAGAGAGACAATTTGACAGAAGGAACAGTCGTCATGATTATCGACCAGTCACTACCCCGAGCTATGTGGCCGGCTGGCCGCGTAAGCAAAGTGATCACCGGTGCCGACGGAAAGGTCCGAGCAGCCGAAGTGCTTGTCCAAGGACGGATCTACACCCGACCCGTGGCGAGGCTAATAGAACTGCCAAGGCTCCCCGATACTATCGATGACGACCATGACCCCATGACTTTGTGAACTGACCGACCCCTCACAACAGACATTGAGTAGTGGACAGTGCGGTTAATCTGTCTCTGCTTAGCTAATTAGGTGGGACTAATTAGGGGGCGGCTGTTACAAAGGATCAGATTAAACCGAATATATATATTTATTTATTGATATATATTGCATAGTATTTGTATATCGTTTGATATCCCTTGTATATTCCTTGTACATATACACGGAATATCCCTTTAGCCCAGACCATGATATTTCGTTCTCCTGTTGGACAGCGGTCCACAGGCGCCAGAGCCATGCCTCCGGAGTCAGGTTCAAAGTCACCGTCAGGACATGTCTGTGCATGCCCGGCCTTGCCCAGGGCTACGAGACAGAAATGAGGTTGGCACTAGTTTGTTCGTCGTGCATATAAATATGGCGCAGGTGAATACAGAAGCACTTAGTCTTACTTAGTCAGAAGTCTTAGAGTTACCCAATAAGTTGAAGCCTCACCCACGATACTCCGTGCGGTGAAGTATGGCCTGTTTGGCCCCAAAATAGAGCATTGAGACCGCGTGCGAATTAATAACTGAATTGTCAGAGTTTGGCGCTATACCGTCGAGTGCGACATATTTCTATTAAGTCAGTAATAGTCTATTTGTGTATAGTGTATCGTGCGGTTAAAGTTCTACAGTGACCAGCATCACCAACGCTTCCTTGTACCAGCTAGAGTGCTTATCCAGGCTGGGCTGCTTTCATGGCGCTTTCATCCGAGGAGACCTAGACGAGAACCGTGTGGACATGTACACTGGATTAATCTACCCGACGACTACATAGCCCTTTGCGGCTGGATTATATTTGTTTTGGTCCTGTGATTTATGGAGCGGAGAATCGCAGACGCCTACACGTGTTGGATTTACCCTGTGAGGAGACCAGTCGAGTCTGCGCCTCAGAGAGCCTGAGGCCGGCTAGCTTTCTTCACTGTGGAGCTACAGTCTACGGAGAACAGCTGTATTCGTCTGTGGATCAAGAGGCTATTGCACCGTCTCCTGTACTTGGAGTCTCCTTAGTCATCGTTGACCAGACTCTCTACTACCGACAGATCCTCTACCCCTGCTGGCTTACAACCAGGGGGACCCTTCCAGTATCTCCCGCTATATATTACTAGTGTACCATAGATATAATTCCCTAAGATTCAGGTTGTATAATTACCTCCTGCGTAACCAGAGAATGGACATTCATTATTGATTTGCCTACGCACATTCCTTTGCCTTATAAGCGCATCCAAAGTATAATAGAGAAGTATTATGTACCTTTTGCTGCAATAAATACTTAAAGACAACTTTGTGTAGAACCGGTTCATTGTGGGAAGTGTTCATTATATTTATATATCATGTACTGTATGGCCAGTAATTAAAGTACATAAAGCGGTAGTGGTTTAATGATACCATACTTATCAATACAGTCAGGGAATTGTACCCCTCAGTTACAACTACTACTATTACTAAAGCACTCGAAAATGTCATTTAACTATTTTTACCGATTTCTGAAAAGAGCGACTTTTTGACAATTTCAGAGAAATTCTAAATCCCTTTGTTACCCGCCGGCGGGAGCAAACAGCGTGAGCAGACTCGAGAGGGTGAGTTTAAGCCCTAGCCCTATTTTCTGAAAATCCGCCTAAATGTACATACCTAAGTAAATGGAAGATTGCTCCACTTCTACAAGGTCAATCTGCATGTTCTTGGTATCTATGGACATATATGGATCTCAGGGAATGTATTCCCAGTGTCAGAAATATTGTGTCTGTTACTAGGCTTGAGTAAATTGTGATGAACCAAAGGACAATATAAACCTTATTTTTTTTCATTTTCTTTTTTATCTTTGTTGGTGAATAACACCATACTAAAAATGACCAGACATGAAAAATGCAGCACCTTCAGCACCTTCTTGAGATCACGTGTACAAAAATTCTAAGCAAATTAATGAAGGGAAGATGATTAAACAGGATATTTTCTAGAGACAGTCTTATTCTGCCATCCGGACACATGCAATTTGAAATATGATTATAGAATATAGAATAATAAATTACCTTATTATGGCCAAGTCACGAATTTATGTATCGGGTCAAATCTCCCCTTTCCAATGGAGTTCAATCTGGATTTAGTATCACCAGGCGTGATTCACAAACTGTGAATGAAATCTACTGTAAGTACAGTTACTTTTTTATAATGAAAATGTATACGCCATTTTTCATCATTTCACATTTAACATTTTTGTCATTTAGCTGACGCTTTTATCCAAATCGACTTACACGTTTTGTACAACAAGACAGCAGGAAGGGTACAACTCTATCAGCTGAGTAACATATACGGTAATGAAACACCCCCATGAAATGTGGAAAAGTGGACTAAGCCGAGCGAAGCGTGTTATGGGAGAAATACGCGACAGGCTGACAGACATGTACACGTACGGTGATGTCGGATATGATATCTATTAACTTCCTAAAGACCATTGCTGCCTGGGCAGCGCAAACACTAATAAGTAAGGGATAATGTATAGCTACGAGGTCATTGTTGCAAAATAATTGACCGACACAGAGTTTAAAATACCGAGGCGCAGCGCCGAGGTGTTTTAAGGCGAGACACTGCAGGTGAATAGGCAAATATACTTTTTTTGTTGATTTTGAGATTTTGTTATATTTTGCTTCCTAAACATGTCTTCTATGAAACTAGTGACAATAAAACGTCAATAACACACATTTAGTTGTTTATTTTACTTCATTTTGCCTTATTGCATCCATAAATGTCCACATATTTAATGGGGAAGTGCCTCATTTGCATATATAAACATAAATTTCAGAAAACTTGCAATATATTTTTTCTTAGTTTATATGTACATAACAAACTGGGAAAGTTTCATAGTGATATCTATTCAAATATTATTTGCCTATTAGGGGGTACTACACTGTACTACACTGTTTGTAGCCTGTGTGTAGTTCTGTTCAGTTCAATAACATCATTATTATTATTATTATTATTATTATTATTATTATTATTATTATTATTATTATTATTATTATTATTATTATTATTATTATTATTATTATTATTATTATTATTATTATTATTCAGTTATCAGGCATGTGTTTAGGTTGTCTATTACTAATGGTTTTATTAGGTTTTGTGTTTGTAAATATCTGTTTAAAAAAAAAAAGTATGGCATTTTACAAAACAGAACTTTGAAGGCGTTTTCCCAAAAATTTGTTTTAAGAGTTTTTCCTCATACTCTGAGCCAGAAACCTCCACTGCAGTAGCACTCACATACACCAAACCTTCCAGTTCTATTCATATCTATGTTCTGAAGGTATTTACAGAAGGGTTTGTTGATATCGCATTCATACCCTGATTTATATCACATTTCATTCCTAAAAACATGGCGACATATACAACATAGTGTCTCCCCTTAAACGTCAGTGAAGGTCAATTATTTTGTGACAATGATCGAGTATAGCTATACATTATCCCGCTTATTACATGGCTAACTTACTAACAATATACCTAATTTATTTTACATCGATAAGACGAGATCAAATGCAGACGCAGTTCTGTTCTGGCTCCGCTGTCATCGTCACACACACTCCGCTGTCAGTGCAGCCAGCAGGTGTGTCTGATTGGCCTTGATTGCGAACAGCAGCGCACAGCGGTCATTATTGTTCCACAGAGGTCCGTTATCGAGTAATATCGGACCTCTGACGAGCGCTATTGACCAATCACAAGCAAGCATTTCGGCTAATGTGAAAACGCCATGTAATAAAGACCGTTAACCACTGTTTGCCATTGGTGTCATTAATAACCATGCTGGAATATGCCTTTTCTTCGTTTTGTTCGATTAATATCCAGGGAATATCCAGGGAAGTTCTCTGTCAATTATCTACCTGCATATGATTTGTAGAGGCATACATTTTGATGTCGGTATTAGGTAGCCTATATAAACAATAATACGAGAGGATACAAGAACAATGAATCTCACTGCCATGTAGCCTACGCCATGTGTAGCCTGACTATATGTGATCAATACAAACTTGAACTTGAATTCCATCATGTCTGTGTGCGGGAGCTCACAAGGCTGTTGTCACAATGTAAATAAAAACGTGCACTGAAAAGTTACAGTATGTAGTTGGTTGATTATTTGTATGACAGTCAGTAAACCCTTGCAAAAAGTATCAGTTTTATTTAATGAATTGAAAACATGCAGCATTGCCTTCCTCCCGGCATGCAGCAACGACATGTATCAGGCAAATGCGCATCACTGAGTGGAATCCCTTTCTATTCACATAACTGCATTTGTGATGGAGCTTTGACAGCTACATGGGTGGTACAGTAACAGTCTATTGCCTGATCCATCTCCAATATCACGATGGACCGTGGCGGTGGCCAAAGACCCGAGGGTGGAGACTGACTTGAATGTGCATGGGGATGGCATTTGTGCGTTTTGTTCCACGCTCCAATTTCGGTCTCAAATTGCGGTACAAATGAAGGAGGTGTCTCTGGTATAGCGGACTCTAGTTAATATTATGTTCTCTCTGTAATTAGACTGCCCCTCATTCATTCATTCCTATCTGCTATCTCTGAAAACAGTTCCCCGCGAGCGCAGTCAGTGCACCCCATAGTATTCCGATAACCATATATATAAACCATGCTGCAATCATTCGGAAAGAGAGACCTATTCCAAATGCTATATTTATAGGGTTTGACAATAATTACACTACTGTCGCTATTTTACAATGAACTATAATGAATTACGGGTCCGCCAGTGTTGAAACTAATGCACGGAAGCTTATTTCCGCGTTGCAATATTCATATTCTACCACCGGGCGCCAGGTACGCACGGTCGGAGCTGTGCGTAAATATACGCACAAAGTCAAGCACACGACTGTCAGTCTGCAACACTACTATCACCAACATCTAAGAAGGGAGATCCCCCCTTGAATGGCCCTTCTAAGGTTTCTCTCCTCCACACTGCCTGTGGAGCTTTTTTCCCTATTGTTAGGTTTTAGTGAGTTTTTCCTTACCTTCGCGTGGGGTATGTCTGGGAGTGCTTGCATTCTTTCATTTATTTGCATTCATCTAAAAATGTTTGGACCTTATGGTGTTCTTGTTCTGTTCTTGACTTATTGTTATGTTTTCTTCTTGACTTGTTTAAAGAAGACCTGTACGGCCCATGGGGACATTAACGTGTGTTGTCGGGCCCTATAAATAAATTTGATTTGATTTGATAAGTCCCACACTTTGCTTAGAAATGATCGTACGCACGGGTTACGCACATATCTGTGCGTACACACCATTGATAAATGAGGGCCCTGGGTCGCCTCTCCTCATAGGACTACAAACAAAATGGCGGCATAATTTCCTAGCGTCGACTAGATTTCTATAACTCATATAGTCATATTTAACTAATAACACTTTAAACCATTGGTAAACAAATGTATTGTTGAAAATATACACTTTTATTTTTTTTTGTACTTTTTCAGTTTTTCAGTTTTATGTAAACAAGAACAGACATACAAAAAAGAAAAAAAGGAGGAGACAAAACAAAAATAATAAACAAAGAAAACAAAAAACTGACAGAAAGATTATTAAATAACAGTGTGACTTAACTCAAAGCAATACACAGTGTGTTGTATAGCCAGGTGTACAAGAGTACACGTAAAACATGAAGTATACAGGGGTGAGTCTCTGCAGAATGCAATTATTTGTCCTTCAGATAATAAATGAATGGGCTCCATATGTCCGAAAACCTGTTGTGCTCTTTGGATCTGTAAAAGTGGATCATCTCCATCTGTATGATTGTGATCATTTCATTAAGCCATTTCTGGAAACACGGGGTGTAGGTGATTTCCAATCGGTTAGATTTTTTTTTTTGCGGCTACCATGCCAAGCATTAGTGTCTGTTGTTCCTCCCTTGTGTACCTTAACTCATTCACTGCCAACGACAAGTATACTCGTTATTTGATCGTTATTTCTTTATTCGCTATTTCCATTCATAATCCATCCAGGAAGGCTAGTGTTACCATAGGGAATGAGTCTGAGATCGCAAAAGTCCAATACCACCCCCTGGTGGTATGCGGCCGATGTTGCACTTCCTTTGAGACTCTGTGTATGGGGCTGTGCGTTGATGAAATTCCTCCGGGCTGACTTTTCTAGTAACCTGGATCAAGGGCTTCATCCGATCGCATTGAATAGTTTTCGGGACCCCCGATTCATTATTCTGTGGTGGGTTATGTTGAGGGCCAAATGGACATATGATATGCCAGATGGCAATCAAATAATTGTAATATTTTTTTTGGAATCCCACCGGCCACAGGTAAGAGCAATTTAACGTACATTTCAGCTTGATTGTGTTTTCATAGCCATCGCCCTGATCAGCGTATGCTGTTGTACTAACGAATGCCGTTATTGACAATTAATTAATCAGAAACAACCCACCCCCTTTCATGCATTCATGATGGATCATATGCATTTGAATTTTTTATTGTAGCGTGTATAGGGACGAAATGCCAATGGATTAAGTATAATATGCGTTGCAGCCTATTACTAGCCTCCCAGGAATTACCCTAAACCCCTCTAACACAATACTTATATTCACCATGGTATAAAACAGGAATGTATGGATGGAAAAATTATTTCTTTTTCACATCTTGAATGATAGATACTCGATGTAAAATGGGCCATAGTATTGCATCCATAGCTATAATATATATATATAGTTATAGCTAGGGATGTCCCGATCCGATCACGTGATCGGGGGCCGATCGCGTGATTTTCAGAAGATCGGGATCAAAAAAAAAAGAAAAAAAATTGAGATTTTTTTTATATACTTTTTTTTTTTTTTTTTGTGACCAACTTTTTATTTTGTCTTTTTTTAAAACAAGTTCAGAGGAAGGACATTCACATCAGCATTTCATATTAATTCACACAGTGGCATAAAAAGTGTCTTTTCAGTATATATTGTCCGTCAGTATATTCATATACTGTGTAGCCTGACTGTTGCAGTTGTGACAGTCTTGTCCTCCGTTCTGGCGGTCCTGTGGCTGCGAGACAGCCCAGGTCGCTTCTTAACCCCACTCCCAGCCCCCCGGGTTTGCATAGACATTTTAGGAGAGGGGGAAACCTTGATGCATACATGTATAGGATACTCTTAATTAGAAAAGAAATCATAATTATGTTTGTTAGATAACCAAGTAATAGGGAAAAATACAATACAATTTAGAAACAACCACAACTAATTATAGCAGTAAACAGAAAAGGAAAAGATAAATGGAAAAGATAAATGGAAACAACAGCAACATGATTTTTGTTCATTCTCTGGTGTCAAGGTACAAGTGTTCAACCTAGTGGAGTACTGATTTTACCTTCTGGGCCGCAGTAAGTAATATTTGGATCGATTCTGTCCTTGCTCCCTGTGCTCTAGCACTGGATGCCTCTAATCTCAATACTTCGTAGAAGGACAGTTTCCAACGGTAAATATTGAGACTGTGGGGTGGTTTCCATCTCATTACGAGCATTTTCTTTGCTGCCGTTAAACCGGCCAGAAACACTCTCTTTTTGTGAGGTGTTAATTTTAGAGATGAATCATCATTTAATAATAAAATGTGTGGCAAACAAGGTATGTTTATCTCTGTTATATTAGTGAGAAATAATGCAACCTTGGCCCAAAAAGCGAGTACTCCTGGACATTCCCACATCATATGTATGTATGTTCCTATAACTTTTTGCGGACATAAAGCACATAGAGGACTTTGTAATATTTTTATTTGACGGAGTTTCCTGGGTGACAGATAAAATCTTTGTATCATTTTGTAATGAGTTAATTGGTTATTATAATTATGAGAGGTTAGTGGAATATTATCCCATACATTCTGCCAATTTATGCAGGCATTGTAATTCTTTAAATCTATGTTCCAGACAGTGGTATTACCTGTAGTTCTGTTTAGTTTTCCTTGTATTTTATTATATAACCCAGAAACAAAACCATTTTTAACATTTATGCCATTCACTATATTCATTAAAGGGTGACCTGGTAAAGGCTGATTCCATGGGACACCATAAGTGCGCATTGCAGTGCGTAACTGTAAATAAAAAAAGAAGGATGTACTAGGGACATTATAGATTTGTTTGAGCTCTTGAAATGATCTGAGACCGTATTCACTGTATATGTCAGATAGTTTGTGAATACCTTGTCTTTGCCAATTGGGAAATGTAACTGGTTCCCCTCCCAACAGTAAGAAGTTGTTATCAAAAATAGGGGTATCTATGTGCCATTTTGTGTTCCACTGTCCCGTTTCGGCAATATATTTCCAGACGTAAATTGAATGTGCTATAATTGGGCCGAATTTAGTACGGCAAAAGCTTGGGGATAGACCAGAAAATAGTATATCTTTGAATGTATATGGAGATACAATGTGCCTCTCCATATTCACCCATGGTATGTCAGAATCATTATTGAACCATCTTAGCAACGGTCTGAGCATAAAAGAAAAATAGTACTGTTCAAAATTAGGAACAGATAGCCCTCCTGCTTTTCTACTGTTTTGGAGTGTGGAATTGCTGATTCGTGGATGTTGTTCACGCCATATAAATTTGAATACTAGTCCCTGTAGCTTCTCCCAAAATCCTGGAGGTGGCGGTAAATGAATCATGCTTACCAGAAAATTGATCTTAGGGAGAATGTGGGTCTTGACTACTGAAAGCCTGACTGAAAATGGGATTAATAATAGTGACCAACGGTTTAACTCGTCAGATATTACCTTCTTAAGGCTCTTGTAATTTTTTGACACAATTTTGTCAATGGATGTGTATATATCTATACCTAAATATCTGAAACCAGAGCCCACTGGTATTTCTGTATGTAGTTGGGGACTACTTGCTGCTGTATTTAGGGGAAGTAAAATTGATTTATTCAAGTTGATCTTGTAGCCTGAAATAAAACTAAAATGTTTAATAGTGTCTAGGACTACAGGTAGGGACCGTGGTGTATTGTCAAGAAATAATAACAGATCGTCTGCGTACAGACAAATTTTATGGTAGGTGTTATTTACTATTATGGGTTTTATTTCGGCACAATTTCAAATTTTTTGGGCCAAGGGTTCAAGAGATAACGCAAATAATAATGCGGAGGCGGGGCAACCCTGCCTGACGCTACGTCTGATAGGGAAGGGTGTGGAACACTGATTGGATGTGATAACCATGGCCGTTGGATTATGATATAAGATTTTGAGCATATTTATAAATGTGTCTCCAAATGCCATATTCTTCATGGTGTGCCATAAGTACTCCCATTCCAGCCTATCGAAGGTCTTTTCGGCGTCAAGGGACAACACTGCACATGGTGATATTTTTGGAGCTTTGTCAATAATGTGTAACAGTCGTCTTAAATTATCTGATGCAAATCTTTGTTTAACAAATCCAGTTTGGTCTGGGTGGACCAATATTGGCAGTATCGTCTCTAGACGTCGTGCGAGGACCTTGGCATATAATTTTAAGTCTCCATTAAGAAGGGACAATGGACGATAGTTAGCACAGATGTTTCCATCCTTTCCTTTTTTCTGTATCAGTGTGATAATTGCTGTACTTATGTCTCTATTAAAACTCCCTTTCATAATGGCTTGTTGGAACATCTCGAGTAGTAATGGACCCAACTCTTTCCAAAAGGTCAAGTACAGCTCCGGTGGGATACCATCGAAACCTGGTGATTTCCCCTGTTTCATTTCTTTCAGTGCATCGTAAAGTTCCTCCAGGGTAAAGGGAGAATCCGTTGAGGTTATTTGTTGCTCTGTTAATTTAGGTAGATCCAAGTCTTCAAAAAAGGAGTCTAAATCAGCTTTTGAGAATTGAGCTTCAGATGAATACAATTGTTGATAGAAAAGTTTAAATTCTAGATTTATTTTGGCCGGATCGTTTACCATCGCTCCTTCTTTATTTAGGATTGATGTGATGTCTGCTTTCTGTTCATTATATTGGATTTTCCTAGTCAACACAAAGCTTGGATTATTTCCATTCAAATACTCAGTTTGCCTCGCTCTGTGAGCTAGGAACTCTGCTTTTTGTGCCATTAGAGCATTTAGTTCAGACTTCGCTTTCCAAAGCTCCCTTTCTCTTTCTTGATCGTAGTTGTTTTGTTGTTCTGCAGTTAGCAATGAGTGTCTATTTTCCAATCTGGATATTTCTTGATGGTGGGCTTTGTTACGTGCTGAAGCAAATGATATTGTATTATTGCGAATAAAGCCTTTAGTTGCATCCCATAGAAATCTTATATCTGTAACACTATTTTTATTGATATTGATAAAAAGGTTGAAGTCTGATCTAAATTGCTCACAGAATGATGGATCCTGCAGTAATGTTAAATTAAATTTCCATCTAGTAGCACGTTTTGGACAATTTTCAATTGTATATACACACAGATTGGCATGGTGATCTGATAAAGACATGTTGATAATGTCCGTTTTTTTAATACAGTGTAAAATATTAGCAGATATTAGTATATAATCTATTCTTGAAAATGTTTTATGTCTATTTGAAAAGAAGGTGTATTGTTTTAAACTTGGGTTATAATTTCTCCAAACATCTATCAATGAGTGATTTGACACCAGATTTTTAAATGCTGTAGTGGATGAATTAACTGAGGTTGGACCTGACTTATCCAAGCCTGGTGATAAAACTGTATTCATGTCTGCACCAATAATTATTCCACAATCTGAATACTTTTGTAAGGTCTTTGTTAGTTGGGCATAGAATGCAGAGTCATAAGTGTTAGGGGCATATGCTGATAGCAGCAATATCTCTTTGTCACCTAGAATTCCCTTTACATAAGTGACTCTGCCATCTGAATCATTCCCTTTCTCAATAGTATTGAAATTAAGTTTTCTAGATATTAGAATTAATACTCCTTTTGTTTTATTAATAGCAGATGAGGAAGAAACGACTATGTATCTATTGTTTTCCAATTTTCCCAAATCTTGTGCCATTATGTGAGTTTCTTGAAAAAAAGCTATATCAATCCTTTTCTTGTCTAGATATTCAAGACAGCTGCTATATTTGATATTCTTATTTATTCCCTGTACATTCCATGAAAGTATATTTATTTTTGCCATAATATGTTCTGTAAATTTAATTTAGCTTTGGCAATTATTATTATGTATATCTTGGAATTATCCATGACACAGTAACAAGAGGATTTCTATTTGCATTAAATTGTCAAGCTGTAGAGTAAAGAATAAAATTAGCAATACATTAGGGAAATAATATATATACATCATGTAACCCTTCCCCAGTTGTAGCCCAGCATCAACCCAAAAACCTCCCACTACCCCCCCACCCCCCACCCGAAGAATATACTTTTTTTTTATATAATTCTTTTTTGATTCAACAAACATGACCATATTCACGTCTTAAACTCATACTGAGGCCTTAGTTTTGGTTTTAAATTGCATATCATCATTCATTTATTTATTGTCACACAGAGCAGAAGAATTTTGCCAAAACAAACGCATTTCCTTTGATTTAATTATACATCAAATGATTTATGTCAAGGATGAGGGACATCCACTAGTTGCAGAACTTGCAGTCACCTGATTTTTACAGACGATGGCGCCATTGCTCTCATGAAGCAGCAGGTTGGAGGCGGAGTTTTTAGATTACTCCGGTTGCAATGCCTCGCGTGAAAGAAGTTCATTTTTCACCTGGATAACGTCAACATTCAGGGTGAATGTAATGTGAGAAATTGGGATGGGAGAATTTTTTATTTTTTTTAATAATTTTTTTTTTGATCGGATCGGGAAAGATCGGTATCGGTAGATACTCAAAATCACATGATCAGGATCGGATCGGGACCAAAAAAATGTGATCGGGACATCCCTAGTTATAGCCCTGCAAACAAGGTGAGCGACTCCATTGGTTTAATGCATGGTAGTACATAGCCATATCCCGTTTCCACCGTGGCAGAGAAAGAGTTGAGGCAGTCTCCGAACACCCAAAAAGTGCCAACTCTGGATCGGGGGTAATGTCCTTTCCATAGACCCTGGAAAACCACTGGAATATTTCACCCCAGAATTTTTGTAAATTAGGACAGAGCCAAAAGAGATGTTTTAAGGAGCCCACTGTGAGGTTTTGTCCGCTGCCCACCCACTCGCTCCGTTCCTTTAAGGTATTTTGTTAATTAATTGCATTCCGCGCCTCACGCTTCTTTCCTGTAAGATGCCGTTTGATTGGTGCTCTCCCAACTACACGCTTCTGGAGCAATGATCAATTTCATCCCGCAGCTGTCACAGCTTGTCATTAAGCGCCCCGTGGCTTTAAATACCCTGATCTCCCTAATATCGATGTTGGATCGTTTTGAATATTCCCTGCATCTGCCTTTCTTTCCCGTTCGCTGTCTGTTGCTCTCCAGGACTCTCGTGAAGTATCCCTTGGAGAACCTGATTCCCCGTACGAAGCTACGCCTCGTTTATCTGCCCGCTTTACGCGTTGCGCTTTGGTGAGTTTTTGAAACAGTCTTTTTGGATCACCAGTTTTTTGTGTGTTTGTGAAACACCGAAGAGATCCCGTTTTTGTTATACTGTTCTCACCTATTTTTTGTTGTTGGATTTACTCTTTGGATTACCGTATTGTTTTTTCTCTGGACTCTGCTAACTGTGTGTATCACACCGAAGATCAAGTCACTTGGATATTAATTTGGATCAGTCACCTCTCTGTTATCTGTTGTGCACTGAGCTAACTGGGATTCTCTCTCTCCCTCCGTGTTCCATCAGGAGTGTATGCTGGGGGGATCTGCAGAGCGGCTCAGACGTCACAAGCAAATTCCTCACCAACACCGTCTGGGAGAATCTGCAGAGCCGCAAGACATTCTTCACATGCCAGATTCCCTGTTTGTTCTGTTTTCCACCTAATTCAATCTTGTGACTCTGAGAATAAACACGCCCTTGTTTTTGGCTAACTCTGAAAACAACTCTCTCTGTGCCATTGCGTTTGGGGTCGGTTACAAACCATAACATTACGATCCAACCATGACGACCCCAGCCGACACAGAGAGAGTCAGAACAGCATTGGCAGTCCAGATAGAGTTAACCAAGGAACACAGCCAACAGCTAGACAGGGCTGCGGCTGCTGTACAGGAACTCCGAGAGCAGGTCCTGCCTATTCAGGGGTCCCTGGGCGCTCTGGCTAGCCAGCAGTCAAGTATTCTCCTCCACTTACACACGCTGAGTCACACCGTTAACACCTTGCTTGTAACCCCACTTCCTTCAGGAGCCTTGGCCGGAGCATCACCCGCAGCCCTGGCAGGCCCCGCGCCTCCCGATCCCGCACCTCGGGAGCCCCGTCTCTCCGAACCACGGCTGTTCGACGGTAACTTCGAGGATTGTGCCACATTCATCATGCAATGTGAGTTGGTTTTTCGTCATCAACCCAGTCGTTTCACTTCAAGGGGAGCCCAAGTGGCCTACATGACTAACTTGCTCTCAGGCCGGGCAGCCCAGTGGGTCACTGCCTCCTGGGCATTGGAGGCAGACTTCTGTTTCTCCTACCCAGACTTCGTGGCTGAGCTCCGCAGGGTTTTCCACCATCCAGCCCGTGGTCTGGACCCTGGAGCCCGGTTGGGTACCTTCCGGCAGGGCAGCGGCGGGGTTACCGACTACGTGCTGGAGTTCAGACTGGCGGCTACGGAGAGCGGTTGGAACGACCAAGCACTTCGTCTTACCTTCATGAGGGGGCTCAACGACGCAGTCAGGGACCAGCTCGCGACCCGTGAGGAACCTGAGTCCCTCGAGGACCTGTTCAGCCTCGCCATTCGCATCGACGGACGCCTCCAGGAGAGAAGACGTGAGAGAACCCGACAGGGACCTCCAGAGGTACTCCGGACCCCCCGTACTCGTGACGGTACTGCTGGTCGCCCTGCTCCCAACACGACTGGTGTTTTTTTTCCCTCCCGTTCGGTACCCGAGGAGGAACCCATGCAGCTGGGACGTTCTCATCTGAGCCAAGCTGAACGGGAGGCGAGGTTCAGGTCCGGCCTTTGCCTCTACTGCGGTCGGGAGGGACACCGTATCGCCAACTGCCCCACCCGGCCAAAAGACCAGGCTCGCCGGGACCCCGGGAGATCCTGGTGAGCCGTTTTTCTCGTTCCCAGAGCCGTGCACCACCTGGCCATCTGATGAGCGTCACCCTGGCCTGGGCGGACCAACGGGCCACGGTGGAGGCACTCATTGACTCGGGGGCAGACGAGAGTTTCCTAGACTTCGAGTTTGCTACCCGGGCCAACATTCCACTTGAGGACCTAGTGAGGCCATTGGAGGTATTCGCATTAGACCAACACCGCCTGGCTGACATCACTCAACGCACCTGCCCTGTCCTGCTGACCATTGCTGGTAACCACGTTGAGAGACTCCAGTTCCTTATCACCAGATCCCCTCTTGTCCCAGTAGTCCTGGGCCGGCCCTGGCTCGCGCTGCACGAGCCCCACATCGCCTGGTCCTCCGGTACCATCAAGGGCTGGAGCTCCTCCTGTCATGCCCAGTGTCTTCAGGCGGCGTCCTGTCCCCCGCCCCGGAGATCCGTTGGTGAGCCGCCTCCGGACCTTTCGACCATACCCCCCGAGTACCACGACCTCATGGAGGTTTTCAGTAAGTCCAGGGCTCAGGCCCTTCCGCCCCACCGGCCTTATGACTGTGCCATCGACCTCCGCTCAGGGGCTCCCCTTCCCGGCAGCCGCCTCTACAGTCTGACCGTCCCGGAGAAGGCGGCGATGGATCAATACATCTCTGAGTCCTTGGAAGCAGGACTCATTCAGCCTTCCTCCTCTCCTGTGGCGGCCGGTTTCTTCTTTGTTGGGAAGAAGGATGGGGACCTGGATCTGCCCCGATCTTGCTCCATCCAGACCCCAAGAGACAGTTCATCGTTGAGGTGGACGCCTCGGATACTGGACTGGGAGCTATCTTATCCCAGCGGTCGGCAACGGACCAGAAGGTACATCCGTGCGCTCGGCATTCAATACCATAGTCCCCTCCATACTCATAGCCAAGCTCAGGGACCTGGGCTTGGGCTATGACCTCTGCCAGTGGGTCTTGGACTTCCTGACTGGCAGACCCCAGGTGGTGAGAGCAGGCAACTGCACCTCCTCATCCATCACCCTCAACATAGGGGCCCCCCAGGGCTGTGTTCTGAGTCCCCTCCTCTACTCCCTGTACACACACGACTGTGTGGCTCAGCGGAGTAGCAATACAATCGTCAAATTTGCTGACGACACAGTGGTGGTGGGCCTGATCTCTACCAACGACGAGAGGGCCTACCTGGAAGAGGTCAAGGTCCTGGCGGGATGGTGCCAGGAAAACAGCCTCTCCCTGAACGTCAGCAAAACAAAGGAGATGATTGTGGACTTCAGGAGGTCGGGGGTCAAGGACTACAGCCCCCTCAGCATCGACGGGGCACCGGTTGAGAGAGTCAACAGCTTCAAGTACCTCGGAGCCTACATATCCGAGGACTTGACATGGACCACACACATTAACAGTGTGGTGAAGAAGGCACGACAACGCCTCTACTTCCTCAGGCGCCTAAGGAAGTTCCAAGTCAGCCAGAAGATCCTTAAGAACTTCTACTCATGTACAATAGAGAGCATCTTGACCGGCAACATCACCTCCTGGTTTGGGAATAGCACTGCAAAAGACCAAAGCAGACTACAAAGAGTGACACGTTCAGCCGAACGCACAATTGGAGGGGGGCTCCCCACCCTCCAGAACATTTACTACAAGCGTTGCAAGGGGAAGGCTAAGAGAATTATTAAGGACTCGAGCCACCCGAACAACTGCCTCTTTGAACTGCTGCCGTCAGGCAAGCGATACAGGAGTCTCAAGGCGAGCACAGAAAGACTCAGAAGTAGCTTCTATCCCCAGGCCATCAGGCTGCTAAACGAACAATGAATGAACACTACACAACAACAACCACCAAACACACATAGCACACACATCCACACGCACACACTCACTTTAAACAAACACACTGTAGCACCCACTCCACACACTTTATAGCACACACCCACTTTAAACAAACACACTGTAGCACCCACTCCCCACACTTTATATTTATGGATGAAGGATTGCACTACAACTCGTACACCTTACTGTAAATTGTACCTAAAATTGTACCTCATCCCATTTCTGCTTTGCACTAGATAGTACTGTACATTAGTACACTGCATAGTATTGTGTATTGTATATTATATGGTAACTCAGAACATTGTACATATGTCTATACCGAACACTGTGACCTCATTTTCTTCTTCTAAATTCATGCTATATTATGTTATTATGTTATTTGATACTATCTTGTCTAGCACAGTCTCTGGAGCGTAACAGTAAGAAGCATTTTGTATGAAAGTATTCTGTACTTCTGTATGACAACTATTAAAGAACTTGAACTTGAACTTGAACTTGAACTTGGACCTTCGACCCTGCATCGACTATCGCCAGCTCAACGAGATCACCATTAAGAACAAGTATCCTCTACCTCTCATGAACTCCACTTTCGAGCCTCTCACCCAGGCTACCGTCTTTACCAAGCTGGACCTCCGGAGTGCCTACCATCTAGTCCGTATCCGTGAGGGCGATGAATGGAAGACCGCCTTCAAGACTCCCAGGGGCCACTACGAGTACCTGGTGATGCCGTTCGGCCTCACCAACGCTCCGGCGGTATTCCAGGCGCTCATGAACGACGTCCTTCGTGACATGCTGGAGGAGTTTGTGGTAGTGTACCTAGACGACATCCTCATCTTCTCCAAGACCCTCGAGGAACACATCCAGCATGTCCGCCGTGTGCTGGAGCGCCTCCTCCACAATCGGCTCTTCGTCAAGGCGGAGAAGTGCCGATTCCACTCCGACTCCGTCGATTACCTGGGCTTCATCGTGGAGAAGGGCTTGACCCGAGCTGATCCTCGCAAGATCCAGGCCGTGGAGGAATGGCCTGAACCCACCTCTCGGAAGGAGTTACAGAGCTTCCTCGGGTTCGCCAACTTCTACCGAAGGTTCATCCGGAACTACAGTCAAGTGGCGGAACCGCTTACCAGACTGACCTCTCCCGCCCTGCCGTTCGACTGGTCCCCAGCGGCGTGTGCTGCGTTCCGCTCCCTCAAGAAGAGGTTCACTTCCGCCCCGATCTTGCTCCATCCAGACCCCAAGAGACAGTTCATCGTTGAGGTGGACGCCTCGGATACTGGACTGGGAGCTATCTTATCCCAGCGGTCGGCAACGGACCAGAAGGTACATCCGTGCGCCTTCTACTCGCGTCGGTTCCTCCCTGCCGAGAGGAACTATGACATCGGCAATCGGGAGCTGCTGGCGGTTGTGGCTGCCTTGGAGGAGTGGCATCATTGGCTAGAGGGGGCCGAGGAGCCGTTTACCATTTGGACGGACCACAAGAACCTGACGTACATCCGTGCTTCCAAGTGCCTCAACGGCCGGCAGGCAAGATGGGCCAGCTTCCTCAGTCGGTTCGACTTCTCGCTGACGTTTCGCCCTGGTTCCCGCAACACGAAGGCCGACTCCCTGTCCCGGTTACACTCCAAGGGGGCTCCAACCACTGAGGACCCGACTCCCATCCTCCCGGAGGCCAGGGTGGTATGAGTCGTCACCTTGGGCATCGAGGGGGTGGTAAGGCGTGCCCTACGCTTCCATCGCGCTCCAGGCAATGTACCGGTTCATCGTCGCTTTGTCCCCGACTCAGTCCGGTCCCGGGTCCTCCAGTGGGGCCATACCAGCCGGTTCGCCTGCCACCCGGGCGTTCATTGCACGTTCTCCTACCTGGCTCGTCGATTCTGGTGGCCCACCATGAGGAACGACGTCAAGGAGTTCGTACTGGCCTGCGCGGTCTGCGCCCGCAGCAAGGCCTCCCACCAGGCACCCTCCGGGCTATTACAGCCGCTTCCCATTCCGAGCCGTCCTTGGTCACATGTGGCGCTGGACTTCGTCACAGGTCTTCCCTCCTCCCAGGGGAACACGTGCCTTCTGACCGTGGTGGATCGGTTCAGCAAGGGGGTTCACCTTGTGGCCCTTCCCAAACTTCCCTCGGCGGCCATGACAGCGGACCTCCTGACACACCACGTGTTTCGCCTCCATGGTTTTCCCCAGGACGTCGTCTCAGACCGGGGGCCCCAGTTCACTTCCCAGGTATGGCGGGCTTTTTGCAAGGGATTGGGGGCAACGGTCAGTCTTTCCTCTGGTTATCATCCCCAGACTAACGGACAAACGGAGAGGATGAACCAGAGCGTGGAGTCTGCTCTTCGGTGTGTGGCTGCCGAGAGACCAGCTTCTTGGAGCCGTTTCCTTCCCTGGGTCGAGTACTCCATCAACTCCATGGTCAGTTCCGCCACCGGCCTCTCACCCTTTGAGGTATCCCTGGGCTACCAACCCCCTCTTTTCCCTGCACAGGAGACGGAGGTGGCAGTTCCCTCCGTGCAGGACCACCTCGACCGGTGCCGTCGGGTCTGGGAGATCGCCAGGACCGCGCTGCTCCGGTCATCAGAGCGCGCCTGTGATAACTGTGTGTATCACACCGAAGATCAAGTCACTTGGATATTAATTTGGATCAGTCACCTCTCTGTTATCTGTTGTGCGCTGAGCTAACTGGGATTCTCTCTCTCCCTCCGTGTTCCATCTGGAGTGTATGCTGGGGGGATCTGCAGAGCGGCTCAGACGTCACAAGCAAATTCCTCACCAACACCGTCTGGGAGAATCTGCAGAGCCGCAAGACATTCTTCACATGCCAGATTCCCCGTTTGTTCTGTTTTCCACCTAATTCAATCTTGTGACTCTGAGAATAAACACGCCCTTGTTTTTGGCTAACTCTGAAAACAACTCTCTCTGTGCCGTTGCGTTTGGGGTCGGTTACAAACCATAACACCCTCTGCAACTTTACGCCTGTCACATAATGGAGAAAGAGATGGATACATTCTGTGTAGTTTGGTCTTTGAATAGTGGAGTCTATGGATGACTTTAAATTGAATCAGTTTGTAGCATTGATCGAGCAAGTTTGCATTCTAGTCAAACCTTCATTACAGGTGTTCTCAGACACCTCGAGATTCAGCTCATTGGACCAGGCATCCCTCAGATGGTCAGTGGAAAACAGGGACACAAAGCGAGATATCAGGTGTCTGGAGTCTGGAGGAAGCTTCAGCAGATCATAGAATGGGCAGTTATCTGGCATGGTTTCAAAATGTGGAATTTTTTCTTTGGCTCTGATTTGGAGGTATCGAAAAAAAAGTGGGAGTTAGGGAAGTTAAATTTAGTTTTCAGTTGGTTGAATGATGCAAACAGTTTCTCTATGTACAGTATAAATATCCAAGGGTTGTGAGCAGGGGCGTAGCTGGGGGGGGGGGGGTAGCTTAGGATGATTCCAAGGGCCCAGCACTAGACATCACTCAGGTGTATGATTGATGCTCTCATTGATACTATGTTTGTTTCTGAAGTGTGTGTGTCTGTGTGTGTGTGTGTGTGTGTGTGTGATATATATAGAGAGAGGGGGGGTGAGAGAGATGAGGAAGGGGCAAGAGAGAAAGAGAGTTGGGAGAGTGTGTGTGAGAGAGAGAGGGGGGGGGGGTGATTACTCAGCCCTTGTGTGGGTGAATGTAACAAGTTCCTAACGTTTTCTTTCCCCTATTATTTCATGCACACTTTATTCATTGTTTTAAATTATTATTTTCTTTTAAGTTATTTTGTGCATCACTCTGTTTTGAATTTGATGCAAATTTGCAATGCATGAGGGTCATCCTTTTGTGTTAAATGGCTGCATAAAGCAAGCATTTGTTGACCCGCATGTTGATAAGAATATTAAAACTTGGAACTTGAAAAATATCTGTTTAAGGTATAAAAAAAAGAGACTGTCCAGGTCCGCTCCCACCACAGAGCTTGCTTTTTTGACCAGTTTGTTTATTTTGTGTGTGTTGGTGTTGCCCCCCCAGCATACCACAGCGAAGAAGAGGGCACCAGCAACCACAGACTGGTAGAACATCTGCAGCAGTTTGCTGCAGACATTAAAAGACCTGAGCCTTCTCAGGAAGAACAGTCTGCTCTGTCTCTTCTTGTAGGGCCTCGATGTTGTTCGTCCAGTCCAGTTTACTATCACTTGACCCAGGGTTGTTCCCAGCCTAGTGCGACTCAAGGTTCTTTGGTAGACTATTGCATTGGTCCATTCATTGAAGATGAACGCAATGCGACATCCTTTACTAGGCTCACCCACCAACAGTGCAGGTGCTGAACTGCTGATCCGAATGTATAGGTAAAAACCATATTATGCGTTTTCATCAATAAATAAATGGCCAAAAACAATTTCTATTGCGCGCTAACGCGCGCTCGCATAAATTACGGGCCCACTAATACATTCTTTCATGGGGCCCAGAATCTACAGCTACGCCCCCTGGTTGTGAGTCCGCTGTCCCTCCAGACAGCAAACGCCCCATCTGTCCGAGATGGCAAAAAGGAGTGGTTATGACATATAGGAGTGTACATACACACGCTTGGCGGCTTGTGAACACCTCTTATCTGATTCAAAGTCCTAAGTGAGAAAAATTGTCAACAATTAGCTTTTGAGGGGATTCTGTTTTAGAAAAAAGTAAAGTACAAAGAGAGGAACCTTTTACTGCTGTGGCTTCAATGTTTAGCCACAGGGGGGAATTATTTGACGGTGTCTCACCTGAGAGTCCTCTCTGCCAACAGGTCAAAGCTCTAGCATTAGCTGCCCAATAATAATTCTGAAAATATACACTTTGACAGCTGATTTGACCGGGTTAAGGTCTTTACTCTTGGCTACATTTGAAAAAAAAAACGCAACATTAATTCATACAGTCTGTAGAGATGGATTTATGGCATGATGTCATTGTGGGTCCGGTACTGTCGTATGCGGGCCGGTTCGCACTTGCACGCATGTCGCTGCAATACATTGTTAGAAAGTTGAATTTGCCGCCTTTCGATCGTCACCCCACTTGACCTATTGCGTGCTTCCAGTCTCAAGTTACAAGACAAAACATCCAACAAGCTTCATTTGACAAGACATTCCGACAAGGGACCATGTCTGGTTTGGCTGGGTCCTGAACGGACCACTCACCGCTGATGGTGAAAATGACTGACCACCTTTGTAGCCAATGAAATTCTGGAGCCAATGCTATCCCATGTGAGGGCTGATTGCAACGAGAAAGGGGTAGAAGAAGCCAGGGAAGTCCTTTGTTTTGACTAGAGCCTCTGAATCAATGGAAGCGGACGGCCATTTTGGTACACACATTACAAAAACCTTTGTAAAACACAAATTTTCCATGGGATTGTTATAAACTTTGGACCTGTACTGTAGATACGACTTTAGGCTATGGAACCGTTATGTTTTCCAGCTCCTGGAACTCAAAAACAGGCATCTGGCAACAAGTAAACAGAAATGTGAGTACACAAAATGTTTACTTCAGTGTGTTCAAACCTCTGTAACTCTATTTCATTAGCACTCAGACTGATCCGTCTTTGTTGAATGAATGAATGAATGAAAACTTTATTAACAGATTGCAGAATGGGTACAGTGCAGTACAGCTCAATACATACAATTGTTAAGGGGATGCAGACCAGAGAAAGACTTTCGTCTTGTTTCCACCAGGGTCCCCCATTTCCAATTCATCGTAACATATATGACATACATGACATACAGATAGACAGTACTGCTACATCTATACATTTATGACATACCAGATTTGCAATTACAGTACTGTATTTGTGATACAAAAAGAGTCCAGAAAGAAAAGAGTATATACATTAGGCGTAGAAACTGTACATTGGATTGGGTAGGTGGGGGTGGGACTGTACATTGGAGGTGGTTGGGGGGGGGGGGGGGGGGGGGGGGGGGGGGTGTTGGCGGGGGTTGTGTTCGGACATTTACAGGGGCCAGTTTCGAGTTGCAGTCTCCCTTAGGTGTTTTTTGAGAGTGTTTTTGAAAGTGGGTAGTGATTCACATTCCTTTACAGCTTTGGGTAGGGCGTTCCACATTGATGTGGCATAATTGCGAAACGTGTTTAGTCCCTTGTTTGAGCCGAATCTGGGTTTAACATGATTTGTGGAGCTCCCTCTGGTGTTGTGATCGTGGTATTCACTGACCTTTGGGAAGTATTTAGTCATGTACATGGGTACCTTGGTCGTGTAGTGTATCTTGTAGACCAGGCCCATTGCAAGTTGCTGTACTCTGTCGTCTACTCTAAGCCATCCTAGGTTGTCAAAGTGGGCAGGGGTGAGGTGGGTTCTAGGAGTAAGGTCAAGCAGTAGTCTGACCAGTTTGTTTTGAGATGTTTGTAATTTTGTTTTTAGCGCCTTTGAGGTGCTTTGGTACCATGAGGTGCAAGCATAGTTGTAGTACCCTTGAATGAGTGCTCCTGCTAGAGTCTTCAGGGTATTCTTGTTTACCAGTGAGGAGATCCGGTACAAGAAACGAGTTCGTTGGTTGACTTTTTTTATTACATTGGATGCCATTTTGTCACAGGAAAGATTTGCCTCTAGGATGGAACCCAGGTAGGTAATATCTTCTTTCCTTGTGACAATATTGTCACCCACTGTAACTGAGAAGCCGTCGGTCTTGCTGAGTTTGTTATTTGAACCGAAGAGAATGGACTCTGTTTTGCCCATGTGTAATGATAGTTTGTTATCAGCGAGCCATATGCAGATTTTGCTTAGTTCTGAGCTGAGGGTTTTTTCAACCTGTAATTTGTTCTTGTCAGAGACCAGCAGGGCTGAGTCGTCCGCAAACAGGAACAAGTTGCAGTCACAAGCTGACGACATGTCATTTGCATAAATTAGGAACAGTAGCGGACCTAGTATGCTTCCTTGTGGAACACCACAGTTTACTGTGAGGGGGGGGGATAGGGTACCGTTTACCTCCACCATCTGCTCTCTCCCCTCCAGGTAGGATTGCATCCAGCTCACTGATAGACTATCAAAACCAATTGCTTTTAGCTTGTCAATCAGAATGGTGTGATTGACAGTGTCGAAGGCCTTTTGTAGGTCCAGCATGACCATGCCGCAGTATTTGCCCGCGTCCACCTCTTGTTTGATGTGGTCGTTTAAATAGAGAAGGCATGTGTCAGTGGAGTGGGATGTTCTGAAGCCAGATTGGAATTCGTAGATTAGATTTTTTTCCGCAAGGTATTTTTCGACCTGTTCGTATACAATTTTTTCCATGACTTTCGAGATGGAGGTAAGGATAGAAACAGGGCGGTAGTTGCCTGGGTCTAATTTACTGCCTTTTTTGTGCAGAGGGGTCACTCTCGCTATTTTGAAGTCCTTGGGGACGTGTCCCTGTTTTATAGAGAGGTTTATTATGTGTGTGATGACTGGGGTGATGGCGGCTGCTGAGTCTCTGAGGAATTTGGAGGGGATGTTGTCATGGCCAGTGGCCTTGTTAGGTTGGAGGGCGCTCAGTTTTTTGAGTACCTCATCTGTTGTTACCATTTCCAGTTTGAAGTCGTCTTTGTGGACCCCTAGGTTTTTGTAGTAAGCTACTATGTGTTCTACCCCATAATGCCCTGAGTGGGAGGGTAGTTTGTTTACCAGTGTTGTGGCTATGTTTGTGAAGAAACTATTTAAGTAATTGGCTACATCCAGCTTTTCTGTGATGAGCGTGTTGTCCGTCTTTATGTTTATGTTTGAGAATCTGGTTTTAAGTTTTTTACTGCAGCCTAGTTGGTTATTGAGTAATTTCCAAAGTTCACGCGGTTTGTTTTTGTTTTCCTCGGTTTTGTCATTGATGAATTTTTTCTTTGCTGTTTTGATCATGGAGTTTACATCATTTCTTAGTCTGTTTCTTTGCAGTTTGAGTTCAGTCACGTGGGCTTGGAGTTCACTGCTCGTGCTTATGTTAAGCTTTGACTGACTTTTACGAAACTCAGAGCATTTTTTGTCTCTGGTTTTCATAGCGGTCAGTATTTCAGCGTGCATCCACGGCTCAGCGCGATTTTTTACCCTGGTGGTTCTTAGGGGGGCCATGTTGTTTAGTATCGTTGAAAATTTGGTTTTGAAGCCAAGCCATGTTTCTTCAACCAGTGTACCATTGAGCTCATCTGACCAGTCCAGACCCTCCAGTTCAAGGTTAAAGGCCTCGCTAGAGTAGGTTTTTAGGTCTCTAGATGTGACTGTTTTGTGACAGCCAGCCTTTTGTTTTAGCTTTTTGCGGGTACAGAATATCATATAATGATCACTTAACCCGCATGCTATAACCCCTTTATTGGCGATCTTGGACTTGTCAGAGGTCAGGATGAGGTCAATGGTAGTCTGAGTTGACTCACACACACGTGTGTTGTGGAAGAAAGGTCAGAATGTTTCCTTTCAAAAGAGACCAGACTCATGCATGTGCTATAAGTATAAAGCAGGGGCGGGGCTAGGGGGTGGCTACTTGGGCTCAAGCCCTGAATGTTTTCTGAAAAGCCCCGAATCTATTTAAAAAAAAATAAAAGAAAATAAAAGATTTTTTTTTTTTTTTTTTTTGACAATTCATCATTGTTACATGAAAATATGTTTGCACCAGATTTAGCAGAAGCTAATTTCCATCTGTGGTCTATCCAGCTGCTAACTGTATTTGAGTGAGTTAAGTCTTGGTGTCATGGTAGACTCAGACCTAAGCTTTAAATCACAATCAACAAGTTGACAAAAACTTAATTCTTCCACCTTAGAAACATAGCTAAAGTACGGCCATTTATAAATCAAAAGGACGCTGAAAACCAGATCCATGCCTTTATCTCAAGCCAACTCGACTACTGTAATGCACTCCTTACCGGCCTCCCGAAAAAATACGATGATAACTATTTTATTGCAATGCACTATTGCATTATTTTATTCTATTCTACTAACTATTTTATTGCACTGCACTATTTTACTTTGTATCAGTGAATCATAGCCGCCTGGCCATAAGAGCATTCGGAGCATCTCTGCTCTCCCACTATTGAACTTGGGGGAGCAAAGGTATGCTCTTGCTCCACCACTTTTTGATCATATGAAAAATATGATATATCCCCCCCCAATATATAAATCTAACCATAACTACGTTATGGTTAACTGAGTTTTATAGTGAAAAGAGCAGCTTTATTGGTCAAGATGAAAGGCTCTATATTGCAGGAAATTGCACGTACAGGTTAATTAAATTCAAAAAAAATCTGCCGTGGAGGGGGTCGTGCCCTCCAAACCACCCCTTGCCTGCAAATAATAAAAAAATTAAAAATGTATTGAAAAAAAAAAATAATAATAAAAAAAAAAAAAAAGGGGGGGGGGGGGGGACCTATCTGGGCTAAGCCCCGGATCTCCTATAATCCTAAATCCGCCCCTGGTATAAAGTATAATAAATCGCAAATTACTTTGGGTATACAATGGTCAAAAAATTAAAAAATATGTATCTAGCCCCATTTTTGCCCAATGCTTAACTCATTCAGCGCCAGAGCCGAACTTTCTCTGGTTATCTCGCCAGTGGTTGAGCGCCATACCCGAGATTTCTCGGGTTTTGATCCTTTGATATTTTTCCTCTGATCCCCGTTCTAAACCATCATCCGGATAATTTTATGTGTCCCTGGCTCGTTTGCCTATGTTGGAATTGCAATGCCGATCGAATCTCACCAGGTGGCAGTATGGCCTACCTTTTGAACTGATAGAAAGGGAACAGGAGAGGCAATGAATGAAGCGCACTATTGAGACTCGCTCTGAGGGGGAGGAGCTCTTCCAAAGCAATCGCTAGCAGATCTGCTCGCCTCAAAACCTATAGTGTCCCGTAAACACATGTAATTACATATAAACGAGTTTCAGGGGATCAACCAGAACGGTTTGGGCTTATTGCATATAACACGTTTTATCTCGTGATCTATGGAAAAAGACTGGATTATCTTGGAAATGGACGATGTTTAGCGTGTAATAAACTACAAACTACAGTGTGTAGAAACAAACTCTGCACAATTCTACTTCATTCATATTTAATATATTTCTTAATTTTCCTTAAATCTTTTGTAATAATAAAGTAATTTTAATGGTTTATTAATTAAGGTATAGAATGAATGGACTCTGTTCCCTAGTGTGTGTTGTTGTTGTTGTTGTTGTTGTTGTTGTTGTTGTTGTTGTTGTTGTTGTTGTTGTTGTTGTTGTGTCTAAAACCCCATAAAGGCTCAAGTTAAGGCTCTCTGAAGGTCAAGGGGAAACGGAACAGTAGCCGTTTGATTCTTTCATAGGGAAGCTTTATGACCTGGGGATTCGCCTCAAGCAGCCTTGATTATAGAAGCCCTCATGACCAGCGGGGGATTCAAAGGGGTGAGGAACAGGGCCCTATTCCCCGTACCTGGTTCAACTAAGTCGATCAAAAGTCCCATTAGCCAGATTCATTTAACCCGATGAATAAATAATTAGTTCAACTCTTTCAGAATAAGTAGATAAAAACAAGCCCAAAGAGTATCTAATTGATACGAATTAATAGATACTTATGAGGATATCTGTACTGTATGCGCTCGGCTTAGGTATCATGTACTTTATATATAAATACATGGTTTCCAAAAGTTTTCGATGCGCGACCCCCGAAATAACGTGTCAGAGAGGCTTGGAGGGCAGTTTCACTATTAATCAGGTTTTAATCTGTTTCGGACATCATCCATACATGCATTGAATTGATTAACCTTTGGTTTATACCAGTGACACCTCATGTTCATCATCAGATAACAGTGCTTGAACAGATAAATGCATTCTCTCAAATTCATTCATCAAAACGTCAAAGGCTCAAAGTCACGTCCACGTCATCAAATCCATCAAACAGCGTATCTCCTCAGACATTTTAATCCCAGTTACAATATCACAATAACGTGTGAGTGACAGTGATACAATTCAACAATCCACAGATTCAGATTCCTCGTAATTCATATCCACAATCCACGCATAAATACGCTTAAATTTATGCTTGAATGAAAGACAATTTGGGCGCTCCGTTAAGCAAATACATCCACAGCGAAGAATATGAAACGAATCAGAGCCAAACGCCCGATTTCATTCATTAAAAATATCCCGCAGTCTCGAATCCGGCTGTCAGCGTTGCCTCCGGCTTGGGCCGGCCATCATACTGACTCAATTGGCAGAGTCAGCGGGAGGGGAGTCGATGGGTGGTAGTCTGGTCGTTGTAAACAGTGACTCCTACAGGTCGGTCAGGGCGCTTGCACAGCAAAGACAGGAAATGGCAGGGGCAGTGTGAGCCTTCCACGCATTACACCTCGCCAATGAGAGTCCGCGCTGGCAGGTGAAAAGAAGTGACTGGCTACCTCCACATGTATCAGAGGGGACATGTGATGGGCTTCTATCATCCCTACGACCGGCCAGTGGGGGGAACATCCGAGCAACGATCAGGACAGGGGAGGGAGAATTGGCACGAGAGGAAATTGGGATGGGAGAAAAATCTCAGAAAAAGGAGGACAAAAAAGTAGACAAAAAAAATTTAAATCCCTGCGGGATTCACATTTGCACTGCTCTGTTATTAAAATAACCACATAGTGTGTCACGACTCACGAGCGCTGTATCCGTATAACTATGACATGCATTATTTAGGACAAAGTAAATCCATAGGCTGAATATGATTTATTATCAGAATTTTAGGTCTATTCTTTTACATTTCAAAAGCCCCCTCTAGAAAAACTAAGCACAAAAACATAATTCAGAATGGTATAATGGGATCTGCATCTGTGAGGAGAGCTGGGATTTCTTTGCGAGGGCGTGGCCAGGTTATCCAGCTAACTGAACTTAACCCTGTGCTGGAGCAGGTTCAAACGTTCTGATCTGTTGCCATAGTGATTTAGACAATCGCACGTCCGGGAACCGAAAGATCTGGCTCATGTCAACTCAGTTAGCCAGGTACGCAGAACAGGGCCCAGGTCACAATCACTGGTGAATGGATGGAGTGAATGGATGAGTGGATGGATGAGTTAATGGATGGAGTGGATGGATGAGTGAATGGATGGAGTGGTTGGATGAGTGAATGAATGAGTGAATGGATGGAGTGGATGGATGAGTGAATGGATGGATGAAGCGAATGTATGAGTGGATGGATGGGTGAATGGATGAGTGAATAGATGGAGTGAATGGATGGATGGAGTGAATGGATGAGCGAATGGATGGGTGAACGTATGAGTGGATAGATGGGTGAATGTATGAGTGGATAGATGGGTGAATGTATGAGTGAATAGATGGGTGAATGGATGAGTGAATAGATGGAGTGAGTGAATGGATGGATGGAATGAATGTATGAGTGAATGGATGGGTGGAATGAATGGATGGGTGAATAGATGGAGTGGGGGAGAATGGCAGATCTGAAGGAATATGTGTGTCAACATTATATGTGACAAATTAAACAAAACTTGAACTTGAACAATGGGGAGCCAGTCAGCTACGGGCATTGACTAGTGTAGGCCGCCCCCACGTCAAAAATGAGAATGTACTGGTATAACACAATCACATGCACAGTCAGGGCCGCCTGGGAGAAATGCGAGGCCCTGTGCGAGATTTAAACGCGAGCCCCCCCCCCCCCAAAAGGTAAAAAAAAAGAAAAAATATATGTATAATTTTTTTTTTCTTTTTTCATACAGTCAACATATTCTTAAATAATAGCGCTACCCGAGGCTGGGCATGATACAGTCTACATATAACAAGAGAGATAGAGTGAGAGAGCTCCCGTTCTACAGTCAATATACAGTGTACAGAGAGAGAGAGAGAGAGAGAGAGAGAGAGAGAGAGAGAGAGAGAGAGAGAGAGAGAGAGACATTGGAAAGAAATTGAAATGCTATTTGGCCCTAAACAGAGAGTACACAGTGGCAGAATACCTGAGCACTGTGACTGAAGATCCTTGACTAGGTACAGACTCAGCGAGCACAGCCTAGCCATCGAGAAAGGCCGCCATAGGCAGACTGTGTGTGTTAGAAAGAGAGAGAGAGAGAGAGTATGTGTGTTTGTGTGTTAGAGAGAGAGAGCATGTCTGTGTGTCGTGTGTGTGTGTGTTAGAGAGAGAGCATGTATGAGAGAAATAAGCAAAGATGAGCCCCTAAAGGATATTCAACTTTTAATGGAAGAACAAAACAGAAGGAAAAGATAACTTCACAAAGGCAACATGAATATACATAGATCCAAAAGGACAAAGATCAACACTTAAATCCAAAGAGAAGAGGGTCTATACCAGAGAAAACAAAGTAGCAAGGAGCCAATGGCCGACATCAGCTAAATAGGCTAACTGCAAATAGAGTAGCCAGGTACTGACACCAGGCCACACACAGCTTTGGCCAACGGCCCAACGCTACCCAAGCTACACAAACGACCAAGACAATTCACACACAGCACATGTCGTATCTCCAAATGTTGTGAAGTAACATGTTTTGCCTGGAAAAAAACATTGTTATTAACAAAACATTCGGGAGGGGAAGGAAGGAAGAGTGGGATAATGTCCAATGGACATCTTACCTGCACCAAGGAACGCAGGGCGAAAGGCCGCAACACAGGTCTCCACGTTGACGAAAGGCCTCTCGCTGGCGGGACAAAAAGAAGCTATGGCCGGAACCTTGTCATGGTGCAGGCCCGACTACATCTTCTGTCAAAGATGATGTCGTAGTCAGAGTGCCAGGGCCCGCTATTCTCACGGCTAATGTCAATGGTCGTAGCACAAGCTAACAGCTGTCTAGGCTAACTGATAGCATCAAGCTAACGTTCCCAGGCGAGCGAAAACGAGCAGCTAACGTCGTAGCTAAACAGCTAACTGGCTAACAGTTAGCTCAACCCGGCTATCGCTAACCACTAGCTAACGCAGAAGCAAGCTATGTGACTACCACTGAAAAACTGTACAACGTGAGAAAAGCAATACAGGCCAACACTTCAGACAGCCGCTGTGTTTTCCTCTTCTCATACGAAGAGAGAAGGGAAAAAGAAGGCAATACACGTCCCACTACAGAGTGGTGTTTACCATAGCGGTGCCGGCAACAAGTCCCTCGCGGACTATAGCCGACTTGAGCATGGAGATATTCTCATAATGAAACACCAAGCTCACCTCCCTCGCACCAGGTGCTGACACCAGGCCACACACCGTTAGCTACTAGTACTACAACAGCTAGTCGGCCCGTTTGGCTCCCGAGAGAGAGAGAGAGAGAGAGAGAGATATCCACGGCGGGAATAGAATAGAGTGCATTAAAAACTCACCAAACGTCCAAGAGGATGGAGACAACCGCATGGAGTTGACGAAGTTCATCTGCCAAACGACCGTCCTCTTCATCTTGGCATAACAATGCTGCACGCGCTGTCTCTAGGTTAGCTAACGCTAGTTAGCCTTTAGCTAAGCTAGCTACTAGCCGACATCATCATGGCTATATCCTGACTGAACCACACGTTAGCACTCAATATTATAACGTAGCTAAAGCTAACTAGCTGTCCCTGTCTTTAGCCGGGATGGCTAGCCTGACTGAACTGTCTAACATGCAACAACTTTCATCTTCAGTCCATCTGCCGAACGATGTCCTCTTCATCTTGGCTGGCATAACCTCCAATGCTGCACGCGCGAAATAGTCAGACGCTAGTGATGGGTCGGTCATGAGCGACTCGTTCATAAGAGCCGATTCATTGCCGTGAGCGTGAGTCGAATCGCTCACGTCTGGCAATGAGTCGGTTCACGCCCCCCCCCCCCCCCCGGCACGCACACAGACACACACAATGAACTCAACAGACGCTACCTTACCTGTAACCCCTCCCCTCATTGAAACCAATTCTGCTGCCTGCAGAGCCTCAGAGCTGCCTGCAGAGCCTCAGAGCCAGGAACAAGTCAGACACATTCTACAAACGTGTCTAATGTGAAATATATAAGCATATAAGCAAAACTAGATTTTAGGTCTGTGATGAAAAAGGGCCTCGCGGGAAGGGGGGCCTTAAAAAAAAAAAATAATAATAATAATAATAACAATAATAAAATAAACAAAAAAAAATTGTGCGAGGCCCCCCTTTCCGCGAGGCCCTGTGTGACCCCCTGAGGCGGCCCTGTGCACAGTATCAACAGTTACATTTAGATTCCCATATTGGCCATCATCCCCCCCCCCCCAATGCCTAACCAATCCAGAATGAACTGACTCAACTGGTGAAATATTCAACCGATTGGCTGATTTCTAAAACGCTTTGTTTAGGCCTTCATCATTTATGCATTGATGTGAAATTAGTCATGAGACCATGTTGCAATACTAGCTGCCTAAAACGCCTGTTGCCAAAAGGGCCGTACCACACCAGAAGATGTCTAAAGTAGAGGGGCGGGGTGCCCTCTTTCTAGTGGCTAGTCTGTTGCAAATGTTCAAATTCGCTCACTTATTCACTCCCTCACTCACTCATGGATGGTAGGTGGATGGTACATTCTTGCTGGATTCTTCACGCATTTGTGTCCTCTATCTACTATCTACTATCAGACCAGGCTGCAGAAACAAATTAGTGGGGGGGCATAAAATGTTCTCGGGGGGGCACAATGGTTTTTCAACACGGGTTCCCTTTTATACGTTTCAGCTGGGACAGCGGCGCTGTGGCTTGCTTGGCGCTGCCCACGGTGCTGAACTAAACAGCAGAGAGGCAATTGAAAAACCAAATTTCTAATCTTAAGAACTTTCACTTATACAAAAACAGACTGAACGGATATATATAACAGACCTGCTGGGGCAGCGGACTGAGAGCAGGGGACACAAGCAGGCTGGGTAAGATGGTCAAGAAGGCCAGTAGCGTGGTTGGGGTGGAGCTGGACTCTAGCGAGGGTGGTGGAGAGGAGGAACCTTGCTAAGCTCCAGGCCATCAGGGAAAACCCCTCCCTCCCACTATACACAGACTTGGCTGACAGGAGGAGCATGTTATAGGCTCACACTACCTAAATGCAGCACTGAACGGCACAGGAAGTCCTTCATTCCGACAGCCATCAGACTATACAATGCATCACTGTGCCTCACTGCATCACTGAGCACAGAGTGGCAGTTACCATCTTCCTGGACTCTTACTTTTTAAACAGCACTGTGCATTATTACACCTACTGTAGACTTCAGTATATTTTTACTGTATTTTTTACTGTATCTTTTATTCTATTTTTATTCTATTTTCTATTCTTAGGCCATTTGTTTTGTTATTCTTATTTGTGACTTGTTCTGTCTAAATGTTTAATGTTGAGTGATTTACAGTGTCAAATTTCCCTCAGGATAATAATACATTTCTATTCTATTCTATTCTATATCTTTGAAAAGTCTCCATTTATTCAACACTTCTGAATTCACTGACAAACTGAACTGAACTGACAGAAATAAGGTGCATAAAAAAGCAAACAAAATTCCTCCACCATCATAAGTAGAGCGGCAAGCGGCGTTTGGGGACAGAGTGAAATCTTCTTAAAACACTGCCCCTCCACTCATTCCTGAACTTTTTTGTTAAGTCCTTCTCAAATGCCAACTGAAGGGCCCACTAGGGCTGTCCCCGACTAAAGATTTGGATAGTCGACTTTGATTGAAAAAAAAAGAAAAAAAAAGATTTTTATTTTTATTTTTTTTACCAGGGTGGGCACAGCTGACTCAGTGGGCGGGCCCGGCCCCTAATGCCCGCCCATGGCGCCGGGACTGTCTACTATGTACTATGCTACTATGTCTACTCTATAGTACTACATACTATGCTAAAATGTCTATACTACTATATGCAGTGTAGCGTGTAGCACTCAAGTTCATCAACAGCTGCCAGAGGTGTGCCCCTCCTGCTAAAATCTAGGGCAGGAACTTCAGCCCCATATGTGCCCTACAGTATCTGTGTGCACACTTGACAGTCGGAAGCATTGGGGAGAAGAAATAATGATATACAATACCTTTATGCTGATGGGGAGAAGTTTAGAGGCCTAGTGTTGACGGTCATTATCATTATGATCAATCAATCATTCATTCACTCACAGTCAACCACTCTGCCCTTATAGTGCCGTGACACTCCGGAAGGCATGATGGATGCTCTGCATCGCATGACAATTTGTGTCCTTGTTTACATAATACATATATCTACTTGTCCTTGTTTACCTATATCTACTTGGGGGCGACAGTGGCTCGGGTTTGAGTTTTGAGTGCTGTATCTGTAGAGCAGTCGTCTCAGTGAGTCGATGTGTCCTTGAGCAAGACACTTGACCCCTAATTGCTCCCGATGAGCAAGTTGGCACCTTGCATGGTCGCCTCCACCGTGGTTGTGTGAATGTGTGAGTGAATGAGTATAATGTGAGGAACAAATTGTAAAGCGCTTTGGATAAAAGCACTATATAAAAGCAGCCATTTACCATTTACCATCTACTTGTCCTTGTTTACCTAACGTCACGGTGACCAATTGCAGCCACTCTTATTGTCTGGGACCAAATACGGCCACGCCCCACTCCCAGCAAAAAGTGGGAATCTCTAGAATGGGTTTGGGGCGGCGCTGTATACGGAAGTAGCTCTCAAGGTGACGATTAGACAACACTTTTTTGTTGTCAGTAGATGGCAGCATTGGTTTAAAATTAAAGGCTGAAAATGTTGAGAACTACAACACTGCATTTCCCAAGAGCGTTAGCACAGGTCGCAGGTCACTGGGATGTGTCTATTATTCTCCGACGTGATCTGAACAGCGTTAAACGATACTGCGACCTCGGTATAGCGACCGAGAATGGCCAACTAATTATCTTAACAAAAGTGCGCTGGTAGCGTTACATATGTTGTCTAAAGGGGGACATATGGTACAATTTAAGATTCTAATGATAATCGGCATATAAAGGACAACATAGAGCATCGTTAATTTGTAAGAAACCTCAATGAAAACGGCGCAGGGTGCTATTGTTATGAAAATGTGATAGAATCCTATAAAAATGTGGACGCATTTGGCCTACGTTCCGTTATAGTTACCTGTCCTTGTTTACCTATAGTTACATGTCCTTGTTTACCTATAGTTACCTGTCCTTGTTTACCTATAGTTACTTGTCCTTGTTTACCTATAGTTACCTGTCCTTGTTTACCTATAGTTACTTGTCCTTGTTTACCTATATCTACTTGTCCTTGTTTACCTATAGTTACCTGTCCTTGTTTACCTATAGTTACTTGTCCCTGTTTACCTATATCTACTGTCAGGATTGGGGGAGGGGGGGGGGGGGGGGGTGTAGGACACACACGCAGACACACACAAAAAATAGGAATCTTAAAGATACCCCAGAGGGGTAACCACTGGAATCGCTGAGTGATGAGAGAGGGTGGGGGAATACACAAGAATAAAATAAATAACAATTAAAACTGTAGGAAACACAAAACACCAGTATAAAATAACTGGGTACAAATCGCAAAATAACCACCACTGCCTAACAGTTGAAAACAACAAGAAAAACAATAGCACTAGAGACAGAGAAAACCCTAGAAGCATGAGCTTGAGACACTCCTCTACTATTGAGAAAAACATGAAATGGACAAGCATCTGAACACAGTCAACCAACCCTACTTAACACAATCGGGGCCATTGGGATGCGTCTAATATCACTCAAGAGGACCAGCAAATGTAAACAGACTTGGGGCTGTTTGTAGAGCTAAATCTATACTTTATAGTATTGCTATCTGTCCATTCTCATTGTTTTCATCAATACGTTCTCATTTTATAGCGCCGTGAATATAAGCGTTATAAGGGATTCCAGCTAGGATATTTCCTGGAAGGCGAGATAAAGGGCTAATAGCTACTAAAGTTATATACAATGGCATTTCCGTTATACAGATGCTACAGTTAAAACTCAAACTGCATATGATCGGTACGATCCTCAAGCATGTATGCATAAAAGGGGGGGGGGAGGGGGGGGGTCGTTTCTTATTATTGATTACCAATAACCGTGTTCGTTTAAGTAGCCACATAGGCCGATCGTATCGTATCATAACAAGGCTCGATCAGGCTGTAATTTACGTGAAAAAGATCTTACCATGAGCCGGTTGGATCCCCCCGAGCATTTCCCCGTTATCGATCGCCATCTGGTAGATCGATATGTCCATTGGATGATGATAAATCCCCTTATTGCATAGTGAAATCCGCAATCCAAAACGTAATCCAAGCTACATGCTGCACATCCAGAATCCAGCTAACTGAAAACTCCATTGAAAGTGAAAAAAAATTCAAAGAGTGTTTCGGACATCATCCATACATGCATTGAATTGATTAACCTTTGGTTTATACCAGTGACACCAGTCATGTTCATCACCCTCTTGTTCATCATCAGATAGCAGTGCTTGAACAGATAAATGCATTTTCTCAAATTCATTCATCAAAACGTCAAAGGCTTGCAATTGCTCATTCATTTTCTCAAGTCACGTCCGCGTCATCAAATCCGTCAAACAGCGCATCTCCTCAGACATTTTAATCCCAGCTACAATATCACAATAACGTGTGAGTGACAGTGATACAATTCAACAATCCACAGATTCAGATTCACATCCACAATCCACGCATAAAGACGCTTCAATTTATGCTTGAATGAAACACAATCCAGGCGCTCCGTTAAGCAAATGCCTCCACAGCGGAGAATATGAAACGAATCAGACAAATGCCCGATAGGTTTCATTCATTAAAAATATCCCTGCGGGATTCACATTTGCAATGCGCCGTTATTAAAATAACCACATAGTGTGTGTCGCGACTCGCGAGCGCCGTATCCGTATAACTATGACGTGCATTATTTAGGACAAAGTAAATCCATAGGCTGAATATGATTTATTATCAGCATTTTAGGTCTATTATTTTACATTTCAAAAGCCCCCTCTAGAAAAACGAAGCGCAAAAACATATTTCAGAATGGTATAATGGGATCTGTGAGGAGAGCTGGCATTTATTTGCGAGGGCGTGGCCAGTTTATCCAGCTAACTGAATAAATCCTGCGCTGGAGCAGGTTCAAACATTCTGATCTGTTGCCATAGTGATTTAGACAATCATGCATCGGGGAACTGAAAGGTCTAGCTTATGTCAAGTTATCCTAGTTAGCCAGGTACGAGGAACAGGGCCCAGGTGGCAATCAAGCCCACACACCTGCCATGCCGCATGGAAATTAACTGCAGAGGCCAGTGATTGACAGCTGTCCCTCACAGAAAGACGAAATGAAGCCAAAGCACCTTAGAATAAACTAAAATAAAACCCACATAAACCGTGATCCATCACATCTACTTGTTCTTGTTTACCTATAGCTACTTGTCCTTGTTTACCTATATCAAAGTTTGACAGTATAATTTGTCAGTATAATAAGGATGATGAAAAGTGACAGTGATGAAAGGGGAAGTAAAGTGTAATAACAGCACTCCCGTTCACCTTTCTCTCTCTCATTTCCCTCCATTTCTCTTTTCACTGCAATTGTTTCTTTTATTCAGCAATTCCCCCAAAACATTGTCAACCCAGACTCAGCAGTGTCTCAACCATAGAGATGCATATAGAGTGCACTCCCTTTCTACACAATACAACCAACATGTTCTCAGCGCCATAAGAGGCAAATTCACAAAACTCCACCTGTTTTCTACCCAGAAGACAACACAGGTTATATTATAATACTGGCCATCGCGTCTCGCTCTTTGCCATTATGAGATAACTCTTATCTCCTAGCACCTACTGTGCTCACGAACAAACAATTTGCACTCACATGCACGTGACCAGGTCACGCCCCCGCGTCCTGCTATAAGACACCGGACATGGTCACACTCTACCTTCCTCTTTTTTTTTTTCAACATGGATGTTGCAGTGCACTCCGTGAACTAGTTGTTATGAAACGCAGGGAGAAATTACACAATGTGGGGTTTCATGAATGTTAGGTTCACCAGCCCCTGGAATCTTCTCTGCACATCCTAACAGCGCATCGGGCCTGTCCTGGGGTTTCCTCATCTCGTAACAGCGGATCGAGGGACGTCGCGCGACGGTAGCAGTCGCGCGACGGCCTGCGTTGTCAGGCATTGATACTAGCATGAGTAATACTGCTCGTTGTCCCGTGAGACAGCCGTGTGAAGTATTGGCGCGAGGGGCAGGATGTTTGGGAAAACATGGTCGTCATGACTCTGTTTTGAGTGTTTTCCCAACTATCCTAGTGCGCACGGCTAATGCTAATGCTACAATGCTGGGTCTCCGTTCTTTGTTCCCCGCCGAGGGCTGTCTTTACTAAAAGGTCTTCCCTCCTCTTAACCATTCATGCTGATGGTCAATCGGTGTCTAATGTTGGGGGTTTTGACGGGGGCTTGTTTACCATATCATGGGTGGATGGGCTGAGGCTCAGGGCTGGTGTGCTTTTTGTGAATCTATGAATTGTGTGCGGGACTGGTGTTTTTCTCTGGTCTGCATCCCCTTAACAATTGTGTGTATGTGGAGTTTTCCTTCATTTATTCATTTACCCCTTCATGGGTGCACACCACAGTGGAGGTTGCTGCATACTAGTGAGGCAGTGCTTCACTAGTAGTAGTCTTTTGTCTGCAGCCACCACTGGTGCTCCGTGTTTGTGAAGCAGGTGGCATCAGTCCTTTGCCTCTGACATGGTGGAACGGTGTCCCGCCCGACGCCATGAGGCGAGTTGGCCCGGCAGGTGGCTGGTGGGCTGTTAAAGCCTATACTGCCACGGTATAGAATTAGCAGCGTCTGGCAACATTGTTAGAATTGCTGTTTTTTCTGTCAAAAATGGTGTCGGGTGGTGGGGCCTTAGGGCCAGCCGACGTCAGAACATCGCGCAAGGTTTTTGGGGTTATTAGCTTTGACCTAGCCGCAAGCTATAACCGCAGGGAGGGCTAGGATGCTGTCAACGCTTGTTCACAGGCATCTTTGGTTGGATCAGTCTCCCCTTGAGGAGGAGAGACGTTTTTTCCCTCCTCAGGGCGGGTATCACGTTAGTGCCTCCCATGGCCGGAAGACCGGCGGTGGTCAGTCAGGCGCTCGTGATTTGGGTGGTAGTAATATCACTGCAGGGCTACGGTGTGTAGGAACCCACCCTATCGGGCAGTGTGGGGACCTCACGCCTTGCATGTCCAGCTGTAGAACAGTTCCTCAGCAATCCATGCCGGGGAGGTGTTCAGTGGGGGAGCTTTTGTCACCCAGTGTGATGTCAGCTTCCCCCGTATCAAACCGGCCCTTTCTGTCGGGGTCCCCCCTTGGGTGCGATTGCCGCGTTGGTAGTGTCAGGGTGCAATATCCCAGCTCCACGAGACGCCCTGCTTGCGCGGTTGGTGAGTCCAGGGTTGGCAACGCACAGTGGGTGGGACCGGGCTGCCTATCTACGGTTCCTGGCGGACCAGCGTCAGGTGGCGGCGGGTGCGCTTGGGATTATCATCACATATGGCTACAGCAGTACCATATGTCGAGGTGGATGGAGAGAACGCTGAGGCGGGGACTTGTGTTGCAGTTTGCACAACCCCACCCTCCATTTTCAGGTTTGGTACAGACCCTATTGTCAGGGTCAACAGCAGTGACAGCTCTGGCCGACGAGATCCAATCTCTGTTGGCGAAGCAAGCCATCGTCGTGGTCCCAAAGGAGGACGCGATGCGTGGCGTTTCCTCCCGGTATTCTCTGGTGCCCGATAAAACAGGGGGGGGGGTGTCAGACCCATACTGGACCTGTCCCATGGAACTTCGCCTGTTGTGTCCTGTCCGTGTACTGGGGGTTTACCTCAGGACTCGGGCTCTCAGGGCTTCCGTTAAACTATTTGTTTGTTACGGTGGCCCTTGCGCGGGTGAGGCGCTGTCCAAGCAGCACCTGTCACATTGGTTGTGCGGGGGCGTTGCCTTTTGCTGCACATTGGCTGGACAGGTCCCCCCTCGGGCTTCTGCCCTGTTAGGGGGGGCCTCGGTGGAGGACATCTGTGCTGCGGCCTCCTGGTCCTCCCCGGGTCCTGGGAAGTTTTACATCATGGACATGACTGGGGGTTCTGTCTCCCAGGCGGTTCTGAGGTCTGGGACCTCTCCTGCATCCCGCCATTTGGTGGGCTAGCAGGGGTGTGTGGGTGTGTGCCACTGCCACGGGGTGCTGTGTCACACGTGGTCCCGCCTGTGCTGTGCGTTTTTAGGAGTATCTGGTTCCCCCTTTTTCCGCACTTTGGTGGAGTTGACTGCCTCCCCCCCTTCGTTAGGACGGGCGGGTGGACGGGACTCCCCTCCTCCCTGGTAGTGGGGCTTACGGGCCCTCAGGGGGTACACTTGTCGGGCCACGCGTTTGCTCTGTCCCATATCTCATAATGGCAAAGAGCGAGACGCGATGGCCAGTATGATAATATAACGAAAGGTTATCCTATAACCTAGTTATATGAATACTGGCAGAGCGTCTCGCTCTTAGCGCCCTGAGGTTCCTTGGTTGGGTTTTCAGTGTTGGAAACTTTTTCCGAGGAAGGTAGAGTGTGACCATGTCCGGCGTCTTATAGCAGGACGCGGGGGCATGGCCTGGTCACCTGCATGTGAGTGGAAATTGTTTGTTCGTGAGCACAGTAGGTGCTAGGAGATAAGAGTTATCTCATAATGGCAAAGATCGAGACGCTCTGCCAGTATTCATATAACTAGGTTAGTAACCTCCTTTCAGAATAAATCAGAGCCTCTAGGTGGGGGTATACACATGAGAGCAGTCAATCACCCCCCTTCACATGTTGTAGAAGAAGAATATCTGTCTCACAAGGCTCTGTGTCTCAACTGTGGTTTCAAGATGGTCTCAACCATCTTCAGATACTTGACAGATACAGTAAGTTTCCCTCACTGGTATTACTCCAATGTCTCTACTCACTTTCTCCTTTCTTTACTTTATTTCACACACACATACACCCACACACATACATACCCACACACCCCTCCATATCCACCGTTTCCCCACTCCCCTGCCGTGTCAACCTGACATGCTGGTGAGTTCTCTCAGAAAGTGAAAACTGATGGCTGTGTCCTGCCCCCCCCCCCCCCCCCCCTCACTACCCCCTTCATCTTCCTGCACTTATCACCCCCCTGCCCTCAGCTTGTCTCTCTACTCATCTCTGTTCTGAAGGGTGTTTTCACCCCCCCCCCCCCTCATCCCCTCAGGCCACCCAGTGAATTCTGGGAGAGATTGAAAGCAGGAACTATGGGAGACTGACGTTCCTCTTTTAATATTTCATATTTTAACATTTAATCCAAAGCACTGCCATGTGCTATTCCTCTTCTCCATGCACAGGCTGTGCCACTCACACCAAGCACACACACACACACACACACACACACACACACACACACACACACACACACACACACACACACACACACACACACACACACACACACACACACACACACACACACACACACACACACATGCACACACGTACATATACGTACACACACATACAAGGAGGCATATATACAGTACAGCATACAGATGCACACACTGCATACCTCTATCTCTGTCTTCATCTACCACTCTGCTCTCCCTCTCTCTTTATCCCTATCTCTCTCTCCTTCTCTCTCTCTCACTCTCTCGCTCTCTCTCCATCTCTCTCTATCTCTCTCTCCATCTCCCTCTCTCTCTCTATCTCTCTCCCCCTCTCTCTCTCTCTCTCTCCCTCTCTCTCTCTCTCTCTCTCTCTCTCTCTCTCTCTCTCTCTCTCTCTCTCTCTCTCTCTCTCTCTCTCTCTCTCTCTCTCCGCTACAGGTGGCTAACTATGTGTGACTGGCCCTGATGGACTGTTATGAATAAATCAGCAGAGGAGATTCATGTTTAAATATTGAAAGATAAAGCACCCCACCTTTCCACTTGTACACATTGTTTTGTGTTTCACAAACCATGCAACAGTTCAACATTCACACCCTCCATCTAGCCCCTAAAAGGCTGTAAGAATAGCCTTCATTTTTGTCTCCTCTTTTTCTTTATTTCTTCTGGTCTTCTGTATTCCAACCGTGCAGAAATAACACTAACAAATATTCCTTCCATATTGCTCCCCCACTGTAGAATCACTCATCGCTCCAGTATAGCCGGAGTCATAAAATTAGGAAATAAAATACACTGGCAATAATGAATGCAATAGGAGTAATAAATGCAAGCAATAAAAGTTTGTCTGAAGCCGGAGTGAGCTAATCACCTTTGAGGAGTATGAGAGTTGGTTGTTTGGTTGGTCGTGAGAGAGGGAATACAATTCATTACCAATACCGCCCACTCCCTCCCACATAGAACTGACATTTAATAAAGAAAGGCCTGAAGACGCAGAGAGGGATCCATGTAAGGGAGAAAAAGAGTCGTACATATGAAGGGAAAAACAGCGAGAGGTTGAATCAGATGATGTGTTGTCATTTCATTTGATCTGTATTTATTAGAGGTAAAGCCACACGAGACTGGGATCGCTTTTTCATGCACAACCTGTTTATAATAGATATATTGAAAACACTTCTGACATAATCAACAAGTAAGTACAAGCTAAATAAGAACAACATTATATTTGTTCACTTGCTTTAATAGGCGAAATGACAATAATCAAACAAGTCATGAGCCGGGGGAAACGTGTGTCTGTTTACATCAGAGCAGTAGCCTAACTACTTCCCTTTCCGGTCCGTGCACCAATATGTAACCGGAGTGCAATATTCCCTATCTCCTCCCGAGTCTTTAACACGACTACAATAAAGGCTAAAATAAAACAATCGTAGAATAGTAACACTGCAACAGCAAACCGTAAACAGTAGAGTCAAGTGCACCAGTTGCGAACCAACAAGTATAGCATACAACATGAGCACCACCCACGTAAAGTCAGTCCATAGAAAAGTCACTGTGCCAGGTGGGCACGCCGGTCGCCCTGGCAGACCGGCGTAATCCCAATGCCAGCGGCGGCGGCGACGCGACAAAGTCTGGCGGAGACAGAGCCACCGGGGCCGGCAGCGGGTCCCGAGCCGGTGTCACCGGCGGGGCAGAGGCGGGCCGTGTCCAGTGCTGAGGAGAGCTTGCCGACGGCGGTGCAGGTGGCAGGCCGGGCCGAGGCCCTGTCACGGGCAACCCAGAGCTGCGTGTGAGGCCAGGCAGCCGAGGAATGACGACGGGCACTGGCGCGGCGACGCGGACTGGCAGATCATCATAGATCGATCGGGGCGGAAGCCGGTCATCGCGAACCGGGTAGAACTTGCGCAGGAATCTCCTATTCCGAAGCGTGACCCTGCCGGAGCTGTCAATCTTGATAACATACTGATCGTGCTGACGCACCTCCACGACACAGCCCGTCCTGTCCCACTTGTTCGGGGGGAGCCCTGTCTGGTTCTGCACATGGACCAAGTCCCCCACTACGAGAGGAGGGAGGCGTTTAGTGTGCTCTGCCCAGGTGCTCGCTGTGCGGATGTGGCGTTTGCGGAGGGCCTCCTTCCTCGCTGTCAGCATCTCGCGCCAAGTCTCATGCGGCCTATACTTTCCGGGGGCAATCGGGATGAAATCGCGTATCGGGCGGCCGAACACGCACATGGCCGGGGAAATCTTCGTGTCTGGGTCAGGCGTATTGCGGTATTGCAGAATCGCCCTCTGCAAAGCATTGGTGTCGAGGTCGTCCTTCGGGCCAGTGTTGTCGGTGATCAGCCGTTTCATGGTCTTCACCCCAATCTCCGCCACTGATGAAAGGCGGTGGTGGACGCCCCATCTTCGCAGGAAAGACCTGGTCTCGGCAGAGGTGAACTCAGGCCCCCCGTCTGACGAAAGCTCTTCAGGCGTCCCGTATGTCGCAAACGCACAACGTAAGTGGCATATGAGGTCGGGAGCGCCACCTGATGTCCTTGAGACAATCGGCCAGTTTGAGTAACGGTCCACCGTCACGAGGTAGTGTACCCCCCTGTGCATGAAAAAGTCAGAACACACCACCTGGAATGGGTAAACGGCGGGGATGGGCGGGGTCGGTGGGGCCCCAGGTTGCGAGGACGCCATCCGGTGGCACTGCTCGCAGCTGTTCCGAGCGGCGCTGATGTCGGCTGACATGCCCGGCCAGAACACAGAGGCTTCCGCGTGAGCCGTCATCATCGAGACGCCCTGGTGTGCAGCATGGAGGGTGCTCAGTACCTCACCTCGTAGTGAAGGCGGTATGATCACCCTGTCCTTGAACAGGACCACCCCGTCAGTGGATGTGATGTCCTCACGGTACTGGTGGAAGCATCCCGGCATCCCGACCCTTGACTCAGGAAAGCCATCAGCCACCATCTCCTCCAACGCGCGCATATCGCCGTCGCTGCTAGTGGCATCCCTGACACAATCCCATGTCACAGACCGTAATGACTCCAGCCCCGCGGCGCACCACGTCAGGTCACCATCCTCAATGTCGCTGTCGTCCTCCGGCTCAGCTCGGCGCAGGAGAGACAGCACGTCTGTGTGCGTGCTGGGCGAGAGGTGGGTCACCTCGGCAGCGCTGTCGTCTGGAAGGTTCATGAGTGATGGCCGCGAGGTGCCGACTGGCCTGCGGGACATGGCATCTGCCGCCTTGTTCTTCATGCCCGGGACATGGACGATGCAGAAGCGATACCGCAGGGTCTTCTCCTTGAGGTTCCTGAGGCGGGGGTTGGGTATGTCGTCAAGTGCTCTGTCCGCAAGGAGTTTCAGTAGCGGCTTGTGATCGACTGCCACAATCAAGTTCTCGCAGCCCAGTACGAAGTAGCGCGCCTTGTCTAGGGCGTCTAGCTGCCGACTAGGGTGATCTTCCACCCGTCTGTGCAGCAGAAAGGTCTAACTGGTGTGCACAGGCAGTGCTTCTGAAACAACCAAAATCCGATGCCTTCCTTCGACCAGTCTGTATCAAGGCATGTCGGCCTGGCCTTGTCGAAGATGCGGACACCGCGCTCGATCTCCTGGACAATCATGTCCTTCGACTCGCAGAATATCTCCTCCAACTCCGGAGACCACTCGAAGCGCGCTCCGCTCTGCAGGAGTTTCCGGAACGGCAGCATACGTTTGGCCATACTAAAGGCGTAGGCCACTTGGTTGACAAGCCCAAACCATGATCTGACGTCAGTGATGTTGCGTGGATGTGGAAAGTCGTGGATTGCCTCCAGGTAGCGGCCGCACGGTCGTACACTGTCCATGGTGATCGTGAAGCCTGCAAAGTCTACCGTGGACGCGCCGAAGATGAACTTCTCCACGTTGAGGATGATTCCGTTCCTGCCGCACACATCCAGCCATTCTATCGCCTGGAAGTAACTCTCCTCAATCGTGTCAGCCTACAGCAGTGTGTCATCAACGCATTTGGTTTTGTTACCAATGTCCGCAACCACCTCGTTGTACCGTCGTGAGTAACCATCCCCCGATGCCATGTACCCCTGCGGGGCCGAGAGGTATCGGTAGCGCCCCCATGGAGTGATGAACGTTGTCTTGTGGCGGTCATCTCTGTGCAGTGGGACGCTGTGGTAGCCGTTCCACGCGTCGAACACGGTTTTCCGTTTCCCGCTCGGTACGCATCTCACCTGGTGAAATGGGGACTGCGTGTGGTGGGTTTCGCGTAACGCATGCTTGTTGAGCGCTTGGAAATCAACTGTGCATCGCGGTTTGCCGTTCTTCTTCGCACAGATCAGCATGCAGTGATGTGATGGGGGTGTGATGGGCGACCGGCGTTGCGTTCTCGTCGAGCATGAGACGGAGCTGCGGGCCAGACATTCTTGGTAGGGGCTGGTGGGGGCATGTATTGAATGTGCTTTGAGCGTATGCATTGAGTAGGTGCTCACGTAGGGCCTCCCTGTTAGCTTCGGTCGCCGGCATGGGGAGCGTGGTCGACCTAGCTGGCGGCTCCGCACGCTGTGGGCAGTCGCATAGTCCTGAGGTCGCCAGATTCACCTCCCCAAGCGTTGGGAAACTGTCGGAGATCATACCCAGATCCACGCAGGCTGAGCGGGAGAGGAATATGCGATCGGAAGAGTCCGTCACATACGTGATTTGGCGCATCTCCAACCTCCGAGCGTTGTTGCTGTCACCGGAGAATCTGACCACCGCGGCGCCGAGTATTCGAATGCCTTCATTGTTCGCCGCCTTCATGGTCATGGACACGGGAATGAGGTCTTCCGTACTCAGGCCCATTCGTTGTGCTACCTTTATCCCGATCAGGCAGCTCTGGCACCCCGTGTTGGCCATGGCGGGCAGGGTTACTGTGCGGGTGCGTTTCGGGAGGTCAAAGCCCAGTGCTCTGTAATCCTCACGCTTGGCAGTGAGGGAGAGGTTAATGTAGGGCTGCGGGTTGGATGTGCGCTTCATCCACTTGTCACACATATCATCGTATAGGTGGTGAGCGAGGGGGAGCATGTGTAGCTGGTCGCCCGCGCTGGCCACGGTGAGCATGCATAGCTCGACAAAGGCTGCCGTCTGCTCGTCGGACACCTCGTTTGTCCTTTCGGATGGGGGCTTGTCCGACCGACCACCCAGGCAGACCTTCTCAAGGTGGTTTTGGCGGCCACATTTCCGGCACGTCTTGCCATATCCGGGGCACTCGTCGCGCCTGGCACGCCACGGGGGCGTTTTGCCGTGGCCCATCCCGCCACAGTAAACGCACGTTCCTTCAGGCTTGGCCTTCGGTGTCTCAGGCCTGGTAGCCCCTCTGGTGCGGAGATCCTGCTGTTTCCCCCGACGGTATGAGCTACTGACCATATCCGTGCTCTGGGGGTCGAGTAGGCACGACGCTGAGCACTTTCCAGACTCCTTTGCTTCGATGTATTCTATCATGTCCCTTAACGGAATATTCTGGTTCCTTTCACCAAGCAGGTCGAGCTGTATTTCCTGGTCCGCGATGGGGCGGGCGATCACGTCACGTAGTATTTCCTCTGTGAAGTCGTTGACTTGATTGCACCCTGTACAGTTCATCTCGTATTTGCATGTGTCCGCCTGCCCTTTCAAGCGGGCGTGGAACGACCGGATGGGCTCCTTGTGTCCCTGTCGCATGTTAGACAGGGCCACTCGGGCTACCATGATATTCTCCGCGTGGACGGCGAGCGTCTTCATGGCCGCGAGGACATCTCTCTCATCACTGTCCACCAGGCTCCTGCCTGCAGAGCGAGTGAGGTCCTTCCTCAGATCCTCCTCGCAGCACTCTAGAAGCTGTGTGACAACATCGGGTCCGACGAGTTTGGTGCCCCTCTTATACTCGCCCCAGCTGGTTATAAAGTATGACCAAGTCTCTGCTGTCCCGGCTAGCGCTATAGAGGGGCGCCTGAGCTTCTCCATTTTGGTATTAGCCCTCGGCGTCCCAGAGGCTGCAGCATGTTCCGTTGCATGTAGGTTTAGCATAGCCACTACCACTGCTACCTCCTCATGTTCAGCTACATATTCACAACCCTTGACAGGGCATTCAACTTGCACAGACGTCATTGGCACTGTATTCCCAGTAGCTCCACGAAATTAGCAAAGTACATTTATCTACCAGTTCTGTCCTCCAGGTGGCACCGTTTGTATACAGATTCCCGGGTGGCGTTAGTTGCCGACGTCTCCGTGATCTGTTCGTGTATATACAGATTCCCGGGTGGCATTATTTGCTGCCGTCTCCGTGATCTGTTCGTGTGTCCTCCTTCTTGCTGGCGATCTTCACTTGGCTGAGCTAATTTGTTTGATTATAAATAAGAACAACATTCTATTTGTTCACTTGCTTTAATAGGCGAAATGACAATAATCAAACAAGTCATGAGCCGGGGGGAACGTGTGTCTGTTTACATCAGAGCAGTAGCCTAACTACTTCCCTTTCCGGTGCGTGCACCAATATGTAACCGGAGTGCAATATTCCCTACAAGCGGCATCTAAAATATCAAAACTTTAGAATAATCTGACGGAATGAAATGTTCTAACGTCAAGGCTGTTATGGGGTTCATTCCATTTGTAGTTATGAGGTTATGATTACGTTTAAGGTTATGGTTATGGTTATGGTTATGGTTAGGGTAAGGGTTAGGGTGAAGATCAGGGTTAAGGTTAAATAAGGAGTTGTGTTAAGGTTATCGTTAAGGTTAGGGTAAGTAGTTCTATGGTTAGATTTAGGGTTGCAATTAAGGTCAGGATTATGGTTATGGTTATGGTTAAGGTTATGGGGTTAGGGTTAAGGTTAGGATTAGTTAGGTTAGGGTTAGGCAACAGATGGGATATTGCGTGGATGGGTGCTATTCACCCAATAGAACGGGTTAGAGTTAGGGGTAGGGTTTACTATTTAAAACCAGTATCGCCAAGCTCAGTTTTTACATGTGGTGTATCTAAAGCTAAGTAATCATGTGACCTAGTACCTCATGCTGTGTTTAAAAGCAATCAAAGAGGAGAGATAATATGGGTGTTTCATAAGCAGAGCCTTATGGGGGGAAAAATGCAATGCATATCCCTTCTCTTAGAAGGCCATCCCAATTGTTCATATAAAATACAGTTCCAATACTTGCAGGCATTGGGGGAAACCGAGAAGTACATTTTTATTGTACTTGTAATTTAGGGAACTTTGTACTGTTGTGGCTTCCACCTCGTCACCTCCCATGGAGACTAATCAGGCGCAATGTGGAACAGCTGGACGCATCCTGAGGCAGAGGCACCTGCTCCATAAAAGACCTGACAACTCATCTCTCAGTGCTTGATCGTACTGACCATTGTGGTTAGTGTAACTAAACGTCTCTTCAAGTCTTAGCATAATGTTTCTCTCGTGTTTTGATTATTCCCATTCTCCGTTGTGAGCTTTTTCCCGTGTTTCGTACTTGGTCTAACGCTCGTTGTCTTCTCCTCTCTCCACATCAAGTAACCGTACCTTCACCCCGGAATTCCCTGCATCGCTCCCCCTTCATTTCCCACTCATTCTTGCTCCCCTGGACTGGTTAGTACACGCACATGTAAACAACAGTCTCTAACATTTACATTTAACACCACATGAGTTTTTGCACGCTAGACATGGACCCATACAGATACTGTAATTGAAACACGCACATCTCATTCACATGGACTGTGGGCACACACACACTTCCCCCACTTAGGCCCTGTTAGTTTAGTATGTTTGATTATTTCTTTTACTTGTCTTTATTTATTAGATATGTAGCAGGGTGGATTATCCCTGCTTTATGGGAGTGGATGTACACTGCCACCTGGTAGTGGGAACGCAGCAGATCTGGGTCTGGCTGAGTCCCCGACTGTAGGCCAGGAGTATTGGAGTGGAGGTTTAGCAGAGGGAGTGGATGGGGCCTAGGATTCACTAACCTAGGGGTGGTGCACTGGTCCTTCTTGCCCTCCAGGGCGACTCGCAGTAGTTCCCCACACACCCACACTTCCCTCAATACTTCCTGCGCCCTCCCACACCCGATGACAGTAATGATGGATGATATACTTTCTCCCCAAAGCAGTACCCTTCCTGATTGGCGAGTAGAGACCTGTCCCAATGATGCAAAAGCAGGGGGTGCGGAAAGGGTTAAACAATAATGAGCATTACCCGAAAAGGAAAGGGTTAGACAGAATGCACATTAACAGACACGCACACAGTGTTCCCATTTAGCTCTCTTTTACTGAAAGACTTATCTCTTAGACATATATTTACACAAGGCACAATAAGCAAAGCTCTTTCCACGCTGGGCACCTAGTGCTCTCACTCTACGGCAATAACTAAAGTTCTTCCCACACTGGTCAAGACACAGTAATAGAACCCGTCCCTTTAAGGGTTTAACTACTTGTTCATTCCCCCGTAGGTGGGGAGAGAGGGGAGGAAGAGGGAGAGGGGTACTGGAGCTACTCAATGGGAATTTTATATAGGAACACACGTTATCACACCACATTCAACCAAAAGACAGTGGGCCCACGTTGAAAACAAAAGTCCTATCTATAGCCGGCTTCCCCAAAATAATAAATGTCGGGCGCCCCTAATCACTGCTACCAGTGTCAGATCAAAGTACTGCTTCTCTTCGCCCTTAAAGGGCTCGCTCCGCACAAAGAGAATGTCTACCGATAAAGTTCCAGCATTCGGAGCGCTCACTGTAACTGGCTTGAGTGTACTTAACCAAGGGCGGGCCTGCTCTCACCACCGAACGTCCGTGTGGTGAGATGGCCATCGAGAAGTCCCGTGATAGCAGGAGGCGGGGCTGGGTAGACGTTAGGCAGGTGACTGCTGGAGGGCAACGGCTCGGAGGGGCTGGGGGGGTCGTGCAGTGCAGCGACGTCCGGAGAGGTGGGGCGACACGCGGGCTAAACTGTGGTGCTAGGCCTAACTGAAACTAAGCTGTGGGTCGGGACGACCCCCTGTCCTGTCGCCTATACTTTAACTAAAACGCAACATGTGCAATATCTACCACACTCTTCGGCAGTAGCACGTCTGCTTCTTCGTTCACAATGTCTCTTTAGCATTAACTGGAAGCTAAGCTATCGCATATTCCATTACTAACCCGCCTCGTAACTGGGTTTATATTCCGCATGCTTGATGTCTGGAGCTCCAGCTCCAAGCGACCTCTTGCTTCTGTTGAAAACGATGAAGAGAAAGTTCCGCCGCAGGCGCCGCACCCTGAGCCCATCCACCCTGCCCAACGTCGCCACCAGCTCCCCCTGGCGGTACCTGTATCATGTCCCACTATTAAGTGTCAATGTTAGGATATGGAGGATCAAGAGGGGTCAGCAAGTTACACAACGTCATCGCGAACACAGAGAATGCAAGGAATTAAAGTTAGACACATTGAATCATTGTTAGACATATTCAGGTGTCTACAGATAGATACTTTCTTCATCCCCTTGGGGAAATTCTGTGTCTGTCTGTTCTGGGTTTCTGCCACACTTGACTCTCTTTAGTATTAGCATAACATAATACTCTACTAACTTCGAAAGGACATATCACTTTTACTCCACTGCAATAATCTCAACCCCAAAGTCATTATACAAGAAAATTCAAGAAATTTTTCTTACTAATAAAACAACAAATGATAGGTTGATAAACACAATGTACTTTTCAGAGGAATTATAACTAGAGCCAGCATAACTGGGACACAAACCACTTTATTTTATTTTAAGTAATTTCATACCCAGGTATTTCTCATTTACTTCTCTCTAAACTTCCACAAGGTAGCCAGTCTGGACAGATGAAAAAAACTAAACGGAAGGATATGCTTTACAACCACCAAGGCTAGAATAAGGGCTACTTTGGGCAACAATGTATTTTATTTAACATTTGCAACATGTACTTATTATTATTATTATAACCAAAAAAGTACTGGACTTCTCTATTTTGTTTCCTAGTCCTATGATTGGCAGCACTGACGTGTAAGTCATATTAACAAGTGCATTAGAATATGTCTGGTTTCAAAACATAAAACTAAAAATGCAGGTGGTACTCCTCACCAGATCTGGATGAAAATGTAGCTGCAAACTATTTTCAGCATTTCCTTTCAAATCAAATCAAATCAAATCAAATATATTTGTAAGGCCTGACAACACACGTTAATGTCCCCATGGGCCGGACACGTCTTCTTTAAACAAGTCAAGAAGAAACACAACAATAAGTCAAGAATAAAACAAGAACACCATAAGGTCCAACAAATTTAAAATAAATGCAAATAAATGAATGAATGCAAGCACTCCCAGACATACCCCACACGAAGGTAAGGAAAAACTCACTAAAACCTAACAATAGGGAAAAATGCACCACAGGCAGTGTGGAGGAGAGAAACCTTAGAAGGGCCATTCGCCTTTTCCAGCGAACAAAAAAATGCATCTAAAGCATTAAAGGATTGGTCAAAGATTACAGGTGTAAATGATTTATGGCGTTCACTTAATCCCACGACCCGAAAGTACTCTTGTCGATCGGCGAGACATAACACATTATCCAGAATTGATTATGTCTTTGCATCCCCGAGACTATTTGATAAATATGAAGTGGAAATGATACCCAATGCACTATCAGATCACTGTTATTTACTCCTAAAAGCAACATTTGGTATACTATCTTCCCGGGCCCCAAGATGGCGTTTTAATTCGATGCTGCTTAATAACAAGGAATTCATTACACAACTCAAAGAAGCTCTCACAGTATTCCTACGGGAGAATGCAAACTCGGTGCAAGACCCCAGAATAATATGGATGTCGGTAAAGGGTATGATCAAGGATTTCACTGATAGATTTTCCTCCATAATGCGCAAGAATCAATGCACAAAACTGTCTGAACTGGAAACGCTTTACTCAACGTTATTTAATTCTTTAAAATACAACAACTCAACTAGACTAGAAAATCAAGTTAACGTACTAAAAACAGAGATCAATGCCATATACAGACAACAATCGGAAATGCAAATACGCAGCACAAGACAACAGCAGTACTCCCAAGGTTCTAAACCTAGTCACCTATTAGCCATGCGATTAAGAATTAATGCAAAATTTGCAGATATAACTGCCATTAGAAAACAACAAGTACTTGAAACAGATCCCAAAATAATAAACGATACATTCAAAGAATTCTACTCCGACTTATATAAATCAGAAACGACCTTTGATCAAAACAAAATGGACACATATCTTAATCAAATTATTCTCCCTAAACTTTCGGAGGATGACGCTAAACAGTTAGAAGCACCGATCACACTAGAGGAACTCAAGAAGGCCATATCCGAAATGAAAAATGGTAAGCTCCTGGAAGAGACGGTATCCCATCAGAAATGTACCTTTCTTGTTGGGACATAATTGGACCCTTATTACTAAATATGATCTTATACTCAGTCAAGGAGGGGAGCTTCCATAAACACGACAATATTGCACTCATTTCAGTCCTTCTCAAAAAAGACAAAGACCCCACGAGTGCGGTAGTTACAGACCCTTAAGCCTCCTCGGAACCAATGTCAAACTGTACTCTAAGGTATTAGCCATCAGATTACAAAAGCATATGACGTCTTTAGTTCATCCGGACCAAACTGGCTTCATAAGAGGTCGCCTGATCACTGATAACATAAGACGAATACATTTACATTTACATTTACATTTAGTCATTTAGCTGACGCTTTTATCCAAAGCGACTTACAAGTTCTGTACGACAAGCCATCAGGAAGGGCACAACTCTATCAGCTGAGCAACAATGTTCATCAAAGTGTTGAGTGCTACAGTGTAGGTTAGTTTATTAGGACAAGTGCATGACAGTACGGTTAGTTAGGGTTAGATTTTTTTTTTTTTTTTTTTTTTTTTTTTTAATTCAGATAATGGTTGAAGAAGTGCGTCTTTAGTCGACGGCGAAAGATTGGACGTGATTCGGCTGTCCTAACTGGGGTGGGTAGTTCATTCCACCATTGTGGGGCAAGGACTGAGAATAGGCGACTTCTCTTTGATGACCCTCCCGGAGCTTGGATAGGAGTAGGTCTGAGGCGGCCAGAAGATGCAGAGCGTAGGGGTCTTGAGGGTGTGTAGTTAGAGACCATTGACCGGAGGTAGGCGGGAGCGGTTCCCTTTGCCGCACGGTATGCTAGGTCGAGGGCCTTGAAGCGGATTCGTGCAGCAATGGGGAGCCAGTGCAGGTCCCTAAGAAGTGGGGTGACATGGGCCGACTTCGGTAGGTTTGAGATCAGGCGGGCCGCTGCGTTCTGAATGAGTTGAAGAGGCTTAGTGGCAGTGGCCGGGAGGCCAGCGAGCAGTGCATTGCAGTAGTCGAGGCGGGAGATGACTGTTGATTGGACGAGGAGTTGGGTGGCTTCTTTTGTCAGGAAGGGGCGTATCCTTCTGACGTTGCTCAGGAGGAATCGGCAGGTTCTGGTCGTCGCTGCGATGTGAGCAGAGAAGTTCAACTGGTCGTCGAGGACAACACCAAGGTTCTTGGCGGTCGGGGACGCAGTCACAGCTGCATTCTCGACTGTGATTGAAAGGTCGGTTAGGGGGGAGGATTTGGCCGGCAGGTGGAGCAATTCTGTTTTGCTTAGGTTCAGTTTGAGGTGGTTGGACGTCATCCAGGCTGAGATGTCGGACAGACAGGCCGAGATCCGCACAGAGACGTGGATATCTGAGGGAGGGAAGGAGAGGAAGAGTTGAGTATCGTCGGCATAACAATGGTAGGAGAAGCCATGAGACGTGATAATGTTACCCAGTGATTTAGTGTAGAGGGAGAAGAGAAGGGGTCCTAAAACCGAGCCCTGGGGGACACCCGTCCGCAGGGGGCGGGTGGCCGACAGGGTCCCTCTCCATGACACTTGGTAGGAGCGGTCATTGAGGTATGATGACAGCCATGTCAGCGCAGAGCCAGCCACTCCCATTCCTGCGAGGGCCGCAAGGAGGATCTGGTGGTTGACTGTGTCGAAGGCTGCAGATAGATCTAGGAGAATCAGGACAGAGGAGAGGCCTTTCGCTTTTGCTAAGTGAAGTGCCTCTGTGACCGCAATGAGGGCTGTCTCTGTGGAGTGACCAGTCCTGAAGCCTGACTGATTAGGGTCTAGGAGGTCATTCTGTAAGAGATAAGTAGTAAGTTGGTTGGATACAGCACGTTCAAGTGTTTTAGAAAGGAAGGAGAGAAGAGAGACAGGACGGTAGTTGCCTATGACAGTAGGGTTCAGGGTTGGTTTTTTTATGAGCGGCGTGACTCTGGCTTGTTTTAGGGAGGTGGGGACCACCCCCGAGTTGAGTGAGGAGTTGATGGTTGCAGTTAGGAATGGGAGGATGTCTGGTGCTATGGTCTGGAGGAGTGGGGAGGGTAGCTGGTCCAGCTGGCAAGTAGTCGGACGGTTTGACGTTACCAGTGTCAGGGTCTCTGCTTCTGTAATGGGAGAGAAAGATGACAGAGTGAAGGATGAGGTTCTCGATTCAGCATTTGGAATGGGTGGGGGTTGGGAGAAGGAGCTGCGGATGTTCTCCACTTTTTCCTCAAAGAAGATCGCAAAGTCTTCGGCAGAGAAAGATGAGGGAGGGGGGGGTGGGGGGGGAGTGAGGAGGGAGGACATGGTAGCATGCAGTTTGCGAAGATTCTTGGCAGAGGCCTCGATCCTATGGTGGAAGAAAGAAGCTTTGGCATTAGTGATGGTTTTGGAGAATGTTAACAAGAGGTTGTGATATGTGTCGATGTCAGCAGTGAGGCGTGACTTTCTATACTTCCTTTCAGCTGCTCTCAGGACCTGTCTTTGTTCTCTCACTGGATCTGTCAGCCATGGACTGGGTGGGGAACGGTGGGCAGGTTTCTCAACGAGGGGACAGAGCTTGTCGAAGGAGGTTGCAAGGGCTGAAAGGAGAGTGGAGGTTGCCATCTCTGTGGAGAGAGCAGAGAAGGTGTCACTCAAAGGTAGAGCGGATAGTATGTCAGAGGAGAGGGTGGAGGGGGATAGGGAGGGCAGGTTGCGTCTGAGTGAGACTGTTTGAGTTGGGGTGAAGACCTTTCGGTTAAGCATGAGAGTTAGTGAGAAGGATATGAAGGAATGGTCAGATACATGTAGGGGAGTTACCGTGGTGTTAATGATGCTGGAGTTACGGGAAAATATGAGATCCAAGGAGTTGCCTGCTTTGTGGGTGGGAGGCATGGCAGTGGGAGTCAGGTCAAACGATTGTAGGAGGGAGACTACTATGACTGACTGAGATGAGTCAGGCAGGTTGAAGTCGCCCAGTAGAAGGAGAGGGGTACCATCTTCCGGTAAGGAGCTAAGAAGCATGTCCAGCTCATCTGTGAAGTGATCGAGCGGACCTGGAGGGCGGTAGAGTGTAACAATGGTGAGATTGAAAGGATTAGAGACAGATACTGCATGATATTCGAGAGAGGAGAGTGACAGTTCTGGGAGTGGTGTTACGTTTGTAGCCCATGAAGGAGATGTCATGAGGGCAGTGCCTCCACCCCGTCTGGAAGGTCGAGGTGTGTGAGTGAAGTTATAGTTTGTAGATAATGCTGCAGGTGTTGATGAGTTATTGGGGGTTATCCAGGTCTCAGTTAGAGCCAGGAGCTGCAGATTTAGACTATGGGCGTAGGCAGTAATGAAGTCAGCTTTCTTGACTGCTGATTGACAATTCCATAAGCCTCCCCGTACTGTGACAGGTGTATTAGTGGCTGTAGGAGGGTAGGAGAGATTAGCCGGGTTACTAGCAAACTGGCGTGGATGGGTAGAGTCAGTTCTGGAGGAGCAGATTGTGGATATAGGTATGAGACACATTGTATTGTCGAGAGTGGCAGGGAGGAAGTAGAGAAATAGCAGTGTGGGAGGGAAATATAGGATTATGGTGTACGTAGCACTGGGTGGATCGGTGGATCCCTCTGCGGTGAACTCCAGGATAACTCCTCCTCTTTGTCCCTCTTCGTTTCTCGACGCTTCGCTGACGCTACACCAGCAAGCCTTTAAATCACTATCACTAATTAGTGCTGTCTTAACACCTGGCCCTTAATGGGGGCACTTAACAAAACAAAATGGCCGTTTTAAACACGCCCCTTTAATCAAGTCAGCTGGTTCCTCACTTTTAAGATTCACTAATAAACTTAAAATGGCTTACCCTAGTTTTCAGTATAAAGCAATGTTTCTCAGTGAGAGTGTCCTGTCCTTCCTTAACAGAGCCCAGTACAGAGTGACTTCAACACAGTGTGGACCTCTGCTTTTAAACAGGGCAGGCTCTTAATGGCTCACTCAGCAAATCAGATGCTACTAGTAAACAGGAAACAGTCCCTTAATGGGGGCACTTAACTAAACAAAATGGCCGTTTTAAACACGCCCCTTTAATCAAGTCAGCTGGTTCCTCACTTTTAAGATTCACTAATAAACTTAAAATGGCTTACCCTAGTTTTCAGTATAAAGCAATGTTTCTCAGTGAGAGTGTCCTGTCCTTCCTTAACAGAGCCCAGTACAGAGTGACTTCAACACAGTGTGGACCTCTGCTTTTAAACAGGGCAGGCTCTCAATGGCTCACTCAGCAAATCAGATGCTACTAGTAAACAGGAAACAGTCCCTTAATGGGGGCACTTAACTAAACAAAATGGCCGTTTTAAACACGCCCCTTTAATCAAGTCAGCTGGTTCCTCACTTTTAAGATTCACTAATAAACTTAAAATGGCTTACCCTAGTTTTCAGTATAAAGCAATGTTTCTCAGTGAGAGTGTCCTGTCCTTCCTTAACAGAGCCCAGTACAGAGTGACTTCAACACAGTGTGGACCTCTGCTTTTAAACAGGGCAGGCTCTTAATGGCTCACTCAGCAAATCAGATGCTACTAGTAAACAGGAAACAGTCCCTTAATGGGGGCACTTAACTAAACAAAATGGCCGTTTTAAACACGCCCCTTTAATCAAGTCAGCTGGTTCCTCACTTTTAAGATTCACTAATAAACTTAAAATGGCTTACCCTAGTTTTCAGTATAAAGCAATGTTTCTCAGTGAGAGTGTCCTGTCCTTCCTTAACAGAGCCCAGTACAGAGTGACTTCAACACAGTGTGGACCTCTGCTTTTAAACAGGGCAGGCTCTTAATGGCTCACTCAGCAAATCAGATGCTACTAGTAAACAGGAAACAGTCCCTTAATGGGGGCACTTAACTAAACAAAATGGCCGTTTTAAACACGCCCCTTTAATCAAGTCAGCTGGTTCCTCACTTTTAAGATTCACTAATAAACTTAAAATGGCTTACCCTAGTTTTCAGTATAAAGCAATGTTTCTCAGTGAGAGTGTCCTGTCCTTCCTTAACAGAGCCCAGTACAGAGTGACTTCAACACAGTGTGGACCTCTGCTTTTAAACAGGGCAGGCTCTCAATGGCTAGTACTGCACGTACTAGATGCAGACAAAGAAGACACCATACCTAAGGCGATGCTGTCCCTGGATGCTATGAAAGCCTTTGACAGGCTGGAATGGTCGTATCTATGGGCAGTATTAGAAAGGATGGGGTTAGGAAAAGGATTCATTGATATGATTAAAGTATTATACAAAGACCCATCGGCCATGATTACAACAGGTACATTCATCTCCAAAATCTTTCCGGTATCACGCTCAGCCAGACAGGGTTGCCCTCTTAGTCCCGGACTATTCGATCTATCATTAGAGCCTTTAGCACAATATATAAGACAATCCCAATCCATAGAACCAATCGTAATCAAGGGCACACAACATAAAATTTGTTTATATGCGGACGACGTAATATTGTTCATGCAAAGCCCCAACACCACATTGCCTCATCTACTCAAGTTGATAGAGAACTTTGGTGATTTATCGGGATTTAAAATAAATTGGCCGAAGTCGGCTTTCCTTCCACTTAACACCCATGCAAAAAAAGATACAACCCTCCCAGGTGAGATACCTATGGTAAAACATTTTAGATGCTTGGGTGTGGAAATATTTCCCACCATAAGACAAACGGTAAAGTACAATTACACAAAAATACAGAACAAAATCAAAGACGACCTGGACAGGTGGGCAAAACTTAAAAACTCAGTACAGGCAAGGGTATCAATAGTTAAGATGGATGTACTACCTAGAATCAACTTCATCAGTTCAATGCTACCGTTACCCCCTCCAGAGGGTTACTGGAAAAGATTACACTCCTCCACATACAAATTTATTTGGAATAACAAACCACCTCGCATAAAAAGATCCACCGCACAGAGAAATAAAGCAGACGGTGGCATGGCAGTTCCAGATTTTTTCCAATATTTTAAGGCATACACAGTAAGACCATTGACAATATGGTTTGATCCCCAGGCATTGGTATCCTGGAGAAAATTGGAAGAAAACATAGTAGCCCCACATAGACTGAAGGACATAGCACACACTAAACTACCAATCAAGCACTGTGAGCGGAAATTTGGCCCCATAATTACCCATGCAATCCGGATATGGCGTGAAACACAAAAAAAATATCCTAACCCACAAAAATGGCATAATCACACTCCCTTATTCAATAACAATGCACTCTTAATTGAAAAACGTCCTATAAGATTCCCTATATGGGAAGAGCAAGGCATACACTCATTAGGGGATATTTTTAATAACCAGGGTTTTTGTAGTTATGGAGAAATATGCACAAAGTTTAACCTCACCGAGTCCACATGGCTTTTTTACATACAGTTACGCCTATGTTTGAAGTCTCACGGTGTTCCATTAGACATACCAGTTGAACACCACAGATACCACAAATTCTTCTATGAAAGAGAAACATCGAGAGGTTTTGTATCAGGTTTTTATTATCAATTACTAACGTCCTCGTATGAAACCCTCCAACTAGACTCTGTCTGGAGGAGGGATATACCAGACCTGGAAAGTGACTTTGATTGTGTGAGGTTTTGCCCGCTGCTCACTACCTTTTCTCTGTCTTCTTTAAGCCTACTGTTAGGAATTCCCTACTCACTCTCTCTAGCCCCCACCCTCTCGTTCCTTACCCTTAGTGGCCACACCTGTTTGATATTCTATTATCTCTCGCACCTGTGGTGGCAGGCTAATTAGTCCCCCTGTGGGCTTTAAATACCAGGGCGCTTCCCCTCGTTTTGGCGTGGGGTCGTGTTGTATACTTGCCGAGTCATATTCTCTAAACATCTAGACTCTTTCGGGAGATCCTCTGTCTGCCTATGCTGTTTTATCTCCGGCGTGAGACGAGGTGCAGGCTTTGGCCACCTGTCGCCGTTTGCCTGGAGGGAGACATTGTACTGCGCTCTCTAATCCTCTACGGGAGGTATTCCAGTGTTCCACTCCAGACCAGCGCGCCAGATGCGCTCAAGCCTTCATCTGCTGTCGCCGTAGCCTGTGGAGGAGACTGTTCTGCGCTCCCTGTAACTTCCACGGGAGGCACCCCAGCGTTCCACTGCAGACCCCAGCGCAGCTGTTCGTCCTGACGCACATCCAGACCAGCGCGCCAGATGCGCTCAAGCCTTCGTCTGCTGTCGCCGTAGCCTGTGGAGGAGACTGTTCTGCGCTCCCTGTAACTTCCACGGGAGGCACCCCAGCGTTCCACTGCAGACCCCAGCGCAGCTGTTCGTCCTGACGCACATCTAGACCAACGCGCATCTTCCGGACCCTCGGGCTTGGCACGCTCTCCAGTCACCAGCGCGCAACGCGCATCTGCAAGGGCTTGGCACGCTCTCCAGTCACCAGCGCGCAACGCGCATCTTCAAGGGCTTGGCACGCTCTCCAGTCACCAGCGCGCAACGCGCATCTGCAAGGGCTTGGCACGCTCTCCAGTCACCAGCGCGCAACGCGCATCTTCAAGGGCTTGGCACGCTCTCCAGTCTCCAGCGCGCAACGCGCATCTTCCAAGGATCCTCGTGCTTGGCACACTCCTCCTCGCAGACGCACCCCGAGGCGTCTCTCGGTTCCGACGCGCACACCAAGGTGTGGCGCGCACTCTGTTCCTCGGCTCCGACAGCGGCTACCCGGTGGACGACACCCTCGCCACCGCCACTGTTCCGACGCGCACACCAAGGTGTGGCGCGCACTCTGTTCCTCGGCTCCGACAGCGGCTACCCGGTGGACGACACCCTCGCCACCGCCACTGTTCCGACGCGCACACCAAGGTGTGGCGCGCACTCTGTTCCTCGGCTCCGACAGCGGCTACCCGGTGGACGACACCCTCGCCACCGCCACTGTTCCGACGCGCACACCAAGGTGTGGCGCGCACTCTGTTCCTCGGCTCCGACAGCGGCTACCCGGTGGACGACACCCCCGCCACCGCCACTGTTCCAGCACTCTGTCCCTCGGCTCGGACAGCCAGCCACCCGGTGGCGATGCCCTCGCCCCGCAGCTGTCCCTGTACCTTTACGCATACGCCTGGGTGAGTTTTGATTGTGATGTCACTCACTCAGCGTAGTGCCCTTGCCCCCGTTCCCGCTGCTGTCCCTGTACCTTTACGCATACGCCTGGGTGAGTTTTGATTGTGATGTCACTCACTCAGCGTAGTGCCCTTGCCCCCGTTCCCGCTGCTGTCCCTGTACCTTTACGCATACGCCTGGGTGAGTTTTGATTGTGATGTCACTCACTCAGCGTAGTGCCCTTGCCCCCGTTCCCGCTGCTGTCCCTGTACCTTTACGCATACGCCTGGGTGAGTTTTGATTGTGATGTCACTCACTCAGCGTAATGCCTCTTGCCCCCGTTCCCGCTGCTGTCCCTGTACCTTTACGCATACGCCTGGGTGAGTTTTGATTGTGATGTCACTCACTCAGCGTAATGCCCCTTGCCCTCGTCCCGCTGCTGTTTCTGTACCATTACGCATACGCCTGGGTGAGTTTTGATTGTGATGTCACTCACCCAGCGTATTGCCTCCTTTTGTTCTCACTTAGTTATTTGTTTGGACATTTCATCTCCCACTCTGTTTTGTTCTCTCGTGGATATTATTTTGGACATTTCATCTCCCACTGTGTGTTTGTTCACACGAAGATAGTATTTACTTTGTTACTTTGTTATTTGGACTGTTCTGCATCTGCTCTGTTTGTTCCCTTTGAATATTAACCCTCTCCTCTGTTCTGCAGAGCGGCCCAGATGTTTTCCCACCAGTCCCCAGTTCCTCCCTGTCCCCAGCCCGCCTCCGCGGTTCTCTGTCCCCAGTTCCTCCCTGTTCCCCAGCCCGCCTCCGCGGGCCTCAGTCCCCTCTGTCCCAAGTTCTCCCCTTCTAGTTCCACCTAGTCCCTAGTCCTCTATCCCTAGTTCTCCTAGTCCCTAGTCCTCTTTCCCTAGTTCTTCTAGTCTCTAGTTCCTCTGTTCCTTTAACCTTCCCCTAGCGTTTCCTTTAATGTTTCCCCTAGGCGTTCCCTTACACCTTCCCTTAGTGTTCCCTTTTCCTGCCCGCCTCTTAAAGGCACTTTACCTTCCCCTCATGTGTTTCCAGTGTTTTGTGTTTTCTCCCTTAAAGGGACAGTGCCCTTTTTCCCTGTCCTCAATAAATATCTGTTTCTTGGCAAACCATCATACCTGTCTTGTGTTGTGCGATTGGGGTCGGTTACAAACCATAACAGTACGACCCCACCAAATCGACGACCCCAGCCAGCACAGATGGTGTATGTTGAGTTTGCCTTTTTTTTTCTTGTTCCCTCTAGTTCCCCTCTAGCTCCCCTGTTAGCTCCCCTGTTAGCCCTGTTGGCTTCCCTGTTAGCCCAGTTTAGCTCCCCTGTTAGCCTGTTAGCTCCCCTGTTAGCCCTGTTGGCTTCCCTGTTAGCCCTGTTTGACCCCCCTGCAGCTTGTTAGGCCTCTACTATCTGCATGGCCCCGGTCTGCTAGCTTGGCCCCGGCTGTTAGCACAGCCTCTATGTTATTGCAGCCTTGCAGCTGGCATAGGCCCTGTAGCTAGCCAGGCCCAAGCAGCTAACCCGGTCCCTCTGCATGGCCTCCACTTTTTGTGTTTTATCCCCACTGCTAGGACTGCCCTTTCAGCTAGCAAGGTCAGTTTATCTCACACAGCTAGGACTGTCCTTCCAGCTAGCTTGTTCTCTCATGCTGGTCCAGCCCTGTCTGCCAGCCTAGCTCCGGCAGCTAGCGCAGCCTCTATGTTAATGTAGCAGTACAGCTGGCATAGGCCCTGTAGCTATCAGTGCCTTGGCAGCTACCCCTTCCCCCTGCTAGCCTAGCTCGGCAGCTAGCGCAGCCTCTATGTTGATGTAGCAGTACAGCTAGCATAGGCCCTGTAGCTATCAGTGCCCTGGCAGCTACCCTTTCCCTCTGCTAGCCTAGCTCGGCAGCTTGCACAGCCTCTATGTTGATGTAGCAGTACAGCTAGCATAGGCCCTGTAGCTATCAGTGCCCTGGCAGCTAACTTTCCCTCTGCTAGCCCTTTCCCGGTGCTACCATGGTTACCCCTTAGCTACCCTGCTTGCCCCTCAGTTCCTCTAGACCAGTTCTCTAGACCAGTTCTCTAGACCAGTTCTCTAGGCCAGTTCTCTAAACCAGTTCTCTAGACCGGTTCTCTAGGCCAGTTCTCTTGGCCAGTTCTCTAGGCCAGTTCTCTAGACCAGTTCCTCTAGACTAGTTCTCTGGACCCAGTTCCTCCTGTTGCCCCTCTACTACCCTAGTTACCCCTCGGCGGCCCTGTTTTTTTTGCTAGCCCCACTCTTGTGGTTCTTCCCCTGCTGGCTTGGCCAGTGCCTTTGTTTTTGTCTTGTTTTGCCCCCTGCCACTCTGTCTGTATTTGTTTTGGGTCGCCGGGTGGCTCCCGTTGGAGGGGGGGATACTGTGAGGTTTTGCCCGCTGCTCACTACCTTTTCTCTGTCTTCTTTAAGCCTACTGTTAGGAATTCCCTACTCACTCTCTCTAGCCCCCACCCTCTCGTTCCTTACCCTTAGTGGCCACACCTGTTTGATATTCTATTATCTCTCGCACCTGTGGTGGCAGGCTAATTAGTCCCCCTGTGGGCTTTAAATACCAGGGCGCTTCCCCTCGTTTTGGCGTGGGGTCGTGTTGTATACTTGCCGAGTCATATTCTCTAAACATCTAGACTCTTTCGGGAGATCCTCTGTCTGCCTATGCTGTTTTATCTCCGGCGTGAGACGAGGTGCAGGCTTTGGCCACCTGTCGCCGTTTGCCTGGAGGGAGACATTGTACTGCGCTCTCTAATCCTCTACGGGAGGTATTCCAGTGTTCCACTCCAGACCAGCGCGCCAGATGCGCTCAAGCCTTCATCTGCTGTCGCCGTAGCCTGTGGAGGAGACTGTTCTGCGCTCCCTGTAACTTCCACGGGAGGCACCCCAGCGTTCCACTGCAGACCCCAGCGCAGCTGTTCGTCCTGACGCACATCCAGACCAGCGCGCCAGATGCGCTCAAGCCTTCGTCTGCTGTCGCCGTAGCCTGTGGAGGAGACTGTTCTGCGCTCCCTGTAACTTCCACGGGAGGCACCCCAGCGTTCCACTGCAGACCCCAGCGCAGCTGTTCGTCCTGACGCACATCTAGACCAACGCGCATCTTCCGGACCCTCGGGCTTGGCACGCTCTCCAGTCACCAGCGCGCAACGCGCATCTGCAAGGGCTTGGCACGCTCTCCAGTCACCAGCGCGCAACGCGCATCTTCAAGGGCTTGGCACGCTCTCCAGTCACCAGCGCGCAACGCGCATCTGCAAGGGCTTGGCACGCTCTCCAGTCACCAGCGCGCAACGCGCATCTTCAAGGGCTTGGCACGCTCTCCAGTCTCCAGCGCGCAACGCGCATCTTCCAAGGATCCTCGTGCTTGGCACACTCCTCCTCGCAGACGCACCCCGAGGCGTCTCTCGGTTCCGACGCGCACACCAAGGTGTGGCGCGCACTCTGTTCCTCGGCTCCGACAGCGGCTACCCGGTGGACGACACCCTCGCCACCGCCACTGTTCCGACGCGCACACCAAGGTGTGGCGCGCACTCTGTTCCTCGGCTCCGACAGCGGCTACCCGGTGGACGACACCCTCGCCACCGCCACTGTTCCGACGCGCACACCAAGGTGTGGCGCGCACTCTGTTCCTCGGCTCCGACAGCGGCTACCCGGTGGACGACACCCTCGCCACCGCCACTGTTCCGACGCGCACACCAAGGTGTGGCGCGCACTCTGTTCCTCGGCTCCGACAGCGGCTACCCGGTGGACGACACCCCCGCCACCGCCACTGTTCCAGCACTCTGTCCCTCGGCTCGGACAGCCAGCCACCCGGTGGCGATGCCCTCGCCCCGCAGCTGTCCCTGTACCTTTACGCATACGCCTGGGTGAGTTTTGATTGTGATGTCACTCACTCAGCGTAGTGCCCTTGCCCCCGTTCCCGCTGCTGTCCCTGTACCTTTACGCATACGCCTGGGTGAGTTTTGATTGTGATGTCACTCACTCAGCGTAGTGCCCTTGCCCCCGTTCCCGCTGCTGTCCCTGTACCTTTACGCATACGCCTGGGTGAGTTTTGATTGTGATGTCACTCACTCAGCGTAGTGCCCTTGCCCCCGTTCCCGCTGCTGTCCCTGTACCTTTACGCATACGCCTGGGTGAGTTTTGATTGTGATGTCATTCACTCAGCGTAATGCCTCTTGCCCCCGTTCCCGCTGCTGTCCCTGTACCTTTACGCATACGCCTGGGTGAGTTTTGATTGTGATGTCACTCACTCAGCGTAATGCCCCTTGCCCTCGTCCCGCTGCTGTTTCTGTACCATTACGCATACGCCTGGGTGAGTTTTGATTGTGATGTCACTCACCCAGCGTATTGCCTCCTTTTGTTCTCACTTAGTTATTTGTTTGGACATTTCATCTCCCACTCTGTTTTGTTCTCTCGTGGATATTATTTTGGACATTTCATCTCCCACTGTGTGTTTGTTCACACGAAGATAGTATTTACTTTGTTACTTTGTTATTTGGACTGTTCTGCATCTGCTCTGTTTGTTCCCTTTGAATATTAACCCTCTCCTCTGTTCTGCAGAGCGGCCCAGATGTTTTCCCACCAGTCCCCAGTTCCTCCCTGTCCCCAGCCCGCCTCCGCGGTTCTCTGTCCCCAGTTCCTCCCTGTTCCCCAGCCCGCCTCCGCGGGCCTCAGTCCCCTCTGTCCCAAGTTCTCCCCTTCTAGTTCCACCTAGTCCCTAGTCCTCTATCCCTAGTTCTCCTAGTCCCTAGTCCTCTTTCCCTAGTTCTTCTAGTCTCTAGTTCCTCTGTTCCTTTAACCTTCCCCTAGCGTTTCCTTTAATGTTTCCCCTAGGCGTTCCCTTACACCTTCCCTTAGTGTTCCCTTTTCCTGCCCGCCTCTTAAAGGCACTTTACCTTCCCCTCATGTGTTTCCAGTGTTTTGTGTTTTCTCCCTTAAAGGGACAGTGCCCTTTTTCCCTGTCCTCAATAAATATCTGTTTCTTGGCAAACCATCATACCTGTCTTGTGTTGTGCGATTGGGGTCGGTTACAAACCATAACAGTACGACCCCACCAAATCGACGACCCCAGCCAGCACAGATGGTGTATGTTGAGTTTGCCTTTTTTTTTCTTGTTCCCTCTAGTTCCCCTCTAGCTCCCCTGTTAGCTCCCCTGTTAGCCCTGTTGGCTTCCCTGTTAGCCCAGTTTAGCTCCCCTGTTAGCCTGTTAGCTCCCCTGTTAGCCCTGTTGGCTTCCCTGTTAGCCCTGTTTGACCCCCCTGCAGCTTGTTAGGCCTCTACTATCTGCATGGCCCCGGTCTGCTAGCTTGGCCCCGGCTGTTAGCACAGCCTCTATGTTATTGCAGCCTTGCAGCTGGCATAGGCCCTGTAGCTAGCCAGGCCCAAGCAGCTAACCCGGTCCCTCTGCATGGCCTCCACTTTTTGTGTTTTATCCCCACTGCTAGGACTGCCCTTTCAGCTAGCAAGGTCAGTTTATCTCACACAGCTAGGACTGTCCTTCCAGCTAGCTTGTTCTCTCATGCTGGTCCAGCCCTGTCTGCCAGCCTAGCTCCGGCAGCTAGCGCAGCCTCTATGTTAATGTAGCAGTACAGCTGGCATAGGCCCTGTAGCTATCAGTGCCTTGGCAGCTACCCCTTCCCCCTGCTAGCCTAGCTCGGGAGCTAGCACAGCCTCTATGTTGATGTAGCAGTACAGCTAGCATAGGCCCTGTAGCTATCAGTGCCCTGGCAGCTACCCTTTCCCTCTGCTAGCCTAGCTCGGCAGCTTGCACAGCCTCTATGTTGATGTAGCAGTACAGCTAGCATAGGCCCTGTAGCTATCAGTGCCCTGGCAGCTAACTTTCCCTCTGCTAGCCCTTTCCCGGTGCTACCATGGTTACCCCTTAGCTACCCTGCTTGCCCCTCAGTTCCTCTAGACCAGTTCTCTAGACCAGTTCTCTAGACCAGTTCTCTAGGCCAGTTCTCTAAACCAGTTCTCTAGACCGGTTCTCTAGGCCAGTTCTCTTGGCCAGTTCTCTAGGCCAGTTCTCTAGACCAGTTCCTCTAGACTAGTTCTCTGGACCCAGTTCCTCCTGTTGCCCCTCTACTACCCTAGTTACCCCTCGGCGGCCCTGTTTTTTTTGCTAGCCCCACTCTTGTGGTTCTTCCCCTGCTGGCTTGGCCAGTGCCTTTGTTTTTGTCTTGTTTTGCCCCCTGCCACTCTGTCTGTATTTGTTTTGGGTCGCCGGGTGGCTCCCGTTGGAGGGGGGGATACTGTGAGGTTTTGCCCGCTGCTCACTACCTTTTCTCTGTCTTCTTTAAGCCTACTGTTAGGAATTCCCTACTCACTCTCTCTAGCCCCCACCCTCTCGTTCCTTACCCTTAGTGGCCACACCTGTTTGATATTCTATTATCTCTCGCACCTGTGGTGGCAGGCTAATTAGTCCCCCTGTGGGCTTTAAATACCAGGGCGCTTCCCCTCGTTTTGGCGTGGGGTCGTGTTGTATACTTGCCGAGTCATATTCTCTAAACATCTAGACTCTTTCGGGAGATCCTCTGTCTGCCTATGCTGTTTTATCTCCGGCGTGAGACGAGGTGCAGGCTTTGGCCACCTGTCGCCGTTTGCCTGGAGGGAGACATTGTACTGCGCTCTCTAATCCTCTACGGGAGGTATTCCAGTGTTCCACTCCAGACCAGCGCGCCAGATGCGCTCAAGCCTTCATCTGCTGTCGCCGTAGCCTGTGGAGGAGACTGTTCTGCGCTCCCTGTAACTTCCACGGGAGGCACCCCAGCGTTCCACTGCAGACCCCAGCGCAGCTGTTCGTCCTGACGCACATCCAGACCAGCGCGCCAGATGCGCTCAAGCCTTCGTCTGCTGTCGCCGTAGCCTGTGGAGGAGACTGTTCTGCGCTCCCTGTAACTTCCACGGGAGGCACCCCAGCGTTCCACTGCAGACCCCAGCGCAGCTGTTCGTCCTGACGCACATCTAGACCAACGCGCATCTTCCGGACCCTCGGGCTTGGCACGCTCTCCAGTCACCAGCGCGCAACGCGCATCTGCAAGGGCTTGGCACGCTCTCCAGTCACCAGCGCGCAACGCGCATCTTCAAGGGCTTGGCACGCTCTCCAGTCACCAGCGCGCAACGCGCATCTGCAAGGGCTTGGCACGCTCTCCAGTCACCAGCGCGCAACGCGCATCTTCAAGGGCTTGGCACGCTCTCCAGTCTCCAGCGCGCAACGCGCATCTTCCAAGGATCCTCGTGCTTGGCACACTCCTCCTCGCAGACGCACCCCGAGGCGTCTCTCGGTTCCGACGCGCACACCAAGGTGTGGCGCGCACTCTGTTCCTCGGCTCCGACAGCGGCTACCCGGTGGACGACACCCTCGCCACCGCCACTGTTCCGACGCGCACACCAAGGTGTGGCGCGCACTCTGTTCCTCGGCTCCGACAGCGGCTACCCGGTGGACGACACCCTCGCCACCGCCACTGTTCCGACGCGCACACCAAGGTGTGGCGCGCACTCTGTTCCTCGGCTCCGACAGCGGCTACCCGGTGGACGACACCCTCGCCACCGCCACTGTTCCGACGCGCACACCAAGGTGTGGCGCGCACTCTGTTCCTCGGCTCCGACAGCGGCTACCCGGTGGACGACACCCCCGCCACCGCCACTGTTCCAGCACTCTGTCCCTCGGCTCGGACAGCCAGCCACCCGGTGGCGATGCCCTCGCCCCGCAGCTGTCCCTGTACCTTTACGCATACGCCTGGGTGAGTTTTGATTGTGATGTCACTCACTCAGCGTAGTGCCCTTGCCCCCGTTCCCGCTGCTGTCCCTGTACCTTTATGCATACGCCTGGGTGAGTTTTGATTGTGATGTCACTCACTCAGCGTAGTGCCCTTGCCCCCGTTCCCGCTGCTGTCCCTGTACCTTTACGCATACGCCTGGGTGAGTTTTGATTGTGATGTCACTCACTCAGCGTAGTGCCCTTGCCCCCGTTCCCGCTGCTGTCCCTGTACCTTTACGCATACGCCTGGGTGAGTTTTGATTGTGATGTCACTCACTCAGCGTAATGCCTCTTGCCCCCGTTCCCGCTGCTGTCCCTGTACCTTTACGCATACGCCTGGGTGAGTTTTGATTGTGATGTCACTCACTCAGCGTAATGCCCCTTGCCCTCGTCCCGCTGCTGTTTCTGTACCATTACGCATACGCCTGGGTGAGTTTTGATTGTGATGTCACTCACCCAGCGTATTGCCTCCTTTTGTTCTCACTTAGTTATTTGTTTGGACATTTCATCTCCCACTCTGTTTTGTTCTCTCGTGGATATTATTTTGGACATTTCATCTCCCACTGTGTGTTTGTTCACACGAAGATAGTATTTACTTTGTTACTTTGTTATTTGGACTGTTCTGCATCTGCTCTGTTTGTTCCCTTTGAATATTAACCCTCTCCTCTGTTCTGCAGAGCGGCCCAGATGTTTTCCCACCAGTCCCCAGTTCCTCCCTGTCCCCAGCCCGCCTCCGCGGTTCTCTGTCCCCAGTTCCTCCCTGTTCCCCAGCCCGCCTCCGCGGGCCTCAGTCCCCTCTGTCCCAAGTTCTCCCCTTCTAGTTCCACCTAGTCCCTAGTCCTCTATCCCTAGTTCTCCTAGTCCCTAGTCCTCTTTCCCTAGTTCTTCTAGTCTCTAGTTCCTCTGTTCCTTTAACCTTCCCCTAGCGTTTCCTTTAATGTTTCCCCTAGGCGTTCCCTTACACCTTCCCTTAGTGTTCCCTTTTCCTGCCCGCCTCTTAAAGGCACTTTACCTTCCCCTCATGTGTTTCCAGTGTTTTGTGTTTTCTCCCTTAAAGGGACAGTGCCCTTTTTCCCTGTCCTCAATAAATATCTGTTTCTTGGCAAACCATCATACCTGTCTTGTGTTGTGCGATTGGGGTCGGTTACAAACCATAACAGATTGGCAAGAAGCATGGGCAAATGTCCGTCTTACATCAAGGAACCCGGACCATCAACAAATCAATCTTAACTATATTCACAGGACATACTTGACTCCTATAAGACTGAACAGAATGGGTCTTAAACAAGACTCAAAATGCTCCCAATGTACAAATGGAGACGAAGGGACATTTATGCACATGTATTGGGACTGCCCACCAGTTAAGGCATTCTGGAAAGATGTGACCCATCAATTATCAAAACTCGTATCTTGGAATATACCAGTACACCCCTCTGTATTACTATTGAATGATGTTTTTGAGTTTGCAGTAAATCCACAGCTAAAGAGATTGGTTTTATCGGGTATCACAGTAGCTAAAAAACTGATCGCATCACGCTGGTTTCAACCGGAAAAAATGTGCCGGAAGGTTTGGTTTCTTACATATCTCGATGTGATTTATCAAGAAATATCTACAGCAAGAATTCTGGGTCTCAACGAATCCAAAATGTCAATGTGGTTAGAAGTGGTGGAGAGAATAAAAGCTAGCTTATAATGGTAGTGTCTGGTTAGGAGTGAGGGATAATGGAGGTACTATCCAAGGAGGGGTCCGGGAGGGGGGGGGGGGTTCGAGCTGGAGCATAATTGTGTAGGGTTTTAGAAAATAGGTATTAGGGGTATATCCTGTATAAGGCATTGGTATAATTGGTAATTTCGTTGGATATACACTGTATACGGTAAAATATTATTATAGACTTTTTTTTGTTTTCTGTTTCTGTACTTGCATGTCATTTTAGCCACCTTGATTGTTAGTTTCATTATGCATTGTATGTTGAGTACTGACTTTTAATAATTTTTGTTTTGCAATAATAAAAAAAAAAAAAACAAAAAAAAAGAGGCCATTCAAGGCGGGATCTCCCTTCTTAGATGTCGGTGATAGTAGTGTTGCAGACTAACAGTTGGTAAGCATGCATTCATGTGTGTAGTGAAACACAGACGAGTGCATGCAATAGCAACTGAACATTTTGAAAAATTAAAGATAGAGCTGATAGCGATAGCAACTGAACATTTTGAAAGATTAAAGATAGAGCTGATAGCGAGTCTATTTGAGGCACAGGGGCGGCGCAAAGAGGGTCGCGTCCACCCCGTCTTAATCACGGGACGTTCAACACTCCGGTCATCGCTCTGAGACAGCCGGAGACAGGGAGATAGGGGGCGGCGCAGAGAGGGTCGCAACCTCCCCGACATCATCGCGGGACATCCAGCACTCCGGTCACCACTACGAGACCGCCGGAGACAGCCTTCTTGAGATACAGCAGCAGATGGTTGGGTGTTACTGCACAGGACAGCAAAATACTAAACAAAATGGGAAAGTGGCAGGACATCACAGCTATTTTAAAGTCAGTTTAGTATGCTTTATGTGATCGACAGCTATACCAGACGGGTTTACCGCATCGGAACAACTCTGATGTGGTCAGTTGTTGAAACGGTCCAATTTGTCATATCTTCAACAGGAATTCTGTCTGCTTTCTGGACACTGAAATCTCGACTCAAAAAGCTGAAATTGTTACTAGCTGACAACGTCTGAGTTGTTCTGATGCGGTGAACCCGTCTGGTATTCCAAGCAGGTTCATACCAAATGCCAATAGGTGTACTGTATGTCGCTGTCTGAGGAAAAACACTCATCTCCAAAAAGTTTACTTTTGAGGAATTCAGATAAACTGAATGTTTCATAGGTCCTAAAGTCATGAAACTGGCTCACAGAGAACCATGTAAATATTCATTCCCCCCTCAAAAAAAAGAAAATGACCAAAGCTGGAGTTGTGTTTTCTATCCGACTGTCTACTACTATGTGTCATTGTATTAACCCGGCTTTGCTAGAGCCTCTGAAAGCCAGTATCGTCAGCCAAGAGGCAGCAGTCAGATAGAGTTGCTGGAAGAGATTAAAATGGTAATATACAAGATCATAATTTTTGGTTGTTTCGGTGACTATCTATTGATGGTAAGTGATCATCGTTGTTTTTAGTTTTTTGCACTGTTTTGACTTTCTTTCCATGTTGAAAATGCATGCATACTGAGTTAATGTTCTATTCACTCCAAACAAACTACTGTTGCTGTTTGACACCACTGCTTAGAACAGCCAAGAATGCCACATTCATTACCTGGGTATCCACTACTAGGTGGAAACACTATTGTGTTCTATCGTCAGTGGCAAAATAGACACTTATTTACATGAAAATATTTCCGATTATTACTTTAAACACATGAGCATCTTCATTCAGGATATGGTACTTTGTCTTACTTTGTGATTGACCTATCACAAACCCTGTAATCACTGCCGTCTGGGAGAAATGCGAGGCCCTGTGCGAGATTTAAATGCGAGGCCCTGCACGAAATGTTTTTTATTAATTAATTAATTTAAAATATATATATATATATATATATATATATATATATATATATATATATATATATTTTTTTTTTTTATTTTTTTTCTTAAAGGGGAACTATTTTACTATTTCTTTCACTATTTGGGCACTTTTACACAATTCCTGTGAGTTTATGGAACACATGTGTAAGGTTTATTTAAAAAAAATATATTTTTTTTCCTTTCTAATCGAGTACTCAAAAGCAGCATTTGTCTACCTCAAAATGTTAAGCCGTTTTGAGGCTTGGCCACGCCCATACTCTGAATGCGATTTGAGTGACAGGGAGAGAGAGAGAGACCCCCACCTGTAGCTCCGCCCATACGCGTGCGAAAGTGAACTCGTAAACAAACATGGCGCACGCATATATTTTTGATCCGGAGAGTGACCCCGACTGCGACTCCGAGGAGGAGGAGGAGGACGAGATTGAACGACGAGGGCTTCAAGTTGTTTCTGAGTGGTGGGTAATGTATACTGTCTAACAACAGTCAGTAACAGTAACGTTAGTTAGTAGTTATTTATGACGTTATAGCGAGGTATAACGTTAGTTTTCTTTGGGTAAATTAGGTAGCATGCCCAACGAAAAGAGAAGCATAATGTTATATATTGCATCCACGTCTTACAAGTACAGTAGGAATTGTGTTGAATCTGTTCACTTTACAGTATATGCACTTTCGTTTATGCACTGCAGGTGTGTCTGTGGCAACTGTGCTCGAATGCCTACCGCGGTGGAGAATCTTTGTTGCCTGGAAATACCTCAGGTATTGATTGATTGAAAACTTTAGATTGCAGAATGGGTACAGTACAGCTCAATTACATAAGGGGATGCAGACCAGAGAAAGACTTTCGTCTTGTTTACATCAGGGTCCCCCATTTTCAATTCATCATAACATAAATGACATACAGGTAGACAGTACTGTTGCATCTAGACATTCATGACATACCAGATCTACAAAATATACAGTACTGTTTATGAGTAACATAAACTGGCTAACAGTTACAGAAAACATGCATCTGGCTAATGTCACATTCTTTAGATTGACCTTGAAGAATGAGGACAGGGTTTAGGGTGAATAAATGGACTAACTGTGTTGTTTTATATAGGTCAGGAGAAGATGTGACCAAGCACCGGAACCCCCGTTGTGCATGGTAGACCACCCAGGTTTGGAACCGGTCTGCCTAAACCGATATTCGCTGCAAATGGCAAACAACATCTACAGGGCAGATTATGGGTGTCTGCCAATCCGGGGCGTAAACAAGTATGTATAATGTAATAACAGTACAGCTGTATAATGTATTTGAATACTGTGTTGTGCATGAAGGAATGTCACTGTGTTGTACAGCACAAAACACAATTTATTTTACATTATAATACCAGCGAATATTACTTGTACATCATACAATTGTGTAATTGTAAATGAACAAAGGCAGTTGTGCAAATAGTGACAATTCAAGTATATACGTTGGCTTCCATAAACACATACTAATACTGGGAGGAATAAATCCACTACTATAAGAGGAGTAAATAGCACTGACTTGCCAAACACTTTTAATTATTAAATGGGGTAGTGTTTACAGTGTTCACGAGAATAGTCCACATGAAGGACCCAGTGTTGTGGCTTCAAGACGCATTGCCCAGTTGCCTCTGAACTCTGAGACAAGCTCACAAATTCCAACAGCATCTTCCATACACCACTAGCTTAGCTAGCTATATACATTACTCTACATGCTAATGTTACAACAAGTAAAAATATCTAGTTAGCAAAATATTTACCACAAAATAGTACAAATGCTATTTACTAAGGTTAGGTCATTGAAAATCAGCCTATGACTATTTAGAAAGCTTTACATCGGTTAACTGAGAGCTTATGATAAGGTGATGGAGGTAGCCGTTGTGTAATGCACATAGGATGTACAGTTTACAGGACAGGGTGAATTGAAGTCCACATCATTTGCTCGTATAACAAAATGCAGTTGTTTCAATGTAGGGAGTAAATGAGCCGGGGCTTTCCCTAAACAATGATGTGGGGTGCAGAGCGCCACCATGTGTTTATATACACACACAGCTCAATAAATTAGAACAGTGTAAAAGTCTATATATTTTGCAGTAATTTGTGCAAAAGGAGCCCCACCCAAGTACTGAGTGAACATACTTTTCAGAAGGCCGACATTTCTATATTACATTTCTCTTCAAACTCTCAAGATATTGAATTTTGGGCTTTAAGCCATAATCATCCAAATTAAAACAAATAAAGGCTTGAAATATTTCACTTTGTATGTAATGAATCTATAACCGAGTTTTGCTCGAATTACTGAAATAAAAAAACTTTTCCACGATATTCAAATTTATTGAATATATACCGTATATATAAAAATCTTGGGGTTAGACAGACACATCATTGGGCAATAGTGATTGAGCCCAAAGCATGCGTCTCAATTTCTTTTATAGACTTAGCTGGCACGGCCGGGTGTCACCGGCCACTGGGAATTCAAACAGACCTATATCAGTGGAATGCAAAATATCCCAACGCTGATAATAATAATAATAATAATAATAATAATAATAATAATAATACACTTTAGTTGTATAGCACCTTTCATACAAGGATTTGGACATTTACGGTGGCCAGTTTAGAATTGCAGCCTCCCGTAGGTGCTCTTTGAGAGCGGTTTTGAAGGTGGGTAGGGATTCACATTTTTTGTAATCTAGTGAAAGATTAAATCTCTATTCATTATGTACACGGACAGCTGCAGATCGCTTGATGACCAAAGGCATCTGGTTACGTTTTCAGATGACACTGTCCTTGTATCCCTACTGCAGCGCTCCTTTTCATGGACCTTTTCATAAATAAAATACTTCTTTTTCTTCTTTAGTCGTTTCAGATATGTAGCTTATCGAAGCTTTGTCAGCTGGTGCTGGGGTTTTCTGGGCCGCCACGTGAGGGTCGTCATTCCCTCTTGTGTGGTCCTTCGCATCCATGCAGAATACCCAGACGAGGAGGGGGTATACACTGGCTTCAGACCGCCGCCCCTTGACTAAAGAAAATAAAAACATTAAAAAAAACTCTAAAACCTTTGTGTTACTACTGTATAATGAGTCTTGGTTGGTATGAGTGTGTATAATGAATATAAGTATGGGTTGGTAATAGTGTATACTACTCATTGTTTTATGGTTGAAATGTTCGAGATAAATAAAGAACATTACTGACTATGAGGGAGCAGGTTCATTGGACCAGTAGCCTGGTCTGGCTTCAGACCGCCCCTTCATTAAAGCGTGACTCATATCCCGCAATGGCATCCTCCATCGAAGGCCTGTCAAAATGCGCAGACAGATGTTCAGGGATGGGAATCTCAAGCACCTGCTCCATGTAACGCTCCGGTTCAAGGATGACGCTGTCAAACAAGAACTCCATGAGCTCGTTCACATAGTCTGTAAATAAAAAATGCCATGTCATGTTATAAATGTTATTTAAATGTATTTGTATTCTTATAAGTGCAGTTTTAGTCTTTCAATAATATAGTTTATGCAGAAAATGACAATCAAATGGGAAATAAGATAAACTAATAAGATGAAAATAAATATGCAGTGCCTTTATAACCCTATACGCTCTATACAAGCCCACTTTATCATATATAAATATCATATTGATAAGCCTTGTGTACTTGGCTTTATACAATTAGTCAAATGTGTATAAATACCAGTACTTGGCCATTTAAAAGGGAAGAGGGATATGGCCTGTTGAGAAATGTTACCCCCAATAGCCAGTGCCTCTGTTTTGTCTGTTAATTTTATATCCAGAGTAATAACCAAATGTTTTAATTTTACTCATACGGCATGGAATCGACCTCGAAATAGAAATGGAAAAATCTAAACCCAAGTGCCCAAGAATAAGTTAACATTCCAAGAAATTGCATGTTTTACTCACTGAATGTTGCCGCAGCCCTTATGGGTTTCAGAGTGTAGCCCCCCTTCTTTGCCTTGGGAAAATTTAACTTGAAGGCAGGCTCTCCGGTGGAACTTGTAGCTTGTGGGCGTTTGGCATTTTCATTGAAATGCATTGCAGATAGGTAGAGTCTGAAAGAACAAAAATATATATAAGCAATATATTTTTAATAGATCTAGTAGGTAATCTATTTTCTACATAATGAGTGATTACACATCAGGTGTTCATAATTAGTCATCTGTACACAATCTAAATTACCTGCAAAGCATTCCTAGAAATGGAAACACAACGTTCTTTGGTGCGAACCGTAAGATGACACTGTGATAAGACTCCAATGGAGACGTTTGGTGGTGTGGACTGAGTTTAGCGACATCCTTCAGGATTCTCTTGTTTAGAAGCACTTTTTCAAGTCTGAAGGCAGCCTTTGATTCTAAAGGTAAAAAGAAATTGCATTCAGAAAAAAATATGTTAAATATATACTCATCATGAAAGATGGACAGACATACATAGGTCTTTTGACAATATCAACTTCTGACACATAACCATAGTGTGTACATACGAGGCTTCAACCACTTGCTCTTATCTCTTGAGAGATGGTCCGCATGAAGACACTTTTTAAACAGTGGGTCTTTATGTGTATGGACATCATGCATGTGGTTGAACAGTGACGTCCACTTTGCCACTTTCTCAGGGCCTGTCTGCGATGAAGATGCAGTCCAGTAGAGGTGGTTTGTTATGGCTTGCCTCCACTTCTTCACCACCAGACAGTCCTTGTCCTTGGCCACTTGGTCCACCTTCTTAGACAACCCTTGTAATAGGATTTTGCAGAACATAAGTCATCATCCAGTCTATTACATAATTGATTTACTTACCAAGCTATACATTGTTTACACAGCTTAATTTTAGACCTTTGATATCATGCATATTTAAACAGAACAGGATAACAACAGCATAAGAGATTGAATGTGTCATACCCTTTGCTAGATGCCAGACATCATAGAAGTGATTGATGCCCTGATCTCTCAGGAACTTCTGAATCTGGGGGTGACGGTCTGTGACAATGCAATCCAATGTCACACCACTGTCCTTCAGAAGAGCTAGGCTTCGCTGCAATCCTTCTTTTTCCATGTGGTAACTGCCACCAACCTCATTGCTCTGTTGAACAGAACAGAGGCAGAACAGTATTTTTTATTTTTTTCTAGATTTTTTTTTGTATTTTTTTTTTTTATAATTTTTTTAAACAGACATATAAACAAACATGACAACACACGATAAGATATACAAGCATTAAGGCGGCTAGGTGGTGTAGTGGGCAAGGCACTCGCCACCAGTGTGGAGACGCTAGGATTCGCGTGTTCGAATCCAGCTCTCCACATTGTTTTCAGTTTGGCTGGTCGTCCGCAGTAATACACATTGGCCGTATTACGGGGAGGGAAAACTGAAGGGTGGGGATCGAACGTTGTGAACAAGCGACTCCTACAAGTCGGTTGGTGCGCCTGCGCAGTAGAATCAGGAAGTGTCGGGGGCAGCGTGAGCCTCCCACGCGTTACTCCTCGACACTGAGAGATCGAGCTGCGCAGGTGAAAAGATGTGACTGCTGTTACCTCAAGTACCGGAGGGGACTTGTGCTATGTATGACTTAGTCCACATTGCAGCCGGCTTGTGGGAGGCAAGAAACAGCGTTCGTGACAGGGGAGGGTTGAATTGGATGATACGAAATTGGGATGGGAGAAAATATAGAAAAATGGGAGAAAAAGTGGATCAAAAAAAATATATATATACAAGCATTAATTCACAGTGCATATCCAATGAAATTACCATTTAGTCATGTCTTATACAGGATATACCCCTAATACCCGTTATGTGATTATGCCATTTATATAATAATAATAATAATAATAATAATAATTTAGGATCGCATTGCTTAATTGGTAATTTGGTGTATACTATGCCCTTCAGCCTATGTGGAGCTACTATATTTTCTTCTAAATTTCTCCTTGGATACTAATGCTTGGGGATCAAACCATGTTGTTAGTGGTCTTAAAGTGTACGCCTTAAAGTAGTGGTAGAAATCTGGAAATGCCATACCTCCGTCTGCTTTGTTTCTCTGTGCGGTGGATCTTTTTATACGTGGTGGTTTGTTATTCCAAATAAATTTGAATGTGGAGGAGTGTAATTCTTTCCAGTAACCGTTGGAGGGGGTAACGGTAGAACAGTATTTATGTTTGGACACTAGGGGGCACACCAGCTCTATTATAAGAGGCTCTGTATTCAGAGCTAGTACATGTTTGTTGCAGATAAGCAGTTCCAGGTTTGAGAGGATTCACTCTCAAACCTGGAACTGCTTATCTGCAACAAACAATTGACAACTGCTCTGTTCAACTTCATCATCATTCATCTTTTCCTTTGGACAATAAAACCCTGCAAACTACATCGGCTGCATCTTGGACAGTCAAGTCATTCAATGAGACAAGCGGCCACTACAAGTAGTATACCGGTATTCACCTGCACTAGCTGGATGTCTATGACAGTGTTGGAGTCTAGTTCCATGACGGAGTAGCTGCCGTACTTTGCGCAGTGGCCTGTGGACATACAGGAGTAGAATAACAATTTCATCAATGTAGTGCAATACTCTGAATTAAATCATAAAGTAGAAATCTGACATTGGGAAATGCTTCTAACCTGGGGAGTCTGCACGCATGTCGCCGCCAACGATGACCTTATTCTTCTGGCTCAAAGTTGCAAGAGTCACCTGAATGAATGAATGAAAACTTTATTAACAGATTGCAGAATGGGTACAATACAGTACGGCTCAATACACACAATATCGCCATACTACTACTGTTACAAAGGGTCAGATTAAACCGAATATATATATTTATTGCTTGAGATCCCTTGTATAATATTTGTATATCGTTTGATATCCCTTGTATATTCTTTATATACACGGAATATCCCTTTACCTGGGTACAAACCAGACCATAATACTCGCTCTCCTATTGGACAGCGACCCCTAGGCGCCAACGACCATACACCCAATGGCAAGTTCAAAGGCAACGCCAAGGCATGTCTCAACATGTCCAAGTCTGCGCAGTATTACGAGACAGAACTGAGGTTGGCACTAGATAATTCACCTTACGTATAAATACGGCGCAGGTGGAAACAGCAGCAATTCGTTCATTACTAGTAAAGCCTTCACCACGAGACAACGTGTAGTGAAGGGGGCAACTTTGCCTCTGAATAGAGCCTTGAGAACCGCATGCGAATAGATTGCTAAAGTGTCAGAGTTTAACGCAGTACCGTTGAGTTCGACTTATTCTAATGTGAAGTAATAGTCTATCATTTATAGTGTATCGTGCGGCTACCGTTCTTCAGTGACCAGCATTACCACCGGTTCGTCGTGTATATAGCTAGTGCACTTATCCAGGCTGGGCGGCCTAAACTCGTGCCCCCACCCGAGGAGTCCTAGACGAGAACCGTTGGATATGTACACCGGAGAACCTACACCGGCGACTGCAGAACCTTTTCTGGTTGGATTATATTGCTTCACAGGCTGCCGACATGTCATTTGCATAAATTAGGAAGAGTAGCGGTCCTAGTATGCTTCCTTGTGGAAACCACACAGCTCACTGTGAGGGGGGGGGGGGGGTAGAGTACCGTTTACCTCCTGTTGTGTCTTCCATTTGTTAATAATGGCAGGTTCCAAGTACATCCTGGCGTGTCTCCGAAACGCGCTGTACTTCATCGTCTTGACGCGGAATGCATTGAGAACCTAATATTTTTTAAGACAAGAAAATAATAAATTAATAACGCTAAACACAAACAAAATGGAAACATAATGGATACATGACTTATGCAATCAATACCTTCTCCATTTGGTTGAAAGATGCCCCTGTGAAGTAGACAGCAGCAGAAAGTTGTAGGTTCCCTGCAGGTGTGGTTCCAATCAATGGCTGACTCGCCCACTTTCTGCTAAACTGGCAATGGGGGCACCGTTGATTGACAGCCAAGAAGGTTCCTCGCGTTGTCTTCTGGACATCACATGCAGCACTGCACACCGGACACTTTTGGAATAACTGGAGGAGACAGTCTTCGTATACGATGTATTTAGGTACATCGTATATGGGTGGTGAGGCTTGCCTGCTCAAGGGATATGAGCGTAAGAATAAAGAAAAAAGAAACACAATGACGTAAATAAATGACGTCATCTACATCAGAACTGGCACATTACTATTAGAACAGCATTACTATTTACTGGCTAAGAACTTACGCTAGAATCGAGGACTCGGTCGTCGCTGAGTCAGGGGTGTAGGTGGAGTCATGAGGCTCTTGGTCCTCAAAGGGGGAGCTGAAGAAGTCATCGTCATCCAAATCCAGCCGTGGTCGTTTACCGGATCGAACCGTCTTCACTGGTGTTGAGGTGGAGGGAGCAGGTTCATTGAACCAGCTGCCTGGGGTTCCAACTCCAACCTCTACAGACGCCACTTTTGCCTGAACAGCTATTTAGAAAACATACAGTAGTTTAGTCAAAGAAGGCAGACTTTAGTTCAATGTGTACAGATTATGGCCTGTGGATGATATTACAGTAGATAGATTGATATCTATATCTAAAGGCTATTATAGCTACCAAAACTACATGTGTGCATTACATGTGCAATAGCTACAGAATTGATATTCTAAGCAACACATCACAGCACTAACTGGAATACATAATTTGCTAATTGATCAGAAATGTTACAAACCTTGACTTTTGACATGCGTCTGTAAAGTTCTTATAGAGAGCTGAGTGCCAATAGATATTCTATTTGGGGGGTCGGTCTGGCAACAGATGTCCCGGGAGCGTGTTGCGTCCCGCGTAGCTGGGCGCTGCAAAGGCCTGCTTACATTTACATTGCCCTAAGGATAAAAACAATTACATATATAATACAATACAATGCATAATCTGTCTGTAACATATTTTGATTCACTACTTGGAATAAAACCATTGAAGGTAGGGTAAGAATAGTGCAGGTAAAGTTTAGATATTGAATATAGTCAGGCCCGACTGGATTATCTGATCATTTATTTCACAATTAGGATGGAATACCTTACACTCCGAACACACACCTACACACAGCGTGTACTAACGTTAGATTTCCTTGGCGCAATAAACAGCTGAGATAAACCTAGCTATTCCCCCCCAAACACACACAAGGAACACAATCATTCATTCGCAATACACACAACTAGGTCTACATATATATAATGAAGCACAGAGCTAAAATAACGTTAGCTAAGCTAGCAACAATTATTTAGTTAGCTGACTAATTACATTTGTACTTACGGATTCGTTCGGGTCCCGAATACACGGTACAGCACCCTTCTTTAGTGTAATCCTGGAACTCATCCCAGCATCATAAAGTCCTTTGTTATCAATGTCATCCTCGCAAAAATGTGCGGTACAGACGCGACTACGATGAGTTGGAAAACCATTCGGCGGGTCGCCGAAAATAAACTTTGTCCATTGATGACGGGTCACGCTATCGTCAGGGAATAAATGCAAGGTCACATTCGTTGCACGGCAGCTAGGAACAGCACAACGTAGCCCCGATCTGTTCATAACGATAATCCAATGCTAAGTAACTCACTTCAATTCAATTTGCTTGCGGTTGCGTCCTGCAATAAATACTGTTCAACTGTGTTTACCTGCGCTGGCTCGTGGCTGCCTGGCAGATAGAGGGGGGCGGGTGTTATTATGCAAATTCACCATATGACGTCCCATATAGGCAAATTTTCAGATGACTCACTTGAGGGAGGGACATTATTGTGAGGGGAGAATTGGAAGAATGCGCCAAATCGAGAATTAGAGACATAGATTCTATTACTATAAGTCCACATAGCTATAAAATAACCCGAAACACTGGAAAAGGTCATTTATAAGATAGTTCCCCTTTAAAGTTTCTAAAAATATTAAATCAGGTTGTCGTCTCCATAGGTGCCGATTTATGTTTCTGCCAGTGGGTGCTCAAAACAGTTGAATGCCCTACCCCCATGCCCAAGATAAACTTTCTGCAATAACCATAGCCATCAGGGGTCGGAAATTAGGTTTGGCCGCGGGCCAATTTTTCCCCAAGCCATTGTATGGCGGGCCAGAACCAAAAACAATGGCTAATTTAAAGGGGAACTATCTTATAAATGGCCTTTTTCAGTGTTTAGCATTGTTTCATAGCTATGTGGACTTATATTAATATGATCTATGTCTCTAATTCTCATATTGGCGCATTCTTCCAATTCTCCTCTCACAATATTCACCCTCACTGAACTGAGTCATCTGAAAATGTGCTGATCTGTGATGTCAGAGATGTCTCAGCTGCATAATAATGTGCACGGTTGGCCCCTTGCAGCACCACCGTGGCCTCCCAGGCTCAAAACGGCTTAAGATCTTGAGGTAGAAAAATGCTGTTTTTGAGTAGTTGATTAGAAATACAAAACAATGAATAAAAAAAAAAAATTACAGAGGTGTTCCATAGACTTACAGGAATTGTGTAAAAGTGCCCAAATAGTGAAAGAAATAGTAAAATAGTTCCCCTTTAATATAATGATAGTGAATTTTTTTTAACTCTGTCAAAATAAACGAGCTGCATAGGTGGCATAATAAACTGTAAACGACATATACATGTTTGCACTGAACATTATACCTTTGTCTTTTTTCCACTGTATTATAAAGCGCCTCTCTCTATCGGCCAGAGAGAGAGCGAGAGAGAGAGAGACACACACCACGGTGGGTGCAGCACAACAGAACAGAGAGAGAGAGAGAGAGAGAGAGAGAGAGAGAGAGAGAGAGAGAGAGAGAGAGAGAGAGAGAGACCACAGCGGGTGCAGCACAACAGAACAGAGATTGCATGAATATATACATTTTTTTGCGAGGCCCTAGGGAGGAGCGCGAGGCCCAGTGCAACCGCACCTCTCACACGCCCCTAGCGGTGGCCCTGCCTGAAATATCTTCTTGATCCTCCAATCACAACTTTGTTGTATACACAAAAGCGATGTATGTCAAACAAAGGCGAAAACCTGTGATTGAAGGATCAAGAAAAGAGGGGCAGGTTGAAGATTGGTCAATTTACCTTTCTCCCTTAACATAAGAATGTAACAACTTCAAATGATACTCTTCATTAGTTGATGATGATGATGATGATGATGATGATGATGATGATGATGATGATGATGATGATGAATAGTTTGCTGGGTGAAATATATGTTTTCATTGTGGTGTTTGAGCACCGACCGAGGGAGGATGATTGGTGGGTCACTATGTCAATCAGTGAAGAGTGATTTTCAGATACGTCAAAATAACAAACACCATGTTTCATTTAATAAAATTTCAAACCTTTATTTCAACTCATAAGAATCTGATGTTACCCTAATTTACAGCGATGACGAGCTTACAAAACAAGACACAGTTAATCAGCAATTCCATATAGACACAATAAATAAGAATAAACTATATAAAATCAGCTAAGACGTGGTGGTCAGAGATCATACTTTTAAATGCTGAAATGAAGAAAGAAAGACTTGTTGACGTGTTGTACAGAACTTTGGATCAAAGCGTCAGCTAAGTGACTAATTGTAAATGTGAATGCAGCAAAAGAAGAATGAACCTTCAGCTTCAGAGTCAGTTGGAGGGCATTCCCAGGTGTTGGAAGCATCAAAGGAAAAAGTTGTCCTAGTTCCGACCAAACCTGAGGAACCCTAAGAACCATGTTGACATAAGACATAGGTAAAGTAAAAATCTTTACATTTCTGATTAATGTCCAATCAAATGGTCTGGGCCCTTGCACATCCGTCTTACATCTCATAGTCTATCAACTTTAGTCGAGACGAAAGTGACTTCTGCCCAAGGGCACAGCCTCACTCCACTCTCCCTTATGGCATACTGTCCTCTCCCAGTCACTTAGCCAACAAAGACTCCTAGTGTTCCTGTTTGTCCATTAATCTCTCCGTATGCTGACTGAGAGTTAATGCATCATCGCCGTGTGGAGCTGGGGCTGACACAGCCCGTTAGGCTTGTGTTTAATCGCTTCATTAGCAATTACTGCTGGATCCAGACGGATGGGTCAGGACAGGCACTCATACAGCACAGCCACATCTGAGAGCATCCAGCAGAGACCTGATGGGTCAGGACAGGCACTCATACAGCACAGCCACATCTGAGAGCATCCAGCAGAGACCTGATGGGTCAGGACAGGCACTCATACAGCACAGCCACATCTGAGAGCATCCAGCAGAGACCTGATGGGTAAGGACAGGCACTCATACAGCACAGCCACATCTGAGAGCATCCAGCAGAGACCTGTGATACTCGTGTCTGCAGTAATAATCAGTTATCCTTTTTTTTTTTTTTTTTTTTCGTAGGTTGATTGTAAGCATTTGGGACAAATTGAATGATTGCAAAAGAGTCCCTCGCGGTGTACAGTGGTGTATGCCGTACCTGTCGGTGATTAAAATGTGTTGCGTGAACCCAGACAGTCTGATTCCGCAAATGTGTCATTCACTTTTGTTTTTTATTGTAACTGTGTCAATCAAGAGGATGAGTCATTGGCGTATCTTGTAGGGACATACACTTCAATATGCCTAGTGAGTCTCAGGTGGCTGGAAGATGCAGAGCATAGGGATAGTAGGGATCTGTGTAGTTCCCTTTGTTTTTTTTTACAAAATTCTTTATTATCAGTTTCTTGATTTACAAACAAACATCCACGTACAATATTACAATTGGTGGTCAAAATGATAAGAGACAGTACAATACAATTCAACAGATAAGAACTAAAAGATATAGCTGATAGTAGAAAATAATATCAAAATCAAATGAAGAGTTGACCTAAAATAAATTAACAAAAAAAAAAGAATAAAGTTCTTTGGTACCTTCATAGTTCATTTTCATTTCGATTTCTATTTCTCTTGTCTCCTTTTCACTCTCCTGTGATGTCGTTTCTTTTCTTCCTATACTCTTCCCACTTCTCCCATTTTGACTCAAACTTCTTGTCTTGTAGCCTCAGCCTATGTGTGATTCTCTCCATTTCCTGTATCCTCCCTACTATCTCTGTCCATTGTTCTTTCGTCAGTGCTTCTACTCTATACCACATTTTTGTCAATGCTTTCTTGGCTGCTACTAATAATATCTTAATCAAGTATTTGTCTTCCCCCTGAATTCCTTCCTGTGTTAAGTTCCCTAAATACAATACTTGGCCTGTCTGGGGTATTTCATATCCTACTATTTTATTTATTATCTCTCCTATCTCTTCCCAATAGTTCTTTATTATCTGACATCCCCAGAATATGTGTGTGTGGTTTGCTATTTCCTGTCCACATTTTCTCCAGCATGGTTTCTGTGTTGGTGTATAGTTGCCCTGTATTTCTGGTGTTATAAATAATCTAATTATGTTTTTCCACCCAAACTCCCTCCATATCCTTGACCCTGTGGTTGTGTGTTGTATCTTACATATGTTATACCATTCTTCTTCTGTTATCTTCGTTTCTAATTCCTTCTCCCACTTTTCCTTTATATATATGGTTGTGATGTCCTTGCTGTCCATTATTGCCTGATATAGTGCTGATATCCCCCTCCCCTTCCTTCCTTCATATGCTTTTACCATTATCCTAATTATCCCATTCTGATCTTTGTCTTTGTCTAGTTTAATTTTCTTGTTGTAGTAGTCTCTAATCTGTAAATATCTAAAGTGGTCTCTTCTCTAGTCCGAATCTTTCTTTCAATTTTTGTAGAGTCTGGATCTCCCCTCCTTCTATCATTGTACATATTGCTGTTATGCCCCCCCTCTCCCATCTTTTGAACCCATGATCTTCTATCCCTGGTTTAAATTTGTTGTCGTGTGTTATCCATCTCAGTATCTTGGATTCTTTTTCTAGCCTGTATTTCTTTACTATCTTGTTCCATATATTTATAGTGAATTTGATAATTGGGTCTATTAGTTGTTCCTTTCTTCTGTATAGCTCCCTGTCTCCTATTAGTGCCTGCACTTTGAGTCCCTCTTTTTTTGTTTCTATGTCTTTCCATTTGGCTTCATAATTCTCATTGCACCAACATGCTACTATTATCAGCTGTGCTGCATAGTAGTAATCTTCTAAACTGGGTATTGCCATTCCTCCTTTCTCCTTTGGTAATTGTAGAGTCACATATCTGATCATTGGCCTCCCCCCCCCCCCCCCCCCCTATATGAATCTTGATATCTGTTTATTCCATTCCCTGAACTGGCTTTGTGGTATTAATATAGGTAGAGCCTGAAATAGGTATAGTAACCTTGGTAATATATTCATCTTTATGATTTCGATCCTTGAGCTAAAGTCTAGAGACATTACTGTCCATCTTTCTAGGTCTCTTTTGATCTTCTGATTAATCTGTGTATAGTTTGCATCATATAGTCCCTCCACCCCTCTTGTAATATTCACTCCTAGGTATCTGATCCTGTCCATATCCCATTTAATCTTGTATTTTTCTTTGATCTCTGTCGTTGGGGTGTAGTTCAATGTTAAGGTCTGTGTCTTCGTTACGTTAAGTCTATACCCTGAGTAATATCCATATTCTGTCAGTAAATCCATCAGTGTCAGGAAGCTTGTGTTTGGTTGTCTCATATATACTATCACATCATCTGCGAACAGTCCTAATTTATGTTCTGTTCCCCTTATCTCCACCCCTTTGATGTCCTCGGTCTGTCTAATTAGTTGAGCCAGTGGTTCGATGAATATATCGAAGAGCGTCGGTGAAAGACAACAACCCTGTCTTGTAGCCCTCTCTAGTTTGATCCGGTCCATCAGGTTGCCATTTACTTTAATCCTTGCCGTTGGTTCTTGATATAATGCCCTAATTGTTTTCATCGCGTTTTTGTCTAATCCAAATTTCTCTATACTTTATATAGGAATATCCAGCTTACACTGTCGAATGCTTTTTCTGCATCCAGGCTAGCTAGTACTGCGCGTCCTCCTTCTTTTTGTATCTCCTCTCCTATCTGCACTGTCTTCCTTATGTTGTCCTGCGTTTTTCTTCCTTTAATGAATCCGGTCTAGTCTTCGTCTATAATATCTGGCATAAATGTCTCAAATCTTTTGGATATTATCGATGTATACATCTAGTAATCTACACTAAGTATGGACACTGGTCTGAAATTACTACATAGTTCCTTATCCTTCCCTTGTGTGTCTAAATGCTGCCTCTAATATGGGCCTCAGTTCCTGTCTAAATGTTTTGTAAAATTCCTAAGGGAATCCGTCGCTACCTGGTGACTTATTGTTCTTTGCTTTACTGATCGCATTTCCCACTTCCTGTTCTGTTATCTCTGCATTTAATATTTCGTTCTGTTCCTTTCCTATCGATGGTAAATCAAATTTTTCTAAGAATGTCTATCTCTTCTTCTCCTGCCGCTTTCGGTTGTGTGTATAGTGTCTTATAATATTCTACAAATGTCTTCTCTATTTCAGCTGGTTCTCTTAGTAACCTGTTTGTGTTTGTGTCTTTTATTGTGTGTATTGTATTTAGTTTCTGTTGTATTCTGATTCGTCTAGCTAAGAGTCTGGTCGCTCTCGTTCCTCCTTCATAGTATGTCTGTTTCACGTATCTAGCCTTTTTCTCAATTTCTGTCAGTAATTCTTTGTTTATCTTTTCTCTAACGTCTTTTACTTCCCTAAGTGTCTCTTGGTTCTTTGAGTTTTGGTGTTTTTTCTCAAATTCTTTCAGTTTCTTTACTAAGTTCTGGTATGTCTCTATTCTGGCCCTCTTGAGTAGTGCTGCCTTTGCTATAAATTTTCCTCGTATTACCACCTTCATTGCATCCCATAGAATATTTGGATCTACCTCTCTGTTATCATTTTCTTCTCTGTATCTTATTATGTCTTCTTTTACTTCGTCTACTAAGCCTTTGTTATTCAATAGACCTACGTTCAGTCTCCAGACTGTGTTTCTCTGTCTACTTTTCAGATTCACTGTCAGATATGTTGCGCTGTGATCTGATATGTCTGTTACCCCTATTCTACAGTCTTCTACTCTGTATCTGTCCCCTGTTGTCATGAGGAAGTAATCTATCCTTGAATATGTTGTGTGTGGGTGTGAATAATGTGTGTAGTCCCTGTCTAGTGTATGTGTTTCTCTCCATATATCCGTGATTCCTAATTCTGTCATTTGTATATTCATATATTTGCTAATGTGTGTTCTCCATCTCTTTGTGCTTGTCGTGTCCATGTCATAGACTACATTGAAGTCTCCTGTACAGATTAGAACCCCTTCCCCTTCCATTGCTATAATATTAAAGATTGTTTCAAATAGATATTTCTCACTGTCTGGGGGTGCATATACATTCATTAATGTTACCATTTGACCTTCCATTTTCCCCTTGGCCATTACATATCGCCCCTCTTTATCTCTCACTTCTTTAATCAAAATAACCTGTGCCTCTTCTTTCTTAAGTTTCGTCATCACCTTACTCCTTTTGATTGGATTATTCATTCCATTAACATTCAATGACATCATCTTAATACCCTTAATTTGTGTCATCTTTCCATTCGAAATGATCTCCCGTTCTACCCATGTCACATACAATTATATTTGTAGTTGTAGCCACTGCTAACTCTACTCGACTTACATTCAAAGAACTATAATAAACATTTACAACATTCACAAAGTTTGACAATTCCATGGTGTCAGAGGTAATTCTTTTCTTTCCTCTATCCCCTGCTGGGGGGTGGGGAGAAAAGGCTCTCCTAGTGAGAGGGCTCCCCCTAGTGGCTAAAAAAAAGCTCACCATGTAAGTCCAGCATTGTCTGTGTGCTGCCCTGCCCTTGAGCTCCCGGTCATATGTCTCTTTTTTTTTTGGTATCTGTCCAACGTGTGTTTCTTTCTCTATGTCAGTCATTTTCAGAGACAGAGAATCAGTCATTTTCATGTTCACATTCATTTGTACTGTGTATCAAATGCCTTCTCTCTGTTTAAGCCTTTTTTATGTTTACAATTACTCATATTCTATGTTGTGTGTATTCCTATGTATCTTTCACATTTGTGACTCGATGCGACCAAACCCAATTTGATCCGAGGAATTAGAAGTGTCAGGAAACGAAAAAATGTCTGCCACTTCAGAAAATCGAATTTTTTTACTGCTTTGAAATGTCATTAATGTATTCCCTTATTTGCCCTTATTTGCAAACTTAAATACAACTTGTAAATGAGGTAATTATTGTTAGATTGTCCGGTCTCAATACTGTGGAAAGACTACAACCGAGGGCTTTACACTGGATGTGGTCTGTCTGTCTGTGCGTCATGCAATAATCACTGGTACTTAACGAGGTGTTAAAAACACACACAAGCACTCCTTTCTTAGCAGAGAGAACGAAAATGTAATACACTTATCGTAACTTTATAAGTTACAGCAACGTAACTTGTGACAAACGCAGTGTCTATATTAAAAAGACCTTCGTCATAAAACGCGACTCGGGTGTATTGTCATTCAACAACATTATTTAAAACACATTTAGAATGTCACAAATTTTATGAGCGAACGAAATCGGACCGAAAACGAACGGACCGTAGCGACGGGATGGAGCGGCGACGCTGCCCAGGTCGACAACACAGAACGGCTGTGTTTACTACGGTGCCTTGAGACTGCACTTCGCTTGATCTGCGCTCCGGGTAGGCAAGGTCTGGACCAGACCTTGAGCACGTCTTCTTGCTTTCCCTTCTAAATGTTTTGTAAATAACGATGTTTCCCTTTATGCAAATAGGGTTGTTTATTACAGATGTGAAAATGATCTGGTTTGTTGTGTTGAGAAACATCATGTGTGTTCTTGTACCGAGCACTCTCAACTAAGGGGGTTAAACTAACCTATAAAGCTATGCTTAGTGACATATGAGTAAAGAATGATTCTTCTCTCAGCCTGTAATGACAATGAACAGTGTGTTCACATATTAACAGGTTTACCTGTTCAACTGGCCGTATTAAGGGTAAAGTAGGAGGGTTGTGTTTTCCCCCCGGTTCCCTGGGGACTTCTTCATCCTCCTTTCAGACATGTTGTTGCACTACATTGTGTCACTGTGTGGTAGGGATACGATGTAACCCTTAGCTTGATTGCTGAGGTTGTGCTAAACACTGCTTGACAAACTTTATTTTTCCTAAAAGAAAAAATTGTTTGGTCGCTTTTCGTGTGTGCTTAGCAAGGCCTGTGGCCGATACTAATCGAGAATTATGTATTCTCTCATTATGAAAAACGGCGTTCCTCTGTAGTGTGTTTTTGCCATTTTTTGTAGGTGATGATGGGTTGTGTGTGTCATGTGACCTACAACTGGGTTGGGCTGGCCACAGAAGCACATGTGTAAGTTTGGTACCGGGGCTCTTGGAGAGCCCTCTCTATTCTGTGTTTTTTCCTTAGTAAAAATCAGATAGCAGGTTAGCACATGCGCTGTATGAAGCTGTTAGACGCTTCATGGAGCTGACTATGACTGTGTCATACTCTCTTTTGTCATTACATCGTATCATGGGTGTGGGGTCGTAAAGGGGTGAACTGGTAACCTTTCCTCCCCTTTTTTCTGTTGGTCAGGGGTAAACCCACCTGTCCTTCAAGGTTCCTGTCACGTTGCGGTTCGGCACGTTACAGGGTGAGGGGGGGGGGGGGGGGGGAGGAAGTTTCCTGGTCCCACGCCCTGGAATATTGGGCGTGTGCACAGCAGAAATTCCCCCACCATAGAGTACGTCACCATGCGCGTCTCTGTTGGTAGGACTTCCGTGTGCTGTTCAGGTCCATATGATGGATCTGTTTAAAACGGGGGGTGGTCAGGGCTCCTCCTCACGAAGCTCCTATTCGGGCCTTCTGTGAGTTGGGACTCTCCTTCCATGTGAGGGAGCCTCCTCAGAGTACAGAGCCTCCTCCTCAGATTGATAAGGTGAGTGGAACCTCAAGAAGGAGTCCTACTCTATTGTGTGTGTATTCGATTCAATTCGATTATTGAGTGTGTATGGGTTCAGTGCCTCCTCCCCGGAGAGCCCTAAAACCAAACTTTTACATGGCTCAAGGTGCAATATATTCTTTTCAATCTGTGCAGCTCGCATGGGAAGTCTCTCAGGGGATTTCCGTCTCCTCTCTATGGGAGGGTGGTGGAATGTAAAAATGTAAAAAAAAATTACCCCCGGCCGTGTAGACTGGGATACATACTGTTGGTGCTTCCTTCTTTTCTTTTAAAAAGAGTTGGAGTTAGGAAGTATCACACCCCTCTTGTCGTTCCCCTGGGCGCCTTGGGGATTCAATGACAGGTCTAAATAGCCTGTTCATTGATGTGGGTGTGTCCCGACGCACGCATAGTGCTAGCTCGGGGTGTTCTGTAATCAGGCGACTGACTGGCACGCCTTGGTTGCTTGGGGTTAAAACGACGTTTTTATAGAGCAACTGGGATGGAGGTTTTTCCTCTTCCGACGACCTGTTTTGGTTGTCGACGGATTCTCGTTCATATCTGGGGGATGATGACGGAATGGATCTGAACGTATGTAGAGGGGTCTCACGCCCTGGGGGTGGGCCACCGGGCGCGGTTCACCCCGAACGTCTGGGTGGCGCCTTCTTTTCATGTTTAAGATCAACACGCATATCTGCCCCTTCTCCTGGAGTAGGCATATCGGCGTGGTTAGGTCAGTTGAACCGGTTGTCCGCCGGGGATGCAGATCTGCTGTTCTGGTACCCTGAGGGACTTGGGCTTTTTTCAGGGGGAAAAATGCCAGGTCGGTCCGGGTGTCACAGGATTAAGCGCTATGGAGACCCTGGTTGGGTAAATTTTTTACTCAGCACTGTCGTAATGGCTTACAGCCATGCCAACCTGTACACGCTCGATCTCGTCAGATCTCGGCCGCTACACAGGTTGGTCCTGGTTAGTACTTGGTTGGGAGACCGCCTGGGAATACCAAGTACGGTGTGCTTGGGGCTGGTTCTCCATTTTTTTCGCTCCTCTCTCACGCATGGCGAAGAGGGGCCTGTTGGGGTGGTCTTTGACCTCCTCTGGTGACCCTGTGCTTCCCGTATCGCCGGGCCCGGTCCGAAGTAATGTTTCGTCGACCCGTAGGCCTGGGTTAACCCTTTTTTGGAAACTGAAACACTTGTACTGCGGTATAGCCGGTGTATACCCGCAGGTGTGTTTTGGAGTTTTTTCTTGAGGGGTTATAGGAACAACCACCGCATTGGGTAACACCAAGGTGGTTGATTCCCTGGTGTGTTGGAGCAGTGTCAACTCCCGGGTTCACCGGTTGAGGGTGCCCCTGCACGTTCATGACGTCTGCCAATCGTGTCAGCCTTCTCTGCCTCGACCCCTCTGGGTGGGTTTTTTTTAAATGGAGGCTTGGTCATGCAACAACGCCAGCATACGCCCCTTCCGCCGGGGCGGCTGTGTTCAGCTGTCCCCTCTGGCGCCTGTCTCGTCCGCAGTCTCCAGGCTAGGGTTAACAGCCTGTTGCCTGGTTTTTCCCCGGTGTGCTGCCTGCTTCCGTTGGTTAACCTTTTTTGTGTGCTTATGGCCATGCTGACTGCCTGTTCTGCAGGGTCAGTGTGCCAGGCGGTGTACTATTGGGGGGACAGGGCCCGCTCGGCTGAGGGGCCTTTGTCCGAATACGCTGGCGATGTGGGGGGCGGGGTCACTAAGTGCCCACCTGGTGGGGTCTTGATGCTTTGATTTGATTTGATTTTATTAGGGATCCCCATTAGCTGGTGCGATAGCAACCAGCTAGTCTTCCTGGGGTCCACACACAAAAAAACACACAAAAACAATCACTATTGCAAAAAACAAAATTATTAAAAGTCAGTACACACAATGCATAATGAACCTACTGTAACAATTAATATAGCTAAAATTACATTAGTGTAAAACAAAAACAAAAAATTACTTTACAGTGTTAAAAACAATTTAAAAACAATTTAAGATTCTTTTTAAAAGTGAATCTACTGTAAATGCAGCAGAGGTTCCGAGGCAGGCCATTCCACAGAGTTAATGCTCTAAAAATAAAAGATCTCCCCAGAGCGCTGGTTCTAGGACCTGGCAATTCAAGCTGCCCACTACTGGAACCTCTAGTGTAATGCTCGTGCACAGTATTACTAAAAACAATCTGATTATGTATAAAAACAGGAGTCTTACTGCTCATGACCAACTTGAACAGCACAAGTATATTAAAATACAATCTATTTTCAACGTTAAGCCAAGAGAGGCGGGCATGCATACGGCTCACATTAGACCTTAGTGAGCAGCCCAGTACCAACCGTGCTGCCCTGTTCTGGACCACCTGGAGCTTCCTGAGGTCACCACTGGCAGCAGATGACCACATCGCAGAGCAATAGTCAAGATGACATAAAACTAAACTTTGCACTATCTGACATAAACAAAAGGCAACAAAAGGCAACAAAAGAAGCACATTTCCTGGAAATACCAATTGCTGGCATCATGGACTTCTCCGGGCCCCCATTCCAGGGGGTCCAGTCCCTTTGGTGGGTCTGGGCCTTCCTTCGCGCTCCGCTGCTACGGCCTTGCCACGGGGTTGGGTTTGCCCTTGACCCCCTGTGATTCTGGGGGCAGTAACGAGGTTGTTCCCTCCGTTCGTTCCCGGGTGGCATGCGGGTTGTGCGTGTGTGTAGTCGTGGGGTCAAGCCACGGTCTGCTCACCCTGTGCGTTGAGTTGCTTGAGTGCCTCTTCGCACGGTCGGGTCCGTCGCCCTCCCGTGAAGCCCCCAATAGGGGGGGTGCCCTCCATTAGGAGGGGTCGGGGGGGCTCGGTCCTCCCTGATCTGATGGTTGTGGGGGGCCTCAGCGGGGTACATTTGTCGAGCTTCTAGCTCCCGCTCAGCTCCTATTATGCAATGAGACGCTGAGCGGGAGCTAGTGTGATACAGAACGTTAGGTTATGACTATAACCAAGTTCTGTTAACACTAGTGGACGCTCAGCGTCTAGACGCCGCTGCGGCCCTTGATTTTTCATTGTGGTGAAATTTGTTGGGAAGGAGATGAGTGTGTGGCACCACCCCTGCTTATGTAGGTAAGCGGATGGGGGTGTGGCCAGATGAATGCTGGCATTTAAAGGTACATTTTGAAATGTATTCAGTATATATATGCTGAAGCGAGATATATGCAATGAGACGCTGAGCGTCCACTAGTGTTAACAGAACTTGGTTATAGTCATAACCTAACGTTAACCTTTCACTACCACCAGGCCCGGACTGGCCATCGGGAGCACCGGGAGTTTTCCCGGTGGCCTGGCCTGCACAGATTAAAAAAAAAATATATATATAAAAAAAAAAAAAAAAAAAAAAAATTATTTTTATTTTTTTATTTTTTTTTGCCAGGCGATTGTTTCTAGTTGTGGCGGCGGCGCGGCGCGATAGTTAGATAACCTAGATGGGTGGGGAACAACCAGGATTGCACTGTCTGCCACAGAGTTGGAGAACTATCTGACTCTCTCTCTCACGGTCCGGCGGATCACACACACACAATGGAGCCGTGCTGCCGCTTGTGATTGGTGGAGGCGGGACCAGGCGATACAACTGATTGACAGCGGAGGCGGCGAATGGAATGGCAGACGGCACTCAGATGCAGAATAACAGCCAGGCAATGAGCCAGGTAGTGAGGGACTCGGGAGAGATACAGTAGAGCGAAAGTCAATTAACGTTGATGTCAAGATGGACAGTGGAAGAAAGAGAAAGGGTGGAGGAGAGAGGGATAAAACAAAGAAAAAGAAAGGCCCTTACAGGAGAGAGTGGTTAACTGTATTATAATAGTAAATAGAAAAATATGTTGTGCTCTTGCTTTTTTCTTTTTGAAGGTGGAGAGAGTAGCATTGCTAGTGCCACAACAGTTTTATTTGAGGTCCATAACAGTACATTGTACTAAGCAATTGTTGGCTCATTAGTTTGTGATTCACATGCACAAAAATTCACCAGAATGCAGGAAATTAAGTCTTTGTAACAAAAAAAATCCTGGTGGGGGACCCCCAGACCCCCTGCTTAAAAAGTGGCCTGACTGGGGCTATATTTCGCGCTATATCTCCCGGTATGAATTATTTCCCCAGTCCGGCCCTGACTACCACACTACAGAAGGTTAACCTTTCACTACCACACTACAGAAGGTTAACCTTTCACTACCACACTACAGAAGGTTAACCTTTCACTACCACACTACAGAAGGTTAACTCTTTCACTACCACACTACAGAAGGTTAACTCTTTCCCTTGATTTGTCTTGTTTATATCAGGGTCCCCCATTTTCCTTATAATACATTTACATTTAGTCATTTAGCTTTTAGACTTACAAGGTCTGTACGACAAGTCACACTACGAAACAAAACACAGTTATTTTGATTCAATAGTTTTATTTCAAACCCCAGTGTTATTTTGGCTACATTTACCATTGACCGGCAAAACAACATTTGAAAAATAAATGAAATGGGAAAAGAGGACCCCCCCCCAAAAAATTTAAAATAAAACAACAGCCAGAAACTATACACTGTTTGAATTTCCAATATGATACAATACAATTTGCAAATACTTCAACTATCACAACAACTTGCCACAAGACAGAGTCATTGCCATAACAAAAGAGCCTGACGCAAGGTGTTAATGTCCCCAGAGAGAGAGGGGGCCATGGAATACAATGCATTATGGGTAGGGTTGTAGTTGTTTAACACATGTGGTAACATTGACTGTGTATTTCATAAATCCATATGTCTATAATTAGAAAAACCACTATGCTAAACTGTTTGTGTCACATTCTGTGAAAGTCTCTAGAGAACTACTTCACAATTTCACTATGCTTAGTGTGGGAACCTCTGTTGACTGTAAATTCTCAAGATAACAAGACAATGAAGATGATAATGTGGTCAGCGCTAAAACAATGAGACTAAAGGTCACACCTCACTGTGAGCCGATTGTAGCAGAGACAGCTGGTCTAACAGAGACCCGAGGTCACAGACTGGCTAACAGGAAGAATGTGCTTACAGAATGATAAAACAAGATCATATTAATCTATCTGAGGTATTAGATAAAAGATATTTGAATAACATTTAGAAATGTCAATCTGGTTAAGGTAATAGAGTGTCAGTTCACTCTTGTTGTAAACCATAAATATAGAAAAGGTTCTAGTGTTAAAAACTTAACTCATCAAGGCGCCACAGCCCAAAAGGGAGGGGGTCATCTGAAGACCCCCCTCTGTTTACTGAAGGACAACACACCCCGAGAAGACACAGACGGGGGCTGCAGGAACAGGCCCACACACAGACAGAAGACCAACCTGATTGGACCAAAACGTATTATTAGACTGTTATTATTGGTGGAAATTATAGTATTTAAGAGAGAGAGCGGTGTTTGAGAGACAGGCCAGCCCCCCCTGGGACTGCGTCCTCTCTCAACCGATCCATCCAGACTGCTGTTTACATGTGAGTAAAATCATGGACCCATGGTTGGTTTAGTATAACATGTATACAGATACCTATCTGTTTGACCAGATTTACTCATGTGTAATGCTCAGTAGATTCTCTATTTTATTGATGTTAACATGACTGTTTTAGGTACAGACTGGGTTTGATGTGCAAACCTTATTAATCCTTTGTACAACATGTGTTAATAATCCTTGTATGTAAAAAAGCAACCTTCTAATTCACTCTGAGCCCCGAGGCAAAATAAATAATGAGTTTTGAACCATAGTTCCTTTTTTGCCTGGCCTGCACAGTCTATTTCTCTATCAGTAGAGAAAGACCATTTGAATCATTTATGACCTTCTTCCTTTTCCAGATAGCAATCTCATTGTACTGCAAATCACCTTAGATTAGAATATACCACACACACAAGTGTGAAACTCTCCAGAAGGTTCCAAGGCCATTTTCTCTGAATACGTTTGTGTGATATCACCATGATTCATAGGAAGTAGCTTGAAAAGTATCACACCAAATGTTCAAGTGTACTTTCAAATGTACTTTCATAATATGTAATGTAATCATCTCCCGTAATCATCTCCCATCCCCATCTCTCTTCCGTCCTCCTCTCTCGACTCTGTTCCACCTGCGCATCTTCTCCAGTCTCTCCATGGGGGTGGGTGTACATGTGGGTTTTTCCCCCTCTCTTCGTCCCGGCGTCCTCTCTCCATCCCGATTTATGTCCCTCGCTGCCTCTTGTGCGCTGATGTAGGTTTTGATGCCTTCCTGCCAGTACACTTTCAGAGCGATCATCGGTGATTGGAACCGAATTCCTTTTTCTTTCAGAATCTTTTTTATTTCCGCGTAACTTCGGCGCTTTGCAGCCACCTCCGCTGCGTAGTCGTGATCAAAATAAATTCTCTGTCCTTCCACATCGATCTTCGTCTGCCAGGCTCTACGTCAAATGTATATACTCCCTTTTCTTGACTCCTTCTGTATCACAAACAGTACTGTATTTGCAAATCTGGTATGTCATAAATGTATAGATGTAGCAGTACTGACTATCTGTATGTCATGTATGTCATATATGTCTATATGAATTGAAAATGGGGGACCCTGATGGAAACAAGACAAACGTCTTTCTCAGGTCTGCATCCCCTTAACAATTGTATGTATTGAGCCGTACTGTATTGTACCCATTCTGCAATCTGTTAAATAAAGTTTTCATTCATTCATTCATTCACTCTTAAGAATGTTCTCCTTGACTTCAAATTTCAGGAAGGTAATTATAACTGCTCTCGTGGTCCATTCGTCTGAGGTCTCGGTGCTCGTATCCTATGTGCCCTCTGTATTCCCATATCGGTGTGTTCTGACAGTGACATGTCCAGTTTTTCCCGGATTAGGCTTTCCATATATTTGGACATCGAGGCTCCTTCTAGCTCTTCTTTCAGACCCCACACTTTCGATTTTCTCCCATCCCAATGTTAGTCGTATGCCAATTCCCAGTCCCTTCCTGGTCGCTGCGCACTTACCCCCCACAGTCAGATCATCTGGGAGAGTGGAGGCTACCACGTGCTTCCTCCGACACACGTCCAGCCAATCACCGCTTCTTTTCACCTGGCAGCGCGGATTCTGATTGAGAGGGCGTAGCATATGGGAGGACCACACTATCCCCCTCACGTCCAATCGGCGCTTAGCAGGCGCCCCGACCGAACTGTAGGAGTCGCTGTTTACAACGACCCGGACCCACCCCGCCAGCTTCTCCCACCCTCTGATACAGCCAATTGTATCAGTGCAGACGGCCAGCCAAGCTGGTGACAACCCCGGAGCTGTGAGCTGGATTCGAACAGGCAAATCCAGCTCAGCTCCGGGGCTGGTGACGAACGCAATCTCCGCTCGGCCACCTAACCGCCCTTCAGACCCCACACTCTTATATTGTTTCTTCTAGATCTCCCCTCCAAGTCAGTTACATAGCTGTCAACATTGGCAGGAGAAAAAACGTGTACACGTTAGCCCCGCCCCTTCCCCGGCCACGCCCCTTGGCCCCGCCCCCTATCACCCGGCCCGCCCCCTCCCAATGGAGCTGCCTCGTCGCTGCCATCTGCTGGTCAAAACCTGTATGTACCCAGCCATTCTCAAATCTGAAGTTTATGGGTAAACTGTAAATGTTTTTTCACAGGAAATTCACTGTATTATTTTACAGATTACTTTTGTTTTCCTACTTTAAGTGTAAATGCTATAAAAATACAGTAAATTACCTTTTATCAAAATATTAACCATTAAATAAAGGTTGTAATCTGTAAATGTATTTGATTTTACTGTAAATGTTATGATGAATTGAAAATTGTGGAAGAAGTCCTTCTCTGCTAAAAACAAGCCATTGTAATTGATTTGCTCCCACCTTGTGGTGGAAACGGAATTCCCTCATTTATACATCTATTGCACTCTTCCACAGCCAGACACTCTCACATCACATCTTAACTGTAAACAATCATTCTTCACATACCACGAGAGACAAACATATTTCTTCATTCATATCAACAGTCACAAAACATTCATCCAAACTTGATCTGACTTGCTTTCACGCAAACCAGTGCAGCACGTCACTATTCTGCTGACGTCATTCATTCATCTAAGCCAATGGGAGGTCACATTGTTCAGTCATACCACACAGACCAATGAGAGACCAGCTCGATTTAAAAAAAATCTGCTTTCACAGTTACATTCACACCTCTCACCCAACCTTAGTTCATGTCATTAATCCTTACGTAAACCACTTCCCCGCACGTAAATTGAATCTAACGTCACACGTTAAGCCAAAACCAAAGATTTTCGTCCGCCATCCCGTTTTAAACAGCGTAAATACGACATTTCTCTTTGTTTTTAAAGCAATCAATTCATATTCGCCAACTCCTACACATCATAGCTAGTATCCCTCCGTTTTTAATTACAATCCGACCGTCGCAACATATTCTAAACACATAATATTCGATTGTGTTTCGCCGATTTGTCATGCTGTCGTGTTTTCCTCCGTGTGAGACATTGAAATCAGCTCGGCATACTTTACACTGCTGCCACCTGTCGTCACGGAGGGGAATTGCAGCCATTTTGTAAAGTACAAAAAACGTGCCAATTCCGTGAACCGTGAACAGGGCGTGAAGAAGGTTGAAAAACAGGAGAATCCCAGGAAAAACGGGAGGGTTGACAGCTATGGCTCAGTTAACTTCTCTCTCATCTTCCTTTGTTCCTCGAGAGTCTCCATTAGAATCTTTTGTACTTCTGTACTCCATTCTTCAGTCTCGGCCTTTCTCTCTTCTAACGCCACCGTGTCTTTCTCAGTGGCGTCGCGTGGGTAAAATAACAGGGGATGCCAAAAAAAAATTATAACAAAAAAAATGATTAAATATCTTTATTAATATATATATTTTTTTTTATATCTAAGTCAAGCAGTCACCATGTACACTACAGTATGGCTCGGCGGCCAGTCAAACTTTATTTTTATTTATTTAACAGATTGCAGAATGGGTACAATACAGTACGGCTCAATACACACAATTTTATAAGGGGATGCAGACCAGAGAATGACGTTTGTCTTGTTTACATCAGGGTCATTAATTCTGCTGGAGCATTGGTACATTTTTGGTCAGATTTTTCCTTGCGCGATTTTGCGCGCCGCGTGGGAGCAAATTCGAGACACATATTCGGTTGCAAAAAGGTGTCCCACGGTCTCCTCTATGGCCGTGAATATTTTATTCCACGCTTTCGGCTTTCCCTTTTTTTTTTTTTGTATTTTCTTTTTTTTATTATTTTTTAAACATAACATAAAATTTGACACACAAGCATTAACAGTAAACATCCAATGTAAATCACAGGACTATACATTCCATTTGAATCAATATAAATGTAGTTTACGAGATATATACCTAATACTTGCTATCTAATACAATACATACATATGCTCTTGCTCGCTCTCCCCCCCCGGACCCCCACTTGGATAATCCATCCATTTTCATTTGTTTCTAACCAGGCACTACAATTCATATGCTAGCCTTTATTCTCTCCACCACTTCTAACCAGATTGCAATGTTGGTTTCACTGACACCTAAAATTCTTGCTGTATATATCTCTAGATAAATCACATCGCGATGGGTAAGAACCCATACCTTCCGGCAGGGGCGGACCTAGCACATTTCTTTTTTATTATTATTATTATTATTATTATTTTTTTTTGTAATTTTTTTTTTATGGCTTTTGCCTCTTCATAGTTCTCTAACGTTAGTCTTTCTTTCCTCAACGCTCAATTCTATAAACACTTGACCGATACCCATCAATGCACAGCGCTCTAGCATGTTCTGACTGTGAACACCTAAAGCTGAGGCTCAGACCGACCGACCGTTTTAGATTTTTGGCTCATTTTCCCTTATGTTAGAATTTTTTTTATGTAAAAGTAATGGTTGCAGATATAGAGGGGGCGCCAAAACTGCACAAAAAAAAAAAAATTAAAAGTAAAAATTAAAAAAAAATAAAATTAAAAAAAGTTTGATTTTTTTTATTTTTAATTTATTTTTGGTGCCCCCTTCTGGGTGGCGCTCTAGGCGACCGCCTATATCGCCTGTAGGAAGGTCCGCCCCTGCCTTCCGGCACATTTTGTCCGGTTGAATCCATCGTGATGCTATCAGCTTTTTAGCAGCTGTGAGACCGGATAAAACTAGTCTCTTTAGCTGTATAGGGGCTGCAAACTGAAAAACATCATTCAACAGCAATACAGAGGGGTGTACAGGTATGTTCAGAAATAAGAATTCTGATAATTGCTGGGTCACTTCTTCCCAGAATATCTTAACCGGTGGGCAATCCCAATACATGTGCATAAATGTACCCTCATCCCCATTTGTACATAAGGAACATAGAGAATCTTGTCTAAGTCCCATTCTGTTCAATCTTATAGGAGTCAGGTATGTCCTATGAATATAATTAAGATTAATTTATTGATGGTCCGGGTTGCGTCACGCAATTCGAACGTTTGCCAGTCAAAATCTATTTCCAAGTCTGGTATATCCCTCCTCCAGACTGAGTCTAGGGGAAGGATTCCATACGAAGACGTTAGTAAGTGATGATAAAAATCTAAGCATTTTCGGGGCTACATGTGAATGAGTAAAAGTTGCGGGACGCCCAGATGTTCCCACGGTAGAAAGCTCGCGTGGAGCCCATAATAGGCTCACTTAATACAGCGTTTTTAATATCACATGACATTTTCAGGGTCGCGAGCCGACCTTTTCCCCTCGTTTTAGATGATAGAAGTGATTTAGGAAAAGCTTCGGCACGCCGAGAGGTACCCGTGGATTTAATCTCGCGAGGATCAGGGCAATATTCGGCCCGTGGGAGCAGTCACGGGTTAATACAATTTTCAAATGTGCAGAGGGGAGGTCAGACTACTTAGTCTGCTGACAGGCCCGTTTTAAGGTGTGGGCAGGGCTTTAGTCAGCTCGAATCTGATTGGCTAGTATTGGTTTTGGAGTCCACATACATGGGGAGGCTGGAGAAAGACACCTCCCCCTGCCTTCTCTCCAGTCTCCTCTGCTGCAGTGAGCACAGTGAGTCTGACAGTGTGTTAGAGAGTGAGAAGGAGAAGAGGGAGACATAAAAAAAAAAAAAAAAAAAAATAGAACACAGATGAAAAATAATGATTTATTATTATTATTGTAAACTATATAATTAATTTTTTTTTTCATATTTCATATTTGATATTACCGGTAATTCATATTTTTATAGGGAGGCTTGGCTTCCGTTGGCTTCCATGAGGATTCGCCACTGGTCTTTCTCCTGTTTCAGACATTGTCTGAAATGTCTGCTCACTCAGACATTTCAAACCGGAAGTCCCCACACCAGAGCCGTTCCCTTTGTTGCACGGAATGCCAGGTCAAGAAAATTTTTGTGGATTTGTGCAGCAATGGGAAGCCGGTGCAGCTCTCTGAGAAGTGGCTTGACGTGGGCTGACATTAGTAGGTTGGAGGTCAGACGGGCGGCTGCCTTCTGTATGAGTTGAAACACCTTGGTGGCACAAGCCGGTAAACCAGCTAGCAGAGCATTGTAGTAGCCGAGGCGAGACGTGACTGTTGAGTTGGGCATCTTCTTCTGTCAGGAAAGGGGTGGATGTTTCTCATGTTGACAGGAAGAATGAACAGGTTCTGGTTGTTGACGCAATGTGAGCAGAGAAGTCCAGCCAGTCATCAAGGTTATGGTGTGCTGTGTATTTATGATATTTTAGTCATTTTAAAAGTACTGTAATTCAGCTGTCGGCAACCTTTCTTTTGTGCTTAATGCCACGATATTCAGGTCGGTAACTGCATGTGACATTTAAAACATTTAAAATAGACCGGGAATTGAATGTCACATGATGTTTATATTCTATAGCATTTAGAAATAGCTTTTCACTCAAAGGGATTGAGGTCAAGGTTCTTGTGGTGTTGTCCATTCATTTCTCATTTCAAAATAACAATCATATATTACACTCAATTCAATGTAAAGGTTTTATAGATTTGTATGTAGACTAATCTTATTTAAAAATTTCTTTTTTACATAATACATACCACAGAGCATTTAGAAAGGTTTGTAATAAAAGTATTGCACCCCCAACATTTAGTTTTATATTGATTATGATATATATATATAATTATTTGTATATGACTGGTCTGAAATGAATGTTGTTATATGCATGTTATGTGTAATTTGCACACATCTATCCCCTCTCTACTTCCCATTTCCCCACGTGGAATGCACCTGTTGGATAAACACATTGCTAGTTGAGAGGTCCCTTTTTCTCTGCTCTCGTTTTCAAAAAGGAAATGGCGATGGTCAATTTTTTTTTTTTTTTTTTTTCTTCTTATTATTTTTCTAAAGTTGAACCTAAAATGTGTTTCTGACAACATTTTACGTGAGAAATAGAGTATACATTTGCAGGATCTTGATTCATATTTGATCTGCAATGCCTAGTTTGACAGTTTGATCTGGACTTAGTTTGATGGTACAGCGTACAATAATTAGAATAATTATCATACCCTATGACTATGTAATCCTACACCATTGTTATGGTCTGACATGCTGGTGCTCTACTGCGACATCTTGTGGCTGAATGGTATATATAGCACCTTTTAAAGTTTCACTATGGAAGATTGGCACCCTGTAGCTGTGAGAGGTAACTTCACCATGTTTTAAATATAGCGAAGGAGAGCAAATGGTGACAAAAAGACATTTCTTCAAAGTAAAGTTTGGATTTTACATTTGTATCGCTTACATTGTAGGCTCTAGCAATGAGGCCTCAGCTGTGGCCGACTAGAAGAGCTGGTAATGTCTTTCCCATGAAAACTTTCATAGTGGAGATTTAATTAGGCCTTTTCTCTAGGGACCCCTTATTCATATTAGTTGATCACAATGATTTAATGAGCCACCCTTAACAGACATATACCTATTATCAGGCACACCCACTGCTCTCGCATTCTACCATCCTCAAGGGCAAATATGACACAAAACTAAGGGCTTTCATAATTTTCGAAAGACAGTTCCATAGCTTGGAAAGTTGTCTTGTAAATTTATAAAAGGGTCGATGCCACATCTTGAAAGGGCTAATGTGTTAGCTAAGCATTTTCGGAACATAGCCAATGTGAATTGCTGTACCACGTCTCTCACATAAAATAAGTATATGTTTTACAACGCATAAAAAGCTAAATCTCATGCTATAAGGGGCTCCACTAGGCTAGGGTACCAAACCCAAAGCTGGGTAAACCGTGCTGTAATCTCAGAGCCAGAATAATAAGAATAATAATAAACTTAATTCTTTATAATTAACTTTATTTTATATTTCATACAGAAGTTGCAGTTCAAAGTGCTTCACAACAGTAAAAAATACAGGCATAAGCGAGCATAAAAAAAGATAGAGAGGTAGCAAGGTAAGGTAAATAACAGTGTTTCACATTAGGATCTAGCATCCCAATAGGCCTTTCTGTTTACAGTTTCATTCAGTAATACAAATAATAAAAAAAATAGAATAGACAGAGTAAAAACAAAGTGTGGTTGGATTCAGTTTAAAAATAGGCAAACATTATAAAATAGAACGGGCATACAACAGGGTATTTAACATACAACAGAGCAGTGCATCAGTAAGAAGTAAAAAGTGTGATACAATAGTTCAATTTTGGATTACAACAGAGCAGTGCTCTTAAAATTACAGTGCATAGAACTGACACATGAATTTGATAGGAAGTGTAGGTAGGGTAAGAATAGTGCAGGTAAAGTACAATTTGTGTCAGGATATCCCTGATGTTTCATTTAAATGCCTGAGCAAAGAGATAGGTTTTAAGCTGTCTTTTGAAGATGTCTAGCGAGTTGGCTTCCCTGATGTTTTGGGGTAGTTTGTTCCATAGTTTTGGGGCATAGTTGATAAAGGCTGCATTACGATCCTCTTTTGACTGTTTCTGGGAGCCTCTAGTAGTCCAGCAGCTGATGATCACAGTGTTCTTGCTGGCCTGTAATTTATTAGTGTTCGCGATGTAGCTAGGTCCCTGTCCATTTAGAGCTTTGTATGTAAGGAGAAGGACCTTGAAGTCAATTCTAAATGTTACAGGAAGCAGCTAAGACTAGACTAATGTGCTCTCTCCTTTTGGTTCTAGTAAGCAGTCGGGCTGCAGAGTTTTGGATTAGCTGAAGCCTCTCTGTGGTTTTCTTAGGGAGACCTGTAAAAAGTGCATTACAGTAGTCTAACCGGCTAGATATGAATGCATGCATTTTTTTGGATGTTGGGTAAACATGCTATAATCTCAAAACCAGAATGTTGGGTAATCTATGATGTAATCTCAGAGCCAGAATGTTGGGTAATCTATGATGTAATCTCAGAGCCAGAATGTTGGGTAATCTATGATTTAATCTCGGAGCCAGAATGTTGGGTAATCTATGATGTAATCTCAGAGCCAGAATGTTGGGCAATCTATGATGTAATCTCAGGCCATGGTTAGACTAGTGTATTCCTGGCGTTTTTATACGTTTTTGACGACGTTTGATGTCCCTATTACACAGAAATGCGTTTTTTGGCGTTTTTTTGTGGATACGGCTGAAACGCAAAATTGTGTTTGCGTTTGGAGATACGCAAAAAAAAAACGAATCGACAACAGCGTGTAGTCAGCACGCTAGCCGTTGTTGCGAAAACGCCCATGCGCAGTAGATACCATCTGCGTGCCCTTCCGGTGACAACAGTGTGTGTGTTTGGGACATACAGTAGCTCCGTGTCCCAAATAGCTTCAGCTACCATGTGTTGTCAAGTTATTGTTATAAGGACCCCAGTCCAAGCTACAACAGTCTGCATTCCCTTAACAATTGTTTGTATTGAGCCGTATTGTATTGTACCCATATGCAATATGTTAAATAAAGTTTACATCCATTCATTCTGCTAGCATTACCGATTGCATGAGCAGCTGGCTAACGTGAGCTATCAGGATTCAGACCCTGTTAGCTCAGAGCTCCTCTTTCAACTTAACAAGCATTAAACAAAATGGCCCAGTCATCTATTCACCTTTGTTTAATACACACAGCGTTGTCTCTAATGTTATCTAACTACTGATTGTGAGGTTTCTGTCCTTGCCTTCTCACTCGTTCTGTTCCTTTAACCACCCTCGCTTTGTTTTCATTCATTTTTTCTGTCAAGTATTTCAATTCCCTCGTTCACACGTTTCTCCCCGTTGACGTCATCTGAGACGTCGCTGATTGGTTCTCTCACTTCCCCACGCTTGTCAATCACATTCCCCAGCTGTCACTGCTTTTCAATCAATCGATCCCTCATTATTTATACCCCGTTTTCCCCACCCTAAGTTGTTGGTTCGTCTTGATTTGTCGCTGGATGTTTTTCCCCGTTGCTTCTGTTTCACTGTGCTATTCTCCAGGAATTCCTAGAAGCCTTCGCTTGGATACCTGCTCCGTGGCGCGCGCTCGCCTCCACTGTGGTTCCTGTTCCTTTTACGCAGCTCGTCTGGGTGAGTTTTTCTAGATTGACTGTCTTGACCTATTTCCGATTTTCGTGTGTAACCTTTACACTGAAGTCTACCACCTTTTTGTCAGACAGTCACTCACCCAGCCATTATCGTTTTTTGCTCTTTCCTTTATGGAATAATATTTTTGGGATCTTCCACCTCCCACTGTGTATTTACACGAAGATATTATTTCACATTTGGACTGTGTTTGGATTTTGCTCACTGTGTATTTACACGAAGATATTGTTTCACATTTGGACTGTGTTTGGATTTTTGCTCACTGTGTGTTTACACGAAGATAGTATTTCACATTTGGACGGTGTTTGGATTTTTGCTCACAGTGTGTTTACATGAAGATATTCACTTGGGCTGTTTTTGGAATATTGCACATCACTGTGTTGTTTAACACGAAGAATATAACACCCTGTCCTCCAGCTCGTTTCAAGTCTGCTCTGTCACTGACCCGTTCCCTCTCTCCCTCTCTCGGTCTTGCACAACATCTGAGAGGTCCGCCGTGAGAGTCTGCAGAGCGGTACAGAGGTCTGCTCCTGCTTCCCAAGACTACCCTTCCGGGAGAAGCTGCAGAGCAGCAGAACTTTGCCCCTTGTTCATTGTACCTGTTCTTGTTGACCTGCTTTCCCTGTTTCACTTATTCTTATTATCAAATAAACAAGCCCTCGTATTTGGCAACTCTGAATCCTACTCTCTTGTGTCGTTAGCGTTTGGGGTCGGTGTGAAACCATAACACTGATAGCTCGCGATATCATCAGTTTTGGTGCTGGCTAAGTAGCGTGAGCTAACGTTAGCTTCTAGCCACAATGCTATATTGTTATAATGGCATACTCCATTGACGTTAGCATGCAGCTAACAATGCTACCGATCGTTTTTTAGACTAAACTATCCGCTCTTGGTGGTCACTTGTGTTGATGTTAGTTTTGTTTCATCAACAAATGACAGGCAGAACACACAGTGAATGTATCCGTTTTGTTTATTGCACTTTTATTAGGCTTTGCTGAAAAATAATTGCTGCATTGAGTAAATAGGCAAGATGGTGGCGCGGCATAGGCGCCTGCCTTATTGACATTTTCTTTGCTGGAGCTTCCAGGAAGTGTATTGGCACATTCGTTCTGATTGGTTGAAATTGCCTTCATGTTTGCCACCTACTGCCACCTACTGCTTTGGCAGTGTACTACATCAGTGTGCTCGGGTGACAAAAACGGAAAAAAAAACGAAAGTGTGACTCGAGGCGCACGACGTCGCGGCGATACGCATATGAAAACAATACGAAGATGATACGAAAGGTGTAACCGCCGCCTCAGAGCCAGAATGTTGGGCAATCTATGATGTAATCTCAGAGCCAGAATGTTGGGTAATCTATGATGCAATCTCAGAGTTAATGTTGGGTAATCTATGATGTAATCTCAGAGCCAGCATGTTGGGTAAACATGCTGTAATCTCAGAGCCGGAATTGCCAAATCAAGAAAAAAAACAACAGCGTTCACCTCCACAACTCTCTAGTACAGTGGCGGCTGGTCAATGTGGGCGCTAGAGCGCCGCCCTCCCTGGTGAAAATAGAGAAGAAGAAGATTTTTTTAAGAGCCCTAGAAATCAAATAAACATGTTTAAAATGAATAATATTTACTCATTTTAAGTATGTTTGTGTTTCCAATACACAATATAATGTTAATATATCAAATATATATATATTTTTTCATGAACAGGAAGTGACTGTCTGCTAGAGAATAATACCGCCTCTATACTTTCCATAGCCGCATTTCTCCTGGGCTAGACGCATAGCGCTCACAGTGGGCGTGCACTGGTTTCATCGCTGTACTGTCGCAGCCAATCAGTGCGTAATTCGCTGTGTGTTGAAATATGATGTATTATGATGGAAACCGGGCGCGTTTTGAAGCGGTCTATATCATTCTAAGCAAGCAGCGTCAATAATTTCCGTAGCCGCATTTCTCTGAGACGCTCTCTGATTGGCCGACGTCAGTTTCTACACTGGGAAAGCCTAGCCACTCTTCGTTCGAAGTAGGTTGGTAACGTTAGAGTTTGTCTTAGAGCGTGACGGCAAGTTCTTTCGACGGTTAAGCTTAGGCACTCTTTCAAAGTTGGTTATGGTTAGAGTTTGTCTTAGAGCCAGGTAGTTTGCAGGCTGTTCGACGCGGAAATGGGCAAAGGCAGACTCATTCAACAACAACAACAAGCTATTTGGCTAATAGCCTGGATGCAGTCTGGACAGAGTGGATATACATCACCGGTCTGGGACTGTGGGACAACAGTGGACATAATTATACACTTTATCAAGCCCTCCTCGACCACGTAAACAGTGAGTTAATTCGGTCTCTCTCTCTCTCTCTATCTCGCTCTCTCTCTGTTGTTGTTAATTTGACGCATAATGGATGAATGAATGAATGGTAACTTGTTTAAAATGACAAGATATATATATATATGTGTTCATTATTGCATTGATCATACATGTACTAGTGTAGTAACTCGACTTAACGTTGGTAACGTTATGTCGTCAGGTGTCCACTTGGTCAGCTGTGAGCTGTCCGCTTGCCCCCCTTCACTCCCCCCCCCACCCGCGACCACCCAAATGTAATTCACACCGCCCGCTACTGCTCTAGTAAATGGATTAATTTACTACATTAACTACATAAACATTAAAAAAGCTAAATGCTGACTGTCCTTGTGTTCTCAGCTCCAGTGCCCATCTGTGTCGCTGAGTGGAATCCCTCTGTGTGTGATTATCCATCCTGCTTGGTGGATTTATAAAAGGACTCTATTCTCGACTAGTTTGACCTTGGCCAAGGTATCTGTACTGAGACAGAAGGCCTTTCCCTTCACTAATCTGTGAGTGTGTGTGTGTGTGTGTGTGTGTGTGTGTGTGTGTGTGTGTGTGTGTGTGTGTGTGTGTGTGTGTGTGTGTGTGTGTGTGTGTGTGCATGTGAGGGCATGCATGACAGATAAATATGTGGTGTTGTGGATGAAAAAAGGTTTTCCTGTGCCAGCTTGAATTTGTGAATCTTCTAGAATGTGTGGGCATATTAATATTGGCATCCTTCAGTGTGTGTGTGTGTGTGTGTGTGTGTGTGTGTGTGTGTGTGTGTGTGTGTGTGTGTGTGTGTGTGTGCGTGCGTGCGTGCGTGCGTGTGTGTGTGCATGTGTGTGTGTTTGTGTGTGTGTATATACACGTGCACTCAGTAGGAAGTGGAGGTTATTTTGTTTGTGTGGCGTTCATTTGTCTCCATAACACCCTTCAGCAGCCCAACAGCCCATATTGACTTTCCAGGCTCATCTATTCTCATTTATGAAATTATGTCAACTCCATGGCAACCGATCTCTACCAGTAGCCCTGGGCCTGCTAACCAGGAAGAAAAGAAACACACACACACACACACACACACACACACACACACACACACACACACACACACACACACACACACACACACACACACACACACACACACACACACACACACACACACACACAGCAATAACACTGATGGTCTATGACTGACATGTCAGAGCTAGTTTTCTCTATACGAAGGATCAGTGTTGAAACAACAGCAAACAGGAACACTATTATGTGGATAACATCTCTCAACTCAGCAGCGATATGAAACACATTACTAATACATTATGAACTAAGGATTTTTAGGTAGAATAATGATTTTGAGGTTCTTGAGCTTCCTTCTGTGTCAATATGGCGAAATTATTCTTCCGGTGTATTCTCGACACAAAGTGGACTCGTGTTGCAAGATCAAACAGAAATAATGAACCCATCTTCTGTTCCACAAGAGTTAAGGAATAGAAAAAGGCTTTATTTAGTTTTGACGTCTTGTTACAGCGTCCCCCGGCCAAAGAAAACGTGTCGGAGACAGTGTTTTCGCCGCTTACTTGGTGCGAGAAACCTCACAAAGTTGATGCAAATGAAGTGTCTCTGTGGGCCTAGAGATCAAGTGATACCAGGAAGGAACACGCAAACATTATGTGAATGTGAATGTGAATGTGCATGTTAGCCTAGCTTAGCACAATGAATGGAAGCGGACATGGCCGGTTAGCCTTCGGGAGAGCTGTTAGTTAAACAATATCTAGGCTAACCGGCACTGTCCGGTTCCATTCATTGTGCTAAGCTAGGCTAACGTCCAGCCAGATAGCTTTCTACTGAACGCACAGAGAGGAAACTGGTATCTATCTTCTTGTCTCTCTCTGTAAGACGGTAAGCTAATTTCCCAAAATGTTGACGTGTTCCTTTAAAACTTTGTAGACAGGCACATCTAGGCTAGCTTGCAGCCGGATAGCTTTATCTTCTTGTCTGACTCTGGCGAAAACGGTAGGAACATTTCCCATAATGTCGGCATGTTTCTTTAAACGTGTTCACTATACTATCTTCAGAATCGTGATCCATACTTTCTAGGTTTATTCTTACATAATCCCCTAGGTTTATCTGAACGTCTCCCCCTCCCACCTTCATTCCTGGCCAGCTTTGGAGTCTCCAGCGCGTGCCACATGAGTCCACGAAGTAACACAATTAGCGAGTTTAACATCGGAGTGGGTTCGCTCTCAGAATACACAGACTATTTCTTCTCTCTCTCTCTCTCTCCCTCTCTCTCTCTCTCTCTCTCTCTCTCTCTCTCTCTCTCTCTCTCTCTCTCTCTCTCTCCGTCTCCGTCTCCGTCTCTCTCTCTCTCTCTCTCTCTCTCTCTCTCTCTCTCTCTCTCTCTCTCTCTCTCTCTCTCTCTCTCTCTCTCTCTCTCTATATATATATATCTGTTTCCCGCGGGCTTTGAAGGCTTGTAAATATTCCCTATTACATCCCTGTTGTAACTAATGATAAGTCCTAATTACGGGGGTGTAAACACCAAGTCATGGTTTTGATATGGAAACAAGGAAAATCATATTTGCATTTATGTGCAATTATTTATCATCATTTCACTGTGGCTTCATCCTCATCACACAGCTCAGGTTTTTTGCCTCCGTTCTTCATTCCATCACCAAGAAAATAGGAAGGAGAGAGCAAACAATATTAGTAATACGTGTTAAAAACCGCAAGGCAAGGTTGGGCGTTAGGCTCTGCAACCAGCAATTTGCATAATTCAACTCCCAGGTCAAACACAGGGTGCGCCACCTTAGCAGGAATAGCACTATTCCGAAGTCGTTGAAAGGTGATATTTATACCCCTCTCTGCCCTTCGCCACTGTCTCACTCTGCATGATTTGTTATGGGAGCATTGTTCTGCCGTGCTGGTACACGGCGCACCAATTAAAACTGACTCATTTGAATTGAGCTAATTAATAAAGTCAGACTTTTTCTCAGCGCTGCCAAACATATTGATTGTGGGCTCTTGGAGAAAATAAAAATAAAGGGGAAAAAAATAAAACAGTGCCATTAAGCAGTCCGGACGAGACTGTCAAAACAAGCACAAGCCATGCTCCATACACACAGTCACCGTCCTTTGATTAACCAAGACAAAGAGTCACGCTGCATTGACAGCCTGTTATTTTAGGTGTATTTAATGTTTTCTTATTATTATGAAACCACAAAGAGCAGATAGTGAAGTGTTTTATAGAGCAGACGTTCTGACAGCTGGCTGTTTGCCTTCAAATACATGTATTGCTGTGTGTGTGTGTGTGTGTGTGTGTGTGTGTGTGGGGGGGGGTCATTATCATTAGGATATAATATACACACACATACTTTACACACACACACACACACACACACACACACACACACACACACACACACACACACACACACACACACACACACACACACACACACACACACACACACACACACACACACACACACACACACACACGTGCATAATATACTCACAAATTTGCACAGACATACAGACATAGAAACAAAGACACACACACTCACACACACACATGTAGGGGCGGCACGGTGGTGTACTGGTTAACACTTTCGCCTCACAGCTAGAAGGTCCAGCGTTCGATTCCCGCTTGGGGACCAGGTTTCCACGTTCCCAAGCCTTTCTGTGTGGAGTTCAGGGACGTGCACAGGACTTTAGAGGGGCAGGTGCTCAAAGGCTGAAAAGGGCACTATACGCGTGTGTTTTAACCGAGCGCGCAAAGCGCACAAGCCCGATTTTTAAGGGCCCTTTTCGGGCAGGGGCCCCCCTTTTTATGCTTTTTGGGGGGTTTTGGTGATCAAATATTGAATATTGAACTATAATAATCAGTGCAGGAGCTCACTTATCCTTGAAAGACACTTTTATCACTGACTTAAAAGGCCCATACATCTCCATACATTTTCAGGGGGGAGGGAATCAGTGCTTACCCTACAGACCCCAAGAAGTGCTGTATATTCTGTATTGTTTTATATAAATGCATTTTTTATTCCAATCCCGATTTGTATTTGAGATTCCCAAATCCCATCGGACTTGACTTCTTCGTGTCCCTCAGTGAGTGTAATACATGCATTCAACTGTATGCGCCACAGCGGTTTCTATCATCATCATCATCATCACCACCCACGCTATGCATAAAATATATAGGTCCGTGGAGAGGCACTCTGAGGAGGCCATGCAAACTGCAATGGAATATGGGGTATCTCTCTCTTTCTTTACCTAATATTTTGATTCTATCCTGACATTTTTCAGTTGGAAGGGCAGTCTATATGCGCGTAACGGTAATTTAAATTTTTTATTATTATTATTTCTTTTTTAAAAAGGGCCCTTTTTTATGAG
>NC_140165.1:226992786-227012786 GCF_963971535.1 Notolepis coatsorum
CACACACACACACACACACACACACACACACACACACACACACACACACACACACACACACACACACACACACACACACACACACACACACACACACACAGGCATAGAAATGCACTCATACACACAAAACGGACACACACACACTTTACAATGTATTTAATGTAAATATAAAACTAGTAAATGTAAAACGAAATGAATAGTAAACCTTGGGAATACAGTAGTCGTGCCATAGTAAAGCCTGACAGATCATGTAGGCTTTCAGGAAGGAAGACAATCATGAACTAATACACACCCGCTTTCCCCTAATCTGGTTAAAAAGTCAATGTGTTTTATTAGATTATTTTAAGGGATTAAACTCACTCCCCTCCAAAGGAAGCTTATAATGTTCAATATTAATTGTGTCTTTTGACGCACAGAGAAGCTTTCCACAAAGTCGAGTGGCAGTTTTTGATTTCATTATTGAAGAATTTGGATTTGGCAATCGTTTAATGGGCAGCAGGGGTTTTTACACTTTCACCATAGTGGAATTACTTAAAGGGGCACTTCACCGAAAAACAACAGTGATTTATTTTGCAAATAATCTCCCACGTATCCCATGGCTCTAAACTGTTTTGCACACATTAATTTAGTCTGACAGTCATTGAGAGATAATGAGTTTTAATATCTCCTCCTGTAATGTCATCAGAGGACACTGAATCATTGTGTTGTGTCTCACACATTGTTGCGTTCATTACAGCTCAATGAAAGAATGTAGATGGAACAAATAAAGATAAAGAAGGATTGCAATAGGGAACCATCTACATAATTTCATTGAGCTGTATTTGTCACAACACAAGCATTCAGTGTCGTCTGATGACATCACGAGGGGAGATAGTCAAACTCATTAACTCTCAATAACTGTAAAGCTAAATTAACGTGTGCAAAACTGTTTATAGCCTTGGGATACGTGTGAGATAATTTGCTAAATAAATCAGCATTGTTTTTCTGTGTCCCTTCAAAATCCCTCTCTCGCTCTCTCTCTCTCTCTCTCTCTCCCTCTCGCTCTCTCTCTCTCTGCACGACCTACGCTCCTCTTCATCTCTTCGTCCTAAAGTGGGAATCATATTGAGGATCAGACCGTATCGAATGTAATCTCTCTATTATAGGCCTGTACTTTTTATACTGCTGCTTCCACCTTGTAACTCACCTTTTAAGTTCAAGTTTCAAGTTGTTTATTATTTGTCACAACAAAATACAGAATACTTTATGATGAAATGCTTGTTTCTGTATGAGCCCCTGAGAGTGTGCTACATACAGTAAAAAGAAAGTAAGTAAAAAAAGTCATTGTAAGAAAGTAAGTAAAAAGTAAGTAAAGTCAATATACATATATACATTATACAATACAGAGTAAAATGAGTAACAGTGATGTACAATGCAGAGGTACAAAACTTAGGTATGGTACAAATGAGGTATGAATGTGGTGCAAATCTCTTTAATAATAGATCAATATAAAGTGTTTTAACAAAATAGGGTAATGTACCTTTAAAGAAAATAGTGCCATGCACCTATAACCAAAATAGCATAATGTACCTTTAAACAAAACAACAAAGTAACATATATGTATATATATATATATATATTTTTTTTTAACACAGTACCTTTAAACCTTGGGTCAGTTAGGCCATCAGCCCCACGTTGGGCGCCATTTTATGTAGCGGTGTCCACTTATAGTGCCTATAACATTTACCGTTGGGCGCCAGACAGGTCTAACCCCTGCCAATGAAGATAAAATTACCTTTTTGATTTGATTAATTAGGCCTATAGCTCCGGCATAAGACTGTACCACATAATAGACAAATAATATAATAATTGTATTAATAGTAGGCCTGGACTAATGGCCAAGCTAAATACTAGGTTAATTTGCTAACAAAGAAACACTCAGGAGTCATGCTCAATTCAGAGTCAAAATGTCCATGTATTGGATTAAAGTCAAAATCATAAGCAAACATTTTAGAACACAAAACAATTCATTTTCAGACCAGCGGCCAGCCTGTGATTAAACTCCCATAAACCAGTCCGTTCACTCCGTTCAGTTCATTTTGTGAACAGGTATAGGCGTTTGCCAATAGTTCCAACTTTCAATAGTTCGTGATGACCGCAACGCAACTGAGCGAATGAATGAAAAAATAGAAAGTCTCTAAAATAAAATATGTGTGTGTGTGTGTGTGTGTGTGTGTGTGTGTGTGTGTGTGTGTGTGTGTGTGTGTGTGTGTGTGTGTGTGTGTGTGTGTGTGTGTGTGTGTGTGTGTGTGATGCGAGAGCAGGGGAAAGAGAGGGGCGTTGGACTTGGGTTGGAGGTTGCAGAGAGAGATAGAGATGTTTGGCTTGGGCTGGAGGGTTTAGAGAGAGAGATGTTTGGCTTGGGCTGGAGGGGTAGAGGGAGATGTTTGGCTTGGGGCTGGAGGTTGCAGAGAGAGAGATAGAGGCGCGTTTGGCCTGGGCTATGTGTCGCCGTCGTTAGGAATCTTGGAGAGGGGAATGTTTGAGTCGGAGCCGCTTGCGTCACAGCCTCGGAACAGGAGCAAAACAAACAGTGCAGCGTGTACCCTACCGCACCGAAGTTCGCGTTGGGTGAAGATGATCAGGTCGTAGACGTCCGGACTATCCGCGTTGGTCATCCATCCCGTGTCAGGTAATGTTTACTTGCGCGTTTTCAACGTTATCTAACTACGGTTCACGTTCTCCTTGCTCTTTATATCGGCTGCACGTCTTCCTTCAGTGAAACAACATTCATACTCGCCGCTCTCACTTCCGCGTCATGACTTCTCTCACGTCTCACAAGGCCAACCCACCACCGTCTGACGTCTCACCTCTTATCCGCTATCAGATTCCAGATGAGCGCATCCGTAATTGACAGCCATAAAGGGACAGGCGCACTTTTACCAGGCAGGTTAAAGCCACTCTGTTACAAGTGTCTAGTGAGTCTCTCTCTCTCTCTCTCTCTCTCTCTCTCTCTCTCTCTCTCTCTCTCTCTCTCTCTCTCTCTCTCTCTCTCTCTCTCTCTCTCTCTATCCCTATATCACTCTACCTCTGCCTCCCTCCAGGTCTCACAGTACTATTCATGATCAGTTATATTATCGTACTTGGCCATCGCGTCCCGCTCTTAAGCCATACCGAGATATACCTCATCTCATGTACCTACTGTACACCATCAACGAAAAACAAATACACCCACCATCTGCCAGGCCCCGCCCCTATAAGGCGTACTCTATAAAGTACTAGGCGTGGTCACCACTCACTCTTCCTCTATTTCGTTTCCATCATAGCGGTCGCAAGTCGCCCTATGTAACTAGTGCTATGAAAAGATTAGAGAAATTGCGTAATGTTGAATGCTTACCGGAGGTTTGCTTACCCCTGGAATCTTCGGGGCATGTTTCAGCGACACGTCGGGCCTATGCTGATGTTTCCTCGTCTGGTGGCAGCAGATCAAGGAGCAGCGTTCAAGGTTTGGCTATCGAGCCGGCTTGTACACAGGTAGGCCCTGTGTCATCAGGCATTGATGTTGGTGTTAGTAATGCTGTGGAGTGTGTGTCGGCGCCAGGGGCGGGATGGCTTGGTGAACGTTCCACTGCAGTGGACGGTTTCCTGGCGATCCTGGAGCATGCTGCTAACACTAATGCTACTAATGCTACTGCTAATGCTAATGCTAATGCTGAAATGGGTCGTTGTTCTAATATTCCCCGCCGCGGGACGTTGCCGCTTTTCCCGCCTCTTGCCCGGTTCATTGATGAAGGTCAGTCGGTAGCTAATGTGGGGGGTTTCGCTGAGTCTTATTTACCTTTTTTACGGGTAAAAGGGCTGACAACAGGGTGCAGGCCGGGTGTACCGTGGCTAAGTAGCCAGGTAGTTTTGATCCTGTGCCCCGGCGGGGATGAACGATGTCCCACCTGGCCGATGCTTGAGAGCAAATCGGCTCGGAGGGTGGCAGTATGGACGGATGAGTGGTATACTGCTGCAGGATGGTTTTTAGCGGCGGCCAGTGTTATGGCTCAGCTGGCTATTTTCCTATCCACATTGGCGTCGGGTAGTGGGGCTATGGGTCCAGCCGACATTATAAACATGTTGCATGTTTGTGGTGTTATAGAGATCTTGACTCAGTCGCAAGCTATAACTGTGGGGAGGATTAGGATGCTATCAATGTTTGTTAATAGGCATGTCTGGTTGGAGCACTCTCCTCTTGGGGAAGAGGATAGGTTTTCTCTCCTCACGACTCCTTTTTCCACGGAAGGACTTTTTGGTCGTTTTGTGGAGGCGCAGGCAGTTGTTGATCTGGGTCCCACACCGCCTCACGCTGTGCAGCCAGAGGTTGGAGCACGGCCTCGTCAACAACTGTGGCGAGGCCCTCGACAGGCGGCCATGTTTCCCCCACCAGTGGTACCCTGGGCGGAGAGTCAACGGGGATCCACAAGGCCGACAGCCTTGGCGGCCGAGGGATCGCCATTTTGGGTGAATTCGGCTTGGATCACGCGATTGACGCGAGCAGAATTGGGTGCGTCGCACAGCGGGAGGGACCAGGACAACTATCTACTGTTCCTTGCGGCCCAGCGTCAGTTGACGGCGGGTGCGCTGTGGGATTATTTTCACATATGGCGACAAGAATGCCGTTTGGAGGGGTGGATAGAGAGAACGTTGAGGGAGGGGCTTGTTTTGCAGTTCGCACAACCTCACCCTCCGTTCTCAGGTTTGGTGCCGACCCTATTGTCAGGGTCAGAAGCAGTGACAGCCCTGGCCGACGAGATCCAATCTCTGTTGGCGAAGCAGGCCGTAGTCGTGGTCCCGAGAGAGGACGCGATGTCAGGCGTCTACTCCCGTTATTTTCTGGTGCCCAAGAAAAAGGGGGGGGTCAGACCTATACTGGATCTGTCCGCGTTCAATCGTATGATTGTAGTGAGACCATTCAGGATGTTGACCGTCAAACTCCTGCTGCTTGCTGTCAGAAGGGGAGACTGGTTCACCTCCATAGACCTGAAGGATGCGTATTTTCACATCCCGATTTTCCCTCCTCACAGGAAGTTCCTGCGGTTCCTGTTTCAGGGCGTAGCGTACGAGTACCAGAGGTTGCCGTTCGGCTATTCTCTGGCTCCCCGCACATTCACCAAGTGCGTAGCGACTGCGCTGGAGCCTCTACGTCGTCGGGGAATACGGGTTCTATTCTATATCGATGACATTCTACTCCTCAGCCGGTCGGAGGAGGTTGCCAGGTCTCATACCAGGCTGGTGGTGGAATTCCTCACCAGGCTGGGTTTTGCTGTGAACTGGAAGAAGAGTACGCCTCTTCCCAGTCAACAGGTGGTGTGTGTGTGTGTGTGTGTGTGCGTGTGTGTGTGTGTGTGTGTGTGTATGTGTGTGTGTGTGTGTGTGTGTGTGTGTGTGTGTGTGTGTGTGTGTGTGTGTGTGTGTGTGTGTGTGTGTGTGTGGGTGGGTGGGTGTACCAGACAGTCTGCAGTCAGAAAAAAAAAAAAAAAAAATGCAAATTAATCAATCAATCAATTCGCGATTTTTCTTTTGTTCCACAATGATTCATGACCCATAGATTACACAATCCAACATTGTGTAAGAGACTAAGACATTCGCCGTGACAGAATCTGTTTATATTTAGTCGTTATGACGCTATCAACATATCCATTTGTAAAGATTATTGTCCCCTCTCCTCTCCTCCCCTCTCCGCTCTCCGCGCCTCCCTCTACAAAGTCGAAGGGCGGAGTGATGTGATTCGGTTGTGGGCGGGTCCTGGGACCAGGAGCGTGGATTGTTCCCTATACATAACGTGTAAATGGACTGTTTCAGCCAATCAGAATCGAGAAATTTGCATGCCGTTGTATAAGTTAACATACAGTACTTTACTAACCTTTTGTTTGGGACCTTTGATGCAGCCATCCTCTTCTTATGGTACAACAAGTAAACAACTCTGATCTTGTGACAATTTACACTAAACATTGAGACCCTTAATTTTTTCAATATCTTCTGGAAATGCATAGATACATTGTAGAGCCTTATAACCAAAAACGTTTATTTTGTATTCTTTTTTTAAATATTTTTTTATGTTCTCTCCATAGAGGGAGCTGGAAGTGCCTTTGGCCTCGTTGGGGCATGTTTGATTAGGAAACACAGATTTAGTCTATCAACAAAGTCCAATATTTCCCGAGAAAGTAATTTGCTGTGATCAGTGTAGCATTTCTTCCTCCTCTCTGCCTCCGTACGCATTTATACGTAATTTATCGGAGCGGTTTTTCATGGCCAATCACAATTAGGAGAGGCCAGGGAAATCCCATAGTAACCCCCTCGGATATGGAGAGTGGAGGAAGAGAGAGAATGGAAGGTACATGTAAATGATTTCAATGCTTATTATTAGTGTGCCGATTGTTACAGTTGCAGTTCTATAATGCCACTGTAATTTTATTTTTCTGCTATGAAAGCTCCCCCTCTTTTTGTTAATTGCCTTGGCATCACTCAGGCAGCGCAATGCCAATAAAGCACCTTGAAATTGAAAAGTGAATTGGAATTGAATGAGAGGGAGGGATTCTCTCTCTCTCTCTCTCTCTCTCTCTCTCTCTCTCTCTCTCTCTCTCTCTCTCTCTCTCTCTCTCTCTCTCTCTCTCTCCTTCTGCAGCTGGCAAGGCAGGATTAGGCTTGGCACAGAAAGAGAGGGAGTGTGCGTTTGCATACGGTTAGTGTTCATGTACTGTATGTGTGTGTGCATATTTATCTTTGTGTGTGTGTGTGTGTATGTGTGCGCGCGCGTGTATGTGTGTGTGTGTGTATGTGTGTGTGTGTGTGTGTGTGCGTGCATGCATGTATGCAAAAGTCAGTTTGTTTGTTTGTATGTATGCAGGGGTACTGTAGGTTTGTGTGTATGCAAGTGTGTGTGTGTGTGTGTGTGTGTGTGTGTGTGTGTGTGTGTGTGTGTGTGTGTGTGTGCGTGCACGTGTGTGTGCGTGTGTGTGTGTGTGTGTGTGTGTGTGTGTGTGTGTGTGTGTGTGTGTGTGTGTGTGTGTGTGTGTGTGTGTGTATACACGTACGTGCCAATGCTATTCTGCACCCAGGGCAGGGAGGCTTTTTTCGGGGGCTCAATTAGTTCCGCCCGACACAAATCTGGAATCCTCTACGTTCCAGGTCTATCCGGGATGAGGTGCGGAAAACAATGAAGCGTCCCCTGTTACTGGGAAAACCTCAAAGTCCCTCTCCTCTCCCACTGATCCCAGAGAATCCTTGCACGTGGGAGGCAGAGGGGAGCCGATCAGTCAAAATCCTGTGCTCAGTCAGTGCTCCGGGGTTTCAAACGTCACCCCGGTTGTTTGCGGAGAGAGCCAGGACCGGGCCCAGTCGGGGTGAATTGGGAATTGGGGGAGCAGCATTGGGAAGAGGGGGTCTGACATTCTATTGTCTGTATAACCTTGCGTTCCCCCGATAAATGTAAATATTCACTAGCGCCGTGGGGTGAGTGTTGCACTGTAATGTACCAGTCACCACACACAGTGGTGCGAGCATCTCCCTTGTATTTAACTGTCTATCTTGCTTCCCACATCGGAAGTGGCGGGTGACAATCGCTCAGGAGGTAGAGCGGTCGTCTGGTAATTGGAAGGTTCCCGGTTCGATTCCCCTCATCTCAAAGTGCCCTTGAGCAAGACACCTAACCGCTGTTAACTGTTCTCGATGAGCACGTCGGCACCTTGCATGGTTGCCTCTGCCGTCAATGTGTGATAGACAGAGTCCATATCATTCCATATCTGCTTTTGATCAATAGTAGTATGTTTAATTTAATTTCATTATACATTTAATTTCTATTTAGTTTAGACAGAAATAGGTTAAAAAGTGTGTGCTCAATTGTAAAACAAATAATAAAATAAAATAATAATAATAATGATTACAAATGTTATACAATAAAAATATATAGCAATCCTCCTTATACAGCAAAACATGGCTACGTGTAACGTTCTGGGTTCCTTGCTTAGGAACCCAGCTGTCATTCTGGAATGTTGTCACCTGGTGGTTGGTATTTATATTTTGGTTGTCACGCCCCATTCCTGTTGTGTCACTGATTGGAACTTCACCACTGGTTGCTGTCACTGTGCTGTCAATTTGCTGTCACTGTTAATTGATTGGAATGTTGGGTTGTGACTACTTATTCACTCTCTGTTCCCTTGTCTTGTTGTCGAGGCTTCAGAAATCCGTTCGTGTGGGAAGGAGCTGGTCAGAGGTTGCTGAGCCACTCGCTGTGCACTTACTGTATATTACTTTTGCTCTGTTTCTCTGTTGATGCCCGGCGTCTTTCCTGGCTTTACGCTGTTCTGTGTGTTTTAATAAAGACACATCCTTAGAAAGAGCTACCTATCTCCGTCTCTTCTTATCTCCTCCACCATTGGACTCACAACCACTCACCTGCATACGTAACAGCTATGTTTAAAAGCCCTCTCCGGGGTCTTGAGTTTGTTCTACAGGTTTCCAGGAGTGGGCTATGGTGTGAATACCAGTAGTAGGACATCCACATGTTCAGATTAAAATCAGTATTATTCCCTATTATTTCACAATTAAAATGTCCAGGGGAATGAAGGATGAGAGGTGGAACAATAGGATGCATAGCAAATACAGTCACTTGAAGCAGGCTTCCTTGCTGCACAATTGATCCTAGTTAAACATTAGCATGGTGCTGTCCGAGGTGCTGAAACATAACTGGGGGGTGCACCGTTGGCAGTGCTGGTTCGTTGCACAAACCCCTGGCTGATCCAAAATTAAACATCAAAATTTTTTATTATTATTAACATTATTTACATTATAGGCGCCAAAAAAAGTTCTGGGCTGGAGAAAGATAACGAAAGAGACTGAAAACGACTGACCTTCCGTCACCTGATGTCCAGTTAACTTATTAATAAAATATAAGTTTAGCCTACATCAGGTTTACACGTTAACATGGTCACTGTGTGGCTGCTCTAACGGCGAGACAGTACTCCCTAATAGGCTAAACATTTTTTTAATAGATATCACTATGAAACTTTCTCAGTTTGTTATGTACATAAAAACTAAGAAAAAATGTATTGCACGTTTTCAGAATTGTCTCATACCACACTAGGTGAAACTAGGGTTGCACATTTTACAAATCTATGCTCAATATCTTTACTTTACTTTACACTGGCTTACATTGATCTTTAACGTTGAATATTAAGCTTGTATTGCCAAATGTAGATGATGAATAAAACGTTGAAGCTTGTAAAGAAAGGCACGATCGATGACAAGCCGACAGAACAACGCGCACTGACACTCTGCACCGGGCCGCTTCTCCCCTCCTCCCCTCCCGTTTACTAGTCTAGTACAGCCAAGGTGTCCCTAAAACAAAACCATGAATGAATTATTTATATGTTTATTGTAACACAGCAGGGTCATTGTTCGCCCAATAATGTTAACCAATGGAAACACACACACACACACACGCAAACACACACGCTTCTTTCTCCCGCGGACTCGTCTCACAGGCACAGCTGACAAAAATGTAAAGAAGCACTACATACTTTTCTGGACTGATCCTCTCCAGTTGCTGCTAATGTATTTAAATCCAAAATATTGATAAATCCTCTGCCATTGTTGTGTAACATGTCATCTGTTCTCTAGTCTTCTTCAGTCTCGGCTTCACGGTAAGTTAAATCCTCTCTACAAGTGAAACTGAAACTAAGTTGTTGCATACGTAAGTTGTTAAGGGGGCAGTAGGCAATACATTTACTCAGTGGATGCCTGGACACATAATGGCACCAGTGTCACTGACTACCACGGAACGCCTATAGAATATTATTCTATTTAATAATAATAATAATAATTATTATTATTATAAATATATAATACTAATTATAAATATTATTTTTTTCCTGTTGTAACAAACTCGTACCGAACTGTGACCCCAATACAGAGGTACGTACCGAACCGTGGCTTCTGTGTACCGTTACACCCCTACCAGCCATACATCAGGAAATACTGTCTACTGTTACGTGCCAGGCTGTCTGCCACTGTGTCCTGTGTTGCAGCAATCAGCTGCTAAATGGGAAGCTGCCTGTCTGGGCTCAAAAGGCCCTCCCCCGCTCCACACACTGACACTCTACTGCTGGAAGACACTGTGGGAGCAGTGTCTCCCCCCCCTTCCACTACATTGACCTTTTGTTTGTGCTAGACATAGTAATAAATATATCCTTTTGGTTTAAACTTGACCGTTGGTGTCTGTGTCCCCTTTATGTTGCTTCCCTCTGAGCCAGGGTCGTAACATCTACTGTCATAAAAAAATCTATTTTCGCCTAGTTCTGGTATAAAATGTACTATAAACCTGGTTATGAATGATATATCAACAAACCCTTCTCCTATTAATAGCAGGATATTGATAGGACGAAATGTGGAAAGTTTGGTGTGTGTAGGTACTAGGGAAATTGAGTTCCATGTCTTTGTGTGTAAGTAAAATGCATACAAACTAGTTCTATTTCATTCTGGCCTCCTCTCAGCGTCAGTCTGCACTGACTTCACTTCGTGCACGTGCACTGAATAAAAAATTCCACAATGTAACTTTACATACCAACATTCGTCTGGCCACACCCCTATCCGCTTACCTTCATAAGCAGGTGTGTGGTCACCTACTCGCCTCCTTCTTCACTTTCACCACAAGGAAGTGCCTTCGGTAGATACCCACACTTGACGAGGTTGTTTAGTTGAAGAAAGTTGGAAAACAAAAGAACGGGAAGATACGTTGACATCATATCTTTATTTTCTCTCTCACTATTTTCGAGAAAATACGGCGATATTGTCTTCGTCACTGGAGTGTCTGGAAGATGATGATCATTCTGACCTCCACCGGCTTTTTCGTATTAGGGGCTCGCGCCGCTGACATACTCCCCAACTGCAGTCCTCCTTGCTGCGGCTGGATGGGTATTGGCCCTCCGGTCATACAGCTGGACTGTGGGAAGCACCGGCTGTTGTGAGAAATCGGTTGCTTCCGGGTGGGGTAAGTACTGTTTTGCTTGCGAGCACTGGTTGTCTGTTTATGCTATGGGGGTTAGCTGACAATTTTACGAACACCGACCCCGGACTGGGGTCCTCTGCTCGGCTTCTTAAGGCGAGACACTGCAGGTGAATAGTCAAATATACTTTTTTTGTTGATTTTGAGATTTTGTTATATTTTGCTTCCTAAACATGTCTTCTATGAAACTAGTGACAATAAAACGTCAATAACACACATTTAGTTGTTTATTTTACATCATTTTGCCTTATTGCATCCATAAATGTGCATATATTTAATGGGGAAGTGCCTCATTTGCATATATAAACATACATTTCAGAAAACTTGCAATATATTTTTTCTTAGTTTATATGTACATAACAAATTGGGAAAGTTTCATAGTGATATCTATTCAAATATTTTTTTGCCTATTAGGGGGTACTACACTGTACTACACTGTTTGTAGCCTGTGTGTAGTTCTGTTCAGTTCAATAACATCATTATTATTATTATTCAGTTATCAGACATGTGTTTAGGTTGTCTATTACTAATGGTTTGATTAGGTATTGTGTTTGTAAATATCTGTTTAAAAAAAAAAAGTATGGCATTTTACAATACAGAACTTTAAATGCGTTTTCCCAAAAATGAGTTTTAAGAGTTTTTCCTCATACTCTGAGCCAGAAATCTCCACTTCAGTAGCACTCACATACACCAAAACTTCCAGTTCTATTCATATCTATGTTGTGAAGGTATTTACAGAAGGGTTTGTTGATATCGCATTCATACCCTGATTTATATCACATTTTATTCCTAAAAACATGGCGAAATATGGAATTTTACCATAAAAATGGACTGAATGGAGTATTTTCTGATTTATGGAGTGATAAAAAGAGATATCCAAAATCCCCTCTGTAATAACCTTTGGCTCTAATATGTCAACAAAATGAAACTATCATTTTGAAAATGGCTTTATCCAATGTTCAGATTTCTGTCCTGGAATTATATGCAAATTAGTGCATATTTAAGTAGATTATGCCTAATTAGCATATTTAAACATACAATTTCAGAAAACTTGTAATACAAAAAAGTCTTGTCTTAATATAAGTAATCAACTGGGGAAGTTTCATTGTGATATCTATTAGTTAACTTTTTTACCCTATTCACCTGCAGTGTCTCCCCTTAAGCGGTGGACGGAGGATCTTGGTCTGACGCCCATGATGGTCAACCTAGTGGGCCGCGACCGGGACCTGGTGAACCCATGATTCTCTGGACAAGCGGATGCTTCTCTGTCCCGTGCAGGCCCCATCTTTCAAATAAATGTGGAAGTACACCCTAACGAGGAAATGTGGGCATAGGATCTTCTTTATCAGGAGTTCCATGCTCAAGTCGGCTGCAGCCCGGATGGGAATTGTGCTGGCTCCGCTGTATGTCTGGTAAATCACAGTTGAAAACTGTGTTTGACATTTCTTTTTCTCTTCCCTCTTAGGATGGGGAGGGACTTGGACAGCGGCCTGTCTGAAGTGTGGCTTGTTATGTCGTTGTGTACAGTTCAGGTGATAGCTGCTTAGCTGGCGTGCTAGTTGTGGCCTACTGTTGTTAGCCAGTCAGCTGTTAGCTGCGGCGCTAGCTCGTTGTGTTCACCAGGCTAGTAAACGTTAGCTTGTTGCTATCAGTCGGACGGCTGTTAGCTTAATGCTACACTGTTGAAACGTTACTGTGACTATAACATGCCTTAAACACTCTGACTACGACGTCATATTTGACAGAGGGTGTTAGTCGACCCTACACCCGGGTGCCAGTGCCAGCGAGGACTTCGTCAACATGGTGAACGGCGGCTGGGTGGCGTAGCGGACATACCCTCGTCACCAACGCAGGAGATGCTGGGTTCAACTCGGTGTCCCGTTAACCAGTGTTGCTGTTCTCTCGGCCTGCGTTCAGGGTGAAGGTAGGAGTCCTCCGGACTTTAAACACTTCTTCTTTTCTTCCCTTCTAAATGTTTTGTAATAACGATGTTCCAAAACATGTGTTGCTGCAATACATTGAGGATACGACGCGTGTTGTGTGTGAATTGTCTTGTCACTGGTATAGCTTTTCTCTCTGTAGTAAATCTGCGTTGTTTTTTTACGTGTGTAAAATGAACTGGTTTGGTTGTGATGAGAACATGTGTAAGTAAGTAAGTAAGTAAGTATTTATAAAGCACCTTTCATACATGTCATGTAGCTCAAAGTGCTGTACACAATTATAGGCATATATAACGATAAAAGCAATAAAGTCATAGTGATCAGTTAAGATCAAAAAAAAAAAAAAATAATAATAATAATAATAATAGTAACGTAAAAATGAAAATAACGTAAAAACAGTCATTTGCTTACCAGTTTGGGAGAACAGGTCCGCACAAACATTTCCGCTCAGTGGCAACCGGAAGTGCACTAAACCAATGCACTTGTATGGTAGCAATGTTTAGCTCTTATAACGCTAGTGTAGTTACGTTTTTATCAGTGGTCATAGTTGGGTCCATAGTGCTTTACCAAGTCCCATGGATCCATCAGTGGCCGTGTATTGTGGTAGAAAGAAAGAAAAAGAAAAACGTATAAAGAAAACAGTCTAAAGTTTGAAAGTTTGGGAGGTCCGCAAAAACACGCCTTCAGCTCAGAAGCTGAGGCGTGTCAAAAAACGTTTGAAAAAACTGGAGGCGTGTTCATGTAACGTTGTACCGTGGGTGAACTCATAACTAAGAGGGTTAATTAAACCTGTAAAGCTATGCTTATTGACATGTGATTGAGGAATGAATCTTTTTTCTCAGCCTGTGATGACAAGAACAGCATGTTCACACATTAACAGAGGTGCCTGTTCGCCTTGGTCGTATCAAGGGTAAGATAGGAGGGGTGACCCCCCTGTTTCCCTGGGGCTTCCCCCCCCTCCTCTCAGACATGTTTGGTTACAATATATTGTGTCACTGTGTTTGTGGGGATACGATGTAACCCTCAGCTTGATTGCTGGGGTTGTGCTTTCCGCTTGAGAAACAATTTTTTCCTAAAGAAAAGGTTGTTTGGTCACTTATCATGTGTGCTTAGCAAGGTCTGTGGCCATTACATAATCGAGGACTTCTGTCTTCTCTCGTTATGAAAGACGGCGTTCCTCTGTAGTAAAAGTGTACTTTTGCCATTTTTTGTTGTGATGAAGGGTTGTGTGTGTCTTGTGATCTACAACTGGGTTAGGTTTGGCCCACAGAAGCACATGTGTAAGTCTGGACCGGGGCTCTTAAAGGGGCCCTCTCTGTTCTGTGTTTTTCCTTAGTAAAACTCAGGTAGCAGGTTAGCGCATGAGCTATGTGAGGCTGTTAGATGCTTCATGTAGCATGCTATGACTGTGTCATGCTCTATTTGTCATTACATCGTATCATGGGTGAGGGGTCGTAAAGGGGTGAACTGGTAATCCTTTCCTCCCCTTTTCTGATTGGTCAGGGGTTAAAACCACCTGTCCTTCAAGGTTCCTGTCACATTGCTGTTCGGCACGTTACAGGGTAAGGGGGGGGGGAAGGAGTTTCCTGGTCCCACGCCCTGGAAGATTGGGCGTGTGCACCGCGGAAATTCCCCCGCCATAGAGTACGTCACTGAGCGCGTCTCTATTGGTAAGACTTCCGTGGGTTGTTCAGGTCCATGTTATGGATCTGTTTCAGGGAGTTGTCAGAGCTCCTCCTCACGAAGCTCCTCCTCAGGGAGAAGCGTCTTCTGTGAGTTCGGACTCTCCTTCCCAGTGAGGGAGCCTCCCTAGAGTTCAGAGCCTCCTCCTCAGATTGTCAAGGTGAGTAGAACTTCAAAAAAGGAGTTCTGCTATATTGTGTGTGTATTCGATTCAATTCGATTATTGAGTGTGTATTGGTTCAGTGCCTCCTCCTCGGAGAGCTCTAACCCAAGTGTTACATAGCTCAATGTTGCAATATATTCTTTTCAATCTATACAGCTCGCGTGGGAAGTCTCTCTGGGGATTTTCGTCTCCTCCCTGTGGCGAGGGTGGCGGGATGTAAAAATGTAAAAAAAAATTACCCTCAGCTGCGTCACGTGGGATTCATGTCAGTCTGTTTCTTTCTTTTTTAAATAAAAAGAGGAAAGAACATGAAGCACGCCGGCTCCGTGTCGTTCTCCCAGGCGACTTGGAGGAACAATGTCTGGTGTCTTGCTAGACTATCCATTGATGTGTTTGGGTCTCGACGCGTACATAGTGCTGGCTCGGGGTGTTTCTGTTAAGAATCACGCAGGGGGCTAAGTACGCCTTGGTTGCTCGTTATTAAAACAGCGTTTTTATAGGGCAACTGGGATGGAGTTTTGTCTCTTCCGAGCGCCAGTTTACTAGGTTGTCTCAATTAATTCTCGTTCATATCTAGGGGATGTTAACGGAATAGATCAGAACATAGGTAGAGGGGTCTCACGCCCTTGGGGTGGGCCACTGAGCACGGTACAAATGGGACCGTCTGGGTGGCGCCCTCTTTTCATGTTTTAGATTGACACGCATACCTATCCCCTCTTCTGGAGTGGGCATGTCGGCGTGGTTAGGGCATGGGACTGGTTCTGGTTGAGCTGGTCCAGGTCAGTTAACCCGTTGTCCGCCGGGGATGCAGATCTGCTGTTCTGGTACCCTGAGGGACTTGTGTTTTTTTCGGGGGGAAAAATGCTGGGTCGGCCCGGGTGTTACAGGGTTAGGCGTTATGGAGACCCTTTGTTGGGTACACGTTGTACCTGGCACTATCCTAAGGGGCTGGTTCTCCTTTCTTTCGCTCCTCTCTCACGCATGGCGAAGAGGGGGCTGTTGGGGTGGTCTTCTGGACCTCCTCTGGTAACCCTGTGTGCTTCCCGAGCCGCCGGGCCCGGTCAGAAGTAATGTTTCGTTGAAACCGTAGGCCTGGGATAACCCTTTTTTCTTGAGGGGTTATAGGAACAACCACCGTATGTGGTACCAAGAGGGTGGTTGATTCCCTGGTGTGTTGGAGCAGAGTCAACTCCCGGGTTACCCGGTTGAGTGGGCCCCTGCACGTTTATGACGTCTGCCAATCGTATCAGCCTTCTCTGCCTCGACCCCTCTGGGTGGGTTTTTTTTATGGAGGCTTTGTCATGGTGCGCAACAATGCCAGCATACGCCCCTTCCGCTGGGGCTCTGTTTTCAGTTGACCCCTTTGGCGCCTGTCTCGTCCGCAGTGCTCCAGGCTCGGGTCTACAGCCTGCTGCCTGGTTTCCCCGGTGCGCTGCCTGCTTCCGTTGGTTAACCTTTTGAGTGCTTTACGGCCAGGCGGCGTACTAATGGGGGGAAAGGGCCCGCTCTTGGAGGGGCCCTGTCCGAATACGCTGGCGATGTGGGGGGCGGTGTCACTAAGTGACCGCCTGGTGGGGTCTTGATGCCTGGCGTCATTGGCCTCTCCGGGCCCCCTTTTTCCAGGGGATCCAGTCCCTTCAGTGGGTCTGGGTCCGCTGCTACGGCCTTGCCATGGGGTTGAGTTTGCTCTTGACCCCGTGATTTTGGGGGCAGTAAAGAGGGTTGTTCCTTTTGTTCGTTTCCTGGTGGCATGCGGGTTGTGCGTGTGCGTAGTCGTGGGGTCAAGCCACGGTCTGCTCACCCTGTGCGTTGAGTTGCTCGAGTTCCTCTTCACACGGTCGGATCTGTCTCCCTCCCGTCCTCCAATAGGGAGGGTATCCCTCCATTAGGGAGGGTCGGGGGGCTCGGTCCTCCCCGGTCTGATGGTTGTGGGGGGCCTCAGCGGGGTACATTTGTCGAGCTTCTGGCTTCCGCTCAGCTCCTCTTGTGCAGACTGACGCCGCTGCGGCCCTTGATCTCGCCTTCTGGTGAAAGTTTGGGAAGGAGGCGAGTAGGTGAGCAAACACACCTGCTTATGAAGGTAAGCGGATAGGGGTGTGGCCAGACGAATGTTGGTATGTAAAGGTACATTGTGGAATTTTTTATTCAGTGCACGTGCACGAAGTGAAGTCAGTGCAGACTGACGCTGAGCGTCACCAGAATTCATAGAACTTGGTTATATACATAACTTTACGTTTTTGAGTTTTGTATTGTAAAATGCAATGCAAACAACTTACCTATCTATTTTAGTGATTGGCTGCTGATACAAAGGATGTTGTCAAGTTTGGTTGCGATAGGATTGTACGTCACAAATAGAGGCTTCCAACGATACCAAGGTTGCCATGGTGCACGCAGTGGCCGCTTCAGAACAGTTGTGCGTAAAAGTAGTAACTGTTGGCGGATTTATGAGTAATTTACGGATGCAATCAGACAAAGAAAATATATAATAATAATCTCAATATCATAAAAAAAAGAAGCAAAAAGGCGATTTCGGGGGGACTGTCTCGCCTTAACATGGGCTTCGTGGCTACTCTAACCTGTTAACATGGGCTCTGTAGCTGCTCTAACCTGTTAACATGGGCTCTGTAGCTGCTCTAACCTGTTAACATGGTCACTGTGTAGCTGCTCTAACCTGTTAACATGGTCACTGTGTGGCTGCTCTAACCTGTTAACATGGTCACTGTGTGGCTGCTCTAACCTGTTAACATGGGCTGTGTGGCTGCTCTAACCTGTTAACATGGTCACTGTGTAGCTGCTCTAACCTGTTAACATGGTCACTGTGTGGCTGCTCTAACCTGTTAACATGGTCACTGTGTAGCTGCTCTAACCTGTTAACATGGTCACTGTGTAGCTGCTCTAACCTGTTAACATGGTCACTGTGTGGCTGCGCTGACCTGTTAACATGGGCTGTGTGGCTGCTCTGACCTGTTAACATGGGCTGTGTGGCTGCTCTAACCTGTTAACATGGGCTGTGCGGCTGCTCTAACCTGTTAACATGGGCTGTGTGGCTGCTCTAACCTGTTAACATGGGCTGTGTGGCTGTTCTAACCTGTTAACATGGTCACTGTGTTTCAAGTTTCAAGTTTCTTTAATAGTTGTCATACAGAAGTACAGAATACTTTCATACAAAATGCTTCTTACTGTTACGCTCCAGAGACTGTGCTAGACAAGATAGTATCAAATAACATAGTATAGCATGTAATTTAGAAGAAGAAAATGAGGTCACAGTGTTCGGTATAGACATATGTACAATGTTCTGAGTTACCATATAATATACAATACTATGCAGTGTACTAATGTACAGTACTATATAGTGCAAAGCAGAAATGGGATGAGGTACAATTTAGGTACAATTTACAGTAAGGTGTACGAGTTGTAGTGCAATCCTTCATCAATAAATATAAAGTGTGGGGAGTGGGTGCTACAGTGTGTTTGTTTAATGTGGGTGTGTGCTATAAAGTGTGTGGAGTGGGTGCTACAGTGTGTTTGTTTAAAGTGAGTGTGTGCGTGTGGATGTGTGTGCTATGTGCGTTTGGTGGTTGTTGTTGTGTAGTGTTCATTGTTCGTTTAGCAGCCTGATGGCCTGGGGATAGAAGCTTCTTCTGAGTCTTTCTGTGCTCGCCTTGAGACTCCGGTATCGCTTGCCTGACTGCAGCAGTTCAAAGAGGCAGTTGTTCGGGTGACTGGAGTCTTTAATGATTCTCTTAGCCTTGCCCTTGCAACGCTTGTTGTAAATGTTCTGGAGGGTGGGGAGCCCCCCTCCAATTGTGCGTTCGGCTGAACGTGTCACTCTTTGTAGTCTGCTTCGGTCTTGTGCAGTGCTATTCCCAAACCAGGAGGTGATGTTGCCGGTCAAGATGCTCTCTATTGTACATGAGTAGAAGTTCTTAAGGATCTTCTGACTGACTTGGAACTTCCTCAGGCGCCTGAGGAAGTAGAGGCGTTGTCGTGCCTTCTTCACAACACTGTCAATGTGTGTGGTCCATGTCAAGTCCTCGGATATGTAGGCTCCGAGGTACTTAAAGCTGTTGACTCTCTCAACCGGTGCCCCGTCGATGCTGAGGTGTGGCTGCTCTAACCTGTTAACATGGGCTGTGTGGCTGCTCTAACCTGTTAACATGGGCTGTGTGGCTGCTCTGACCTGTTAACATGGTCACTGTGTGGCTGCTCTAACCTGTTAACATGGTCACTGTGTAGCTGCTCTAACCTGTTAACATGGTCACTGTGTAGCTGCTCTAACCTGTTAACATGGTCACTGTGTGGCTGCGCTGACCTGTTAACATGGGCTGTGTGGCTGCTCTGACCTGTTAACATGGGCTGTGTGGCTGCTCTAACCTGTTAACATGGGCTGTGCGGCTGCTCTAACCTGTTAACATGGGCTGTGTGGCTGCTCTAACCTGTTAACATGGGCTGTGTGGCTGTTCTAACCTGTTAACATGGTCACTGTGTTTCAAGTTTCAAGTTTCTTTAATAGTTGTCATACAGAAGTACAGAATACTTTCATACAAAATGCTTCTTACTGTTACGCTCCAGAGACTGTGCTAGACAAGATAGTATCAAATAACATAGTATAGCATGTAATTTAGAAGAAGAAAATGAGGTCACAGTGTTCGGTATAGACATATGTACAATGTTCTGAGTTACCATATAATATACAATACTATGCAGTGTACTAATGTACAGTACTATATAGTGCAAAGCAGAAATGGGATGAGGTACAATTTAGGTACAATTTACAGTAAGGTGTACGAGTTGTAGTGCAATCCTTCATCAATAAATATAAAGTGTGGGGAGTGGGTGCTACAGTGTGTTTGTTTAATGTGGGTGTGTGCTATAAAGTGTGTGGAGTGGGTGCTACAGTGTGTTTGTTTAAAGTGAGTGTGTGCGTGTGGATGTGTGTGCTATGTGCGTTTGGTGGTTGTTGTTGTGTAGTGTTCATTGTTCGTTTAGCAGCCTGATGGCCTGGGGATAGAAGCTTCTTCTGAGTCTTTCTGTGCTCGCCTTGAGACTCCGGTATCGCTTGCCTGACTGCAGCAGTTCAAAGAGGCAGTTGTTCGGGTGACTGGAGTCTTTAATGATTCTCTTAGCCTTGCCCTTGCAACGCTTGTTGTAAATGTTCTGGAGGGTGGGGAGCCCCCCTCCAATTGTG
>NC_140165.1:227015286-227024754 GCF_963971535.1 Notolepis coatsorum
AACACAGTGTGAAAGGACACAATGTCGGCCATGTTTTTGTCACCCAACAAATAGAGAAGGCAGCAGATCACACGCACACTGGACTCTGAGGGGATTAACATGGACAGAGAGAGAGAGAAAGAGAGAGAGAGAGAAGAGAGAGAGAGAGAGAGAGAGAGAGAGAGAGAGAGAGAGAGAGAGAGAGAGAGAGAGAGAGAGACATATATATACTTGCATAAATATCTTTGATAATCTGTTGTGTTCGATGTTGATCTAGACAACACGGATGCTGCTGCGGCTCACAGCTTCTGTAATTCCACTTCCCACATGCGTGTCTCACTGTCAGGGCTCTATTAGCTGTCGAGGTCCAGACATTCTGAAGGGAATGTTTTTCTTCACAGTCATCTTTGTTAGAATGAGAAGAAGCACTATTGAGAATAAGCATGTTGTTACAATGAGAATACTCCCTATTGCACTATTGAGAATAAGCATGTGTTACAATGAGAATACTCCCTATTGCACTATTGAGAATAAGCATGTTGTTACAATGAGAATACTCCCTAATGCACTATTGAGAATAAGCATGTTGTTACAACGAGAAGAAGCAATATTGAGAATAAGCATGTTGTTACAATGAGAAAAAGTACTATTGTTTTTTGAGTGAAATACTGACTTTCAGCCTATAGGCCCCCACCGGTCCAGACAAAAAGCAGTTCTTCTTTTTCCCAATAGAATTGAATATGAATACAGCAGGATCCTACTTGACGTCAGCTTTTAATTCTTATCTAATAGGATTTCAAAAGTCCTTTTAGATCCTTGCATTTCCAGTAGGATCTTATTGGATTTCAGAACAAATCACATTGGATTTGGATTTGGACACTTCCCATGTGCGCGTGACACTATAAGAGACTGTCGAGGTCCATACATTCTGAAGGGGAACAACAAACAGACGTTATTTTTCTTCACAATCATCTTTGTTACAATGACAATTGTATTGTAACACTATTGTCTGGTGGTTTTGACCACATGGGTGCATTATTTATTTGGCTATCCACACCATCTGGCATCTTTGGCACAAAGTTCAACCATAAGAAGAAGAATTACAACAGCAAGGTTGGTGAACACAAGATGAATAGTCTACGTAATGTTGAACTACATTTAGCTCTAATTAACACATTTCCACAATCATTCATATGCCTTCTATTTATCATATGACAAGACAAACAGAAGGGGGGGGGGTACACTATATTTGCCATATATTTGACCAATCCATTATGTTGATGAACCTAATATTGAACTGCATTAGCACAGATGAGACAGCTGTTTTTCAAAATGAAGCTCATGTCTGGTTAGACATACACAATCTCGTTGCACTGTCTTGTACTGTGTAATGACAATAAAGTGAATCTAATCTAATCTAATCTAATCTAATCTAATCTAATGTAATGTCTGCACTGAAGGGGAGATATATACTAAGGCTGTCAAAGTTAACGCGATATTAACGCGTTAGCGCACAATTCCTTTAACGCCACCATTTTTTTGTGCACGATTAACGTTTTTTTTTTAAAACTTTGACCAGTCAGCTGGTTCTTTTCGCGTTTATCGCTTTTTCTGGTCAAGTATGACCGACAGAAACAGGTTGAATGGGGGTATAGATGGGGGAAAGACACTCTGAGAAAATACGGCTAGTCCGGGAGTCGAACTCGCTACCCCAGATCCGTGACGCGCACGGTTGTCCCCGACGCCGAAATAGCGTTCGAGGTACGCGGTGAGCTACTGGAGCTCCCCCACGATTAACGTTTTTAAAATACAATTTTATAATTGATATATATATTATAACATATATATATATATATATATATATATATATAATATATATTATATATATATATATATATATATATATATATATATATATATATATATATATATATATATATATATATATATATATATATATATATATATATATTTTAGACTTCACTCAGGTGTTTATTGATACTCTCATTGATACTATGTTTGTTTCTGACTCAAAGTGTGAGAGAGAGAGAGAGAGAGAGAGAGAGAGAGAGGAGAGAGAGAGAGAGAGAGAGAGAGAGAGAGAGAGAGAGAGAGAGAGAGAGGGAGAGAGAGAGAGAGAGAGATAGAGAGAGAGAGGCGGGTGAGAGAGATGAGGAAGGGGCAAGAGAGAAAGAGAGCTGGAAGAGTGTGTGTGTGTGAGAGAGAGAGGGGGTGGGTGAGTCATCAGCCCTTGTGTTGGTGAATGTAACAAGTTCCTAACGTTTTCTTTTTCCTATTATTTCAAATTTGCAATGAGAGGTCATCCTTTTTTATGGCTGCATAAAGCAAGCATTTGTTGACTCTCATGTTGATAAGACTATTAAAACTGGAAAAAGATCCGTTTAAGGTAGATTTAGAACAGATGAACAATATTTGATTAATTTGTGATTAATCACGAGTTAACTATGGACAATCATGCAATTAATCAGATAAAATATTTTAATCGATTGACAGCACTGATATATATATATATAAAGCTAAAAGAAGAAAACCTTCAAAAGAAGGACCACACACTCCTCAGGACTGATTTAGCTTTTTATTTGTTTGGTGCACAACGCGTTTCGCTTCCGCTTCCTCAGGTGCTATATATTATATATACATACTGTATATAATGTCAAAAAGGGTGCCCACTGTTCCGCCCCTCGAATGCAGACACAAACACCAATTTACAGTACAGCAGAATGTCTTACCTCTTTAATAAATAGATACATATGATGTAGTGTTAAAGTGTTTAAAGTGTCTAAAGTGAGTGTTAAGGTGAGTGTTTATTTAAAGTGAGTGTGTGCATGTGGATGTGTGTGCAATGAGTGTAGATGGATGGGTTGATGTTACATAGTCATTGAGCATCCTGATGGCCATAGAAGCGCCTTCTGAGTCTCTCTGTACTGGCCACTATACCTTTACAATGTGTATACTCCAATGCATCCATGCCTCAAGTCAAGAGTTTTAATTGTCACGGCATACAAGTATACAACCCTCTGACCCTCACACCTAAACACCTTCAAAGAAGAAGAGATTGTTGTCGTAGTCCTGACACCACGGCCTAAAACAAGTTGAAGGGATTATAATGATCTGTGTAACAGATAGAAAAAAGACAAGGAATCATTTTCTTATATTGTACATTACATATGTATATTTCACCAAAATCCCTCACTTGTTCATGTTGTTTTCAAGTTGGTGATTTTCATAAGGTGTTGTTGAGATTTTCAACCATGCAGTTGAATTATATATATATATATTTTTAATCCTCTACTAGGACCTTTTGACTAGGGAGCCTAGTTATTGTTCACCTGAATTAGCAGTCACTGCATAATCAAACACTAAAGGTATGCCAAACACCTCCTTGTTTAAAATTCCTCCTCCTAGAAAGATAGTCATTAGTACATTTACCTGCAGTTTGGGGGTGCAAGTCAATGAGGAGCATTCCATATGCATACTCAATGAATCATTAAAAAGGAATACCAACGAATTTCAACTTTGAAATGTTATTTCTCTGCCTAAGGGCAACACGGTTGGTATTAGTGTGAATGCTAATTTGTGTCACTCCTGGCCAAAGTGGTCACTCCATGCCGAGGTGCCGCACAGGCCATCGATGTCGTCGACGCTGCACATTCCGCAGAATGTAAACATTAAGGTCAATGTGAATCAGCAGCGTTCCTCTTTTTTTTATCCACTTTTTCTCCTCTTTTTCTATTTTTCTCCCATCCCAATTCCACTGTGCCAATTCTCCCCTCCCCTGTCTTGAACGTTGCTCGCATATGCCCCCCACTGGCCGGTTGTAGGGAGGATAGAAGCCTTGCATCACGTGTCCTCTCCGATACACGAGGAGGCAGCCTGTCACATCTTTTCACCTGCCAGCGTGGACTCTCATTGGCGAAGTGTAAAGTGTGGGAGGCTCACACTACCCCCGCCATTTCCTGTCTCTGCTGTGCAGGCGTCCCCCAACCGACCTGTAGGAGTCGCTGTCCACAACGTCCAGATTACCACCCATCGACTTCCACCCGCTAACTCTGCCAATTGAGTTAGTATGCCGGCTGGCCCAAGCCGGAGGCAACGCCGACAGCCGGAGTCGAAGCAGCGTTCCTCTTTTTAAAATAAATATAACTAGTCACACTAGAGCACCAGGGCCCTGTTTCTTGTACCTGGTTCAACTAAGTCGATCAAGATGTCATTATCCAGCTTCAGTTAACCCGATGTTTGAAGCCGGGATTTTCCTGTTCCTCGAAGGTGGATTCAGTCTCGTTAACTCAAGCCAGACTTGCGACCCAGGCTAAATGCGCGCGGCCGCTTCAGTTGAAAAGCCAGCACGTATCGATAGCAGAGAATCTGATTCTCTAGCGGCATTGATTGATTAATTGATTTAGAACTTTATTAACATATTGCAGTACGGCTCAATCGCCTCGCCGACAAGTTAAATGCGTTATCTATAGGCTAATTTCAAGTCCCTCATTACCTCAATCAATCAGATTATATTTCTTTAAACTTGCCTGCTGGATTGAATAATCAAATGAGATCTTGCTAGCGAAAATAATTAGTAAAACTGTTATACAGAATAACGATACGGCTCCCTTACCCATTGATTGATGTATGGTCGATCTTTTACTTATCTTCTCTGTGGTCTAACGGGTTGTTCTTTTGACTTTCACGCAGACGACCGGGGTTCGAGACCCAGTCGTCTCCTTCTTTTTGCAATATAGGAATAATTCAATTTGGTGCACGTTGAGAGCTATATAAAGAATGACATCCTCAATGCATGTAGATTTATAATATTTTAACTTAAAACTATGCTACCTTTGCGTATAATCATTAATATTATATTCCAAAAATTTATATTGGAAAGACGGGGTTTCGAACCCCGGTCGCCAGGTTGCCAGGATTGAGCACTACCGCTGAGCCACTGTGCCAGATGGGATAAATTCATTGTTTATACATTAATGAACGAGAGACCCGTGTTTAGAATATTCTTTGTTTTGAATGAAGCTTTATCTCTTTATCCTCATTCATTAATGTGACGTCAACGGCTCATTCAATTTCTCAAATCCGTCAAACAGCGCATCTCATCAGACATCTTAATCCCAGTTACAATTAAAATAACCACATAATGTGTACATCGCACGAGCGAGCGCCACGGTATATATAACGTGCATTATTTAGGACAAAGTGAATTTAGTATCAGCATTTTGGGTCTATTTTACATTTCAAAAGCCCCCTCTGGAAGAATGGAGCACAAAAACGTAATTCAGAATGGTATAATGCAGATCGTAGACTGTGGGAATAATTTCAGGAAACGGGCTGTCACTTCTTTGCGGGGGCGTGGCGATGGTTCAGGCTAACTTGAACTTAAACTCTGCTTTCGACCAGGCTCAAACTTTTGGATCTGTTGTCATGGTGATTTGGAAAATCCGGGTACGGGGAACCGGAAAGTCCGGCTAACTCAGTTATCCAGTTAAAGTTATCCGGCTAACTCAGTTATCCAGGTACGAGGAACGGGGCTGAATGCATTCCACATGGGGAAATGGGAAGTAGGGAGGGGATACATACACGCAATATGTAAACAACAACATTCATGAATAAAATTGTTTTGGGGGGGCAATACTTTTAAAAGCTCTGTGGATGTATTTATTTTTTTATGATTACTCTACATAAAATTTTTATCTATAGCACCTATTTAGAAAAAAGAAAAGTAATTATACTAGGTGATGGTTGCAGCTATAAATGGCAGCTATAAATACACTCCAAACATTTTTTGTTGGTGGTTTTTGTTGGTGCTATATAGAACCACTTGCTTTTAGAGTGCATAGAATTATTATTATTGATAGGGAAAATGACTCAGCAAATGGTCATGCCAAGGAAGGAACGGAGGCTCTGGAGTCACTCTGGCCTGGCAAGAGCATTACTTCTCACGCTAAGCTGTAGCCTTGTAGACGGAACAAGCAGCAGCTACTCTGACCAGCTCTGATAGAGACATTTCCCCGGGAAAATAACTCATCCATTTAGATGAGTTATGAAGGCTGTGAGTTGTCATGTGAAGCAGTCCATCCTGGCTGGTCAGAGTGCTCTATAATCTCCTGTGTCACCTGGTACCTATACATTACGTTCATACTGGGGCTGTCAATATTAACATGTTCATTTTTCAAGTTAATTTGAAAACCTTGATGCGTTTACAAAAAGAAAATGTACGCAATAAATCATATTACCCTTTTTGAGCCTAACCGCCTGCCATAGCTTTCACATCCAGCCGTGGTGGCTGGCGTGTTTACATTCCTGATAACTCCCACAAGCAAAACTGAGGGGATAACGAGTGACCTTATTTAATTATACAATGTTTACAAACAGACATTTGGATTAGACCAAGTTGTATAAACAATGCACTGATGAATGATCTTTCCCAGCGAAAGCAACACGTTTGAAGTACACAGGTCAATATTAAGATCAGTAATGTTAACAGAGATTGTCCGAAGGAGCCGTCTGGCAACAAATAAATATTAATAATAATATATACATTTTTATTATTTTTAATATTGTAACATCAAGTAGAATAACTTTATTCACAAAATGTATCCACCGTTCCAACGTTATTGAAGAAGTTACTGCAGCCCCTACATATGCGTTTTGCTACACATAATTTGGATGAGTACTGTATATCATGTGATTAACATGTTAATCAAATGTATCAATTGACAGCCTAGTTTATACACACAAATATATATATATATATAAACTAAAAGGAGAAAACCTTCAAGGGAAAGAAGGACCGCACACTCCACAGGACTCGTTTTTGCTTATTTATTGTTTGCACAACGCGTTTCGCTGTCGCTTCCTCAGGTGCTATATACAATAAATAAGCAAAAACGAGTCCTGTGGAGTGTGCGGTCCCCTTCTTCCCTTGAAGGTTTTCTCCTTTTAGTTTATTTATCTCTCTTGCGCTGACCTGCACCTCCAGTCGGGGTCCAACCAGATGTGCACGAGTCTTATCTAGTTTAATATATATATATATATATATATATATATATATATATATATAACAGACACAGAAATACACACACATTGATATGTGAAAAAAAGAACGATGCATAAGCATGACACCCTGTTATTGTTTGACCGTGAGACTCTAGCATATAGAGAGAGCAGACAACTGGACAGGTTCCAAGGGTGTTTAATATCAAAAAGGAGAGTAGTTGGACAAGCGTTGAGGTCAAAGATGAGGCTGGGTTTCAGACGGTGCGTGGGATGATCAAAGGAGAATCTTAGTCCGACAGACAGAGGTTCGTAGATGAGGCGGGCGACACAGACAGTTCACTGGGAGATCCAGGAGCAGGGTAGTCCGGTGAGCGAGGGTCATACACGGGATACAGGATGAACGCTGGGAGGGAAGCCAGGTAGTGGACTAGAGACAAGGGAGGACAGGCAGGGTTAGACACGGCAGGACAGGTACAGGAATAAACAGGTATAAGCAAAAACAATGACTGACTGGGTTAGCTGAGAATACAATCTGGCGCCGTCTTGCAGTATGGGCTGTGTACTACTAGTCAGTTGATTGTTGATTGACAGCAGCTGTGGATGCCTCGGGGACTACCTCCACACCAGGTTCCAAATCTGTAATCACTTCCCACAAACCCACACCCCACAGAGACAACGGCACTGAGACACAGGGGGACATGACACACACACACAGACATGCACACAGACATTGTGTGACAGGGATATGCATGGGTGTAGCATATGGATTAACAGCCCTAGTTTATACATATATATACACACATGCATATGTGCAAAACAGAACGTATCATATGCATGACACGCACATACACACACACAATACATACACACAACACACACACACACACACACACACACACACACACACACACACACACACACACACACACACACACACACACACACCGTTGTGTGACAGGGATATGCATGGGTGTAGCATAGGATTGAGCTAAATTCTTAGTGGCAGTGATAGAGTGAAATGAATGGGAAAGATAACTCCCAGGAAAGGTCATTGACTCTCGGAATTCTGGAGGAGGAGAAACGTGATAAGAGTGCACTCAAACACACACACACATACTCACACACACACACACACACACACACACACCACACACACACACACACACATCATCACACACACACAGATACTCACACACACAACACACACACACACACACACACACACACACACACACACACACACACACACACACACACACACACACACACACACACACCACACACACAGTGGAAGGAAGGGCCGCTGTCAGGACGTTCTCCGCAATTCGTCACGCCTCTGCACAGCGGCGTTCCATAATTGATTTAAACGCACAGAAGCAATTACTTTAATTCCATCCATCATGAGCGATGGGACCTGCAGCAGCCATTAGCACTGTCATATATTTATCTTTAATGGCTTGTTCATAAAAACACAGACGTAAATTCTCTTTGTGGAGACGCCGCCCTCTCCTCCCCCTCGCTTCCCTGCACATCGTCCATCCCTCCTTCCGTCTCCGTGGTGCTCTGTTGTCTCTTTCTCTCTGTCTCTCTCTCTCTGTCTCTCTCTCTCTCGTCTCTCTCTCTCTCTCTCTCTCTTCTCTCTCTCTCTCTCTCTCTCTCTCTCTCTCTCTCTCTCTCTTCTCTCTCTCTCTCTCTCTCTCTCTCTCTCTCTCTGATAACCTTGGACTGCAGTTCAACTCAGACATAACTCAGTCTGACTACGGTAGGCAACTGACACGTCTCTGTTATGATGATGACTCCATTCAAATTGAAATATGTCCATACACTTGTGATTAAATTAAGTGTAATGAGGTGTATTACATAACGTATTGCGATTCTGCATGCATTCGTGAGGGCGTGATGGAATTCGGGGTTAAGGGGTGGTGCGTACTAGGGCTGTCCCCGACTAGATTTGGATGGCCGACTATGATTGGCCAAAATGTGCCATTAGTCGACTATGGTGTGTGTGTGTGTGTGTGTGTGTGTGTGTGTGTGTGGTGTGTGTGTGTGTGTGTGTGTGTGTGTGTGTGTGTGTGTGTGTGTGTGTGTGGTACGGTCATGTGTACCTGTGCAGGCTATTCTCATGAATGACATTGGATTTCCTACAGATTATCGAGTGAACAATTAACTGTAACACTGCCCCTAATCCTAACCTTAACCCTAAACCTAAGCCAAACCCTTACTCTAAACTTCACCTCTAGTTAACTGGAAGCGCAAAGTCACAGAGAAGCTAGAAATTGGTGCTCAACTTTTCGTAGCATAACGCCCAAATCACTTCAGTAGTTTGGTGTGTGTGTGTCCCATCCCCTCAAGCTCCTTATTCATTAAATATGTTATCTGCAGGCTCATACCTTTCTTTACACTACAGCAGTGCTCCGCTCCGCTAATTAAGAGGCATACTGTAAATACCCTGCCTTTATCTTGTCTGCT